>NC_090438.1:206717462-207026799 GCF_031143425.1 Pleurodeles waltl | reverse complement strand
GCAACATTAGGAATTTATTGCGTCTAATGGAAAATACCCCTGAGGGTGACTATCATCAAGTAGCAGTATCACTAGACATAGAAAAAGCGTTCGACACACTAGGATGGCCCTTTTTGCTTGAAAAGCTCAGTCGCATGGGCTTTGGACAGACTTATATTGCCTGGGTGAAAGTGTTATACTCTAATCCAACGGCGAGGGTCAAGACAGGAGACATGATCTCCGAGCCGCTCAGCATAGAAAGAGGTACCAGGCAGGGATGCCCATTATCCCCGCTCCTGTTTGCTCTGGCCATTGAGCCACTGGCTGCCCGTCTCCGCACAATGGCCCCGTCTTGGGGCGTCCGGGATGGCCGAGCGGATAGTATCTTTGTATGCAGATGATGCGTTGATCTTTCTCCGCGATCACACGGAATCCCTGCCTGACCTATGGAACTTACTGCAACGATTTGGCTCGGTGACCGGATTGAGGGTGAACTGGTCAAAATCATGCATATTCCCCATGCGCCCAGTCCCTGAAAACCACAGGACGCCCTCTAGACCGGGAGACCTGAAGTGGTGCCATGCCACCTTTAAGTACTTAGGAATAAACATATATCATGATAACCGGGATCTAGGAGACGGCAATCTCGGCCAAGCGATTAGATCCATAAGAAGCTCCCTGCCCTTTTGGTGCTCGCTCCCACTATCGCCTATGGGCAGAGTGGTCATAGCAAAGATGATACTATTACCACGCCTCCTGTATTTCTTTATGGCCCTGCCGTTGGTACTACCTGCTTCCTTTTTCAAACCTCTGAACAGTTTACTGACTGCGCTAATATGGGGCAATGGCCGAAGGCGCGTAGCGTTATCCAAAATATACCAACCACTTACTCTGGGGGGACTAGGGGCCCCCAGATTTGAATTATATTACGCAGCCGCTCAACTGCAATGGATATCCAACTGGATCGGGAACCCCACTAGCGCAGAAACACAAAGGGTTCTATTAGATCTCGGCAATACCGAGGTATTGCATTATCTCATGAACCGCGAGAGACCTAAGCACGCGCACTAGTAGTATTGACTACTGCACACTGGGCCTGGGGCCGATTTGTACTATTAAACGATAAAACCCCGCAGTACTTTCCTAGGATCCCATTGTTGGCTCCTCCGAAACTTGCAAAAATAGCAACCAAGGTGGGTTTGAGCATATGGGGACACAGAGGCGCACGTACAATCGGTGACACATATAATGACGGGCAGCTCCAAACATATGAGGCACTGGCCGCAAATATACCCTGGGACAAGGTAGCTTCATAGCCTACGGAGCAGTTTGACAAGTAATACGATCACAGTGGAAATGTGGCAACGCGGAACCTAATGTTTCTCCCATACTTCACGACTTGTTAGAAAGTATAACCGCCCCAATAAGTGTATTGAACATATATAAAACCCTCACTACTCATATCGAACAAACACAGGAACAAACAAAAAACAGATGGGACAATGTGCTATCAGAACCCCTAACACAACACACATGGAACCAAGCTATGAAAATGATTTATGAAGTATCCCATAACCCCCGCATCCGGTACACAAAGTTCAATTATGTGCACCAAACATACCTGTCACCACATCGCATAACACGCATGTTCCCCCGATCGCCACAGTCGTGCCCCAGATGCGGAACCGCAGAAGCCACTTTCTTCCACATGACATGGGACTGTCCCCAATCCGAAATACATGGAATGACATAATAACCTTGCTAGCCGAATGGACAGCCACTACACTAATTCCCAGCCCCGAACTGTGCTTACTAGGTATAGGGCCGTGCTACAAAAAACGCAAGCAAACACTTCGATGTATTGCCCTAGCACTGGTGATGTACATGCGCCTTATAGCCATGCAATGGAAAGCGCCGAGCGCTCCAAGTATTGTCCAGTGGCGGGCTGAGCTGCTACGGTGGACCAAAGCTGAAGCGCAGACACTGCTGCTCCTCTTGGACAGAGGAATCCTGGTCAAGGTCCTAGACACCTGGAACTCTTTCATGATTGCTGTAGAAAGTAAGAACGATGAGCGTCCTCCCTGAAAATAGTAAATAACAGACGACACCTGACACTCAAACGATGACTCCAAGACACTAACACAAGTGTTCATTGCCATACACATTACAAATCATAAACCAACACACACACCGTGATATGGCCTATGGGGACAGCACAGGTATATTATTAGGGGACCGGAGTACTTGATTACACGGCCTGCCCTAGTGGGTCTAACCGCGGTGGATGCTTCTTTTGCTCTGGGACTGCAACGCCATCGCCTTCTCCCCGAATGGGGGCTGGATGCCCGGTCCCTCCCTGAATCACTCCTGGGCTGCAGGAGCGGCTGCGCGGCCCTGGTCTGGGGGCTGGCTTGTCGGGCCTGGGGGGGGGGCAGCACTCCTGCCGCGCCTTTCTGTTCTCCTCTGTGTTCCCCCCTCTCCCCACCTCCCCGGTAGCGCCCGCTCGATCCGCTCCGGCTCTCTTCTTTGTGTCCTTCCTCTATATCCTTAATTCCTTTTATTGCTATCTCATATGGTGCACCAATTATGTATCTCAAATGTACATTATCTCATCGCCCTTTTGCGCTCGGGAGCGTTGTTCCAGCGCTTCCGTGCGCGCACGGGGAGGAAAACGACCGCACAGGAATAGGAAATGTGGCAAACCAAGAAAATTTCATTGTAACTATTTCCTGGAGCAAATTATAAGCACCTGTATTTTCTTTAGTGTTGCCTATTGGGCGATATAATATTAAAAACATATTTTTTTAAAAAAATACAGGTTTTCTGGCACTGGTGCACAGAGTGCTGACTACTGGTAAATTATTGTACCTTCCAACTTAGTGCAAGGATGCATGCCTGGTAAGCAAGTTTTATGTTTTGGTGTTGCCCTGAAAAACACACAGTTCTGCACATGCAGATATTTAAAGGCATATTAATCTGTGTACAGGTGTAGCACTATGCAGCACACATAGAAGATTAAACATAAATGGAATTTGGACATAGATCTCCTGCTTAGCCTTCAACAGTGGTGTTCTGGCAATTTGGAAGCATCCTCTGGTCATTCATGTATGCTACATGAGGGAATGCTCATAATTCCATGCATTTTCATTGAAAACTGCAACCGACTATCTATTCAACAGCCCCTTGTGCCAGAGTATGGCAACGGAGCATATGCCACTGTGCTTGCTTTATGGTTGGTTAATGTAGTCACTCTGAGGCACACAAAGTTCACTTAGTTAGCTTCAATTCCTTACATTAATATATATTTTGTATGCATTGTGCACATTGCAATGTTAAAAATCAAAACAAATGATGTACAGTCTATGTTTCTGTTTGGCATTCGTGATATAACTACATCACTACATGCAGATGGAACATACATACATACCTACTGGTCTGGCAATCTCCAGTCCAAGTTGGCTAATGAGAGCAGCCTCCTGCACCACCACGTCAACCCATTGATGTTTAATCTGGATGCCGGACAGATCCACCCCAAATGTCTTCGAGTGATGGGAGCACACACGCTCCCACTGCTCTTTTTTAACCTTAGGTGGGTAGCCCTGGCTGACCCTATCCCCAGAGGCCAGCATCTAGAGCAGGTAATGGACTGTCAGCTTGATTAGTCTACCCATCTTCAACTTGGATTTATTCTTCCACCTCCCTGGCATGTCCCTATCCCTCCCACACATACTAAACCCCCCCAAAATGTCCCTTACAACTATAGCTACCCCTAACAGACGAAATCCCAAAAAGACAAACTCCTAACAATGCAGTGACAAATATCTTTACAAAACAATGAAAATGGACAAAAAGGTATTACAAGGACACAAGACAGGGACAGATCACACACTGACAAGGCCCAAAAAACATCAAAGGCACAGACACTCTAATAAACTCCTACAACACCTAGCACAAACTAACAGAGAGTAACAGAAAGTGAAAGTAACTTCAAACTTCCTAGTATGCAGCCTGCACACCCATTGCATCATTTCCTGGGTGTATCCCGCTCACTTTCGACAATTGCATAGGTTTTTATGACACATCACTGCTGAAGTGGCCATTATGTGATGAACGCACAGTGCATTAGCACTTCTACAGTCACTTTCATACATTGGTGTTGATGTGCAACTTAATACTGATGCAACTGGTGCAATGCACCGTGCACCATACAACAGGGGTGATGCATGGGTTCTGACCCACATCTGGCCTAATGTGTGGGATCTCATGTAGAGGACTGTGAAATGCAGAAAATCATACCTTGGACACACTTGGCAGGTCTGTGTGACAAAGGGCAGTGTTCAAGTTGTGAATCTGGGTGGTTGTAATTTGTTAAAGCCCCTGTCACTTAATGACAGGTGGGCGGGCACATGGGCTGTGGAGTTAGTCTGGGTTCAAGGAGTGCATGTGAATTCCTTTTCACCCAGACAGGAGAACAGCAGGGATCATGACAGCACAGCAAGGCAGGAATCAGGAGTTGTCTGATCACACTTCAGCTGTCACAGTTGTTACCACAGATGCACACCTGAATGTCACCCACAATCATATGTTCATGTGACGATTACTCAGGGGGGATATGGCACAGACTATTGCAGCCCTATTCTGCCCAATCTCTTTACTAATTCAGTCTGTGTTACAGATGCAACACACACTTAGGGAAGCACTGAGACAGGCTTGCTCACCCACACTACAGTCAGGCTAGCTCACCCATACTACAGTGTATATGCCACCCAGGTTGCATATATACTGAATTTCTAACAATCATATGGTGTAAGTCCACAATTGCACATGTGATTGTCAGGAAGCCATGTATTTGTGCACAAAACTGGGCAGGGTCTGCCTGTGATGTGGTGGTAAAGACACATCTTCTCTCAGGGGTATATTCAGAAACCAATATGTGTGGCACTTGCACAATGTTCCATGGTAAATTTGTTAAGCAAATCTAATTGTATGTTGTTTGAGCCAACTAAGGCCAGCTTGAGCAGGCTTGACAAGTGTCATTAATCCCAAGTGACACAATGTTTTACTAAACAATTCATTGTCTTACACTGTACCAGAGAGAGGATCCTTGGCCATTGCATGAGGGTAGCCATTCACATCCCATGATTTTAGATGCATTTCCAAACTTATTAAACCAGGCAAACCTGGAAATGCACCAGTAAGTACTATCTGCCCAGGACTGGCATAAAAAAGAGTTAGACATTGCACACTGTTTGGTTCTACACTCCCTTTGGACTGGGCTAGAGTGTCTGAATGTGAACACATGCTACAAGCACACTCACTGTCAGCATGTTCACACTGTTCCACATTACAACCTTTGTGTTGTGTATGTCTTGCACAGGCATGTGTTCTGCACATGGTGTTACCATGCACACATACGTTGCTCAAAATGATGTTGGGCAGAGGTGAGTGTAACACACAGCAACAGACCTTGGGAATAGGTGAGTGAGCCAGTAGGACACTCTATAGTGAACCAGGGTCACATGTACACTGCTAATGTCTAATGGACATCATGCTGCAAAACCCACATGATCTCTCTGGGTAATTCCTCATATTGCAACGTCACCTGCTCATAATATTGTGTTACAGTACTTTGAGTCTCATCACATTGCTGTGCAATGCCACTGAAATGTATGTTTTGACAACTCTGGCCTGGAGTGGTATACCTGACAACCTTGCCAAGAATTGACTCATGTCTAGTGTTTTGAGGATCCCCACACATTCATGTATGCATTCTGTACAAAGTTTTAACTTTTATACATCGTAACCGGCCTTTGTCCATAACAACTGTCACTCATGATCTGTGATAGTATGTGCTACAACATTTGCTCCTGCAAAGTGCTGCCATTCTGCATGCTTCCACATTGGTAAGACACACTACAGTGAGTGGTTTGTCTCAGGTATGTATGTATTGTGAGATCTGTGTTGCAACATTTGCTGAGTACTGCACAAAAAACAGTGCTGCTGCATGGCACAAAAAGAAAGGTAACTGTGCAGCACTACTCTGCTCAAGAGCACGAGGACAGGAATGTACTATTTAGATGTTGATATGTGGCAAGCCTGGCCTGTCCCTTACATGTAGTACACCGCATCATATTGCATTGCTGCATTGGCTGACTGAATATTTGGAGCCATGGCACCATTTTGCTCAATAGGTCTCACAACATGATTGATACACGTTTAGGCCTAGTTCTGCTTGAGGGGATTTGATTGACTTAATATTTACATTGACTGTAACATACGGACAACACAGTGAATGAGTTCAAACGTTTATTCTCATGCTGAACATTTCTAACATTTTGTCGATTAGATAAATTAATTATGAAAAAAATTGGTCCAATGTTACATTACAGCCGACCAACCATTGTCTGTTGGAGGTCTCCACCATTGCCATCCTCCTCCTCCATTGTGCCACTCTCCCCTCCTTTCAAGTTCCATGGGACATTTGTTCTGGCACAGATGTTGTACAGGATTGCACAAATCAGAATTATCTTGCATACCATGGGGGGGACAGGGGGGTTTATAGCAATCTTCCCCCAGACATGTCGAGGCACCTAAACCTGGACTTCAAAACTCTGAAAAGTCCTTTCTACCACGTTCCTTTTTCCTGGTCAGCACCTGGTTGAACTGTTTTTTTGGCCTCCGTCCGGGGATGGGGAAATGAGGCCATGACCGATGGCTACAGAAGATACCCTTGGTCAGCTGAAAGTAGAAAATAACTTTAATGATTATGCACATTGTTACAGAGACATACCTGTTCATGTGTGTTATGAATACTGACTAACTCAGATATTTCTTACAGTATTGAACTTTATGGGTTAACCATGGTATGGCACATGTCGCCCCAGTTATCTATGTCAATGCTAATATTGTCCATGGCCTGATACTTTGGACACTTCTGCAAGCTGACTTTCATATTTAGACAGTAGATTACTGTGGTAGCCATTTCTAAAAGTTGTGGACAATTCTATGTTATGTGCACTCACTAAATGTAATACAAAGGGCCTGATTTAGTGTATGGTGGATGGGTTACTCTGTCACAAATGGGATGGATACCCCGTCCACCGTATTACAATCTCCATAGGCTATAATGGGACTGTAATACAGCGGATATCTGTCACATTTGTGACGGAGTAACCCCCTCCACCAAACTCTATATCAGACCCAAAGTAGTGATCAACATTTGTATCACATATTCAGCACTAGGTAGGTTTGGACAGTGCCAACCTGCTTGACACTCACACATACATGTCTTTTTGAACCATCTGAAAGTTGTTGCTTGGCTACATGACATTGACCCAGCCTTTGATTTGTTCACTTTGACGTTGAAAATTGCTGCCTATGTGTATTGTATTTGCAACATGTGACATGGATGATTATACATTTTGGGCCTGATTGGCAATGGTAAACTTAGACCTGGTTGTGGTCATATCTCCGGCAAGCCTGTCCAGATGCTTGCATCAGAGACTTAACTGCCTAAATAGGAGAGTGCATCAGTACATACATATGCCCTATGCACAGGCAGGAAGGCAAAGGGTTGCCAGGAATTTTTACATGTGCTTCCCACTTGTGGGTGGTGCAATTGATTGCACTCATGTAGCATATCAGTCACCTCGCCACAATGCCCGCATCTTCCTCAACAGACACTGCTGCCACTCCATCAATGTGCAGGGTGTATGTGATGTCAGTGGCTGCTTTACGCATGTACATACAGGGCCTCATTCTGACCCTGGCGGGCGGCGGAGGCCGTCCGCCAGGGTACCGCCGCTGAATGACCGCACCGCGGTCAAAAGACCGCGGCGGCCATTCAGACATTTCCTCTGGGCCGGCGGGCGCTCTCCAAAGGAGCGCCCGCCGGCCCAGAGGAAATGCCCCTGCAACGAGGACGCCGGCTCAGAATTGAGCCGGCGTAGTTGCAGGGGTGCGACGGGTGCAGTTGCACCCGTCGCGTATTTCAGTGTCTGCTTAGCAGACACTGAAATACTTTTCGGGGCCCTCTTACGGGGGCCCCTGCCGTGCCCATGCCATTGGCATGGGCACGGCAGGGGCCCCCAGGGGCCCCGCGGCACCCCCTACCGCCATCCTGTTCCTGGCGGGTGTCAGAATCCCCCATGGCGGCGCAGCAAGCTGCGCCGCCATGGGGGATTCTAAGGGCAGCGGTAAACCGGCGGGAGACCGCCGGTTTGCCTCTTCTGACCGCGGCCGAACCGCCGCGGTCAGAATGCCCTGCGGGGCACCGCCGGCCTGTCGGCGGTGCTCCCGCCGACCCTGGCCCCGGCGGTCTTAGACCGCCGGGGTCAGAATGACCCCCACAGTGTTCTCTGGTAGTACACATGACAGCTACATATTACGTAGGCCACTTAAGGCCCTGTGGCTGGCATTTGACAACATAAGGCTTCTGGTTAAGCACTCAAACTACTGACACGTTTACAGATGTGTAAAGCTGTTTTAATACACATGTATCACAATGTAATATTTTGTGTGACACATACATGATGCCAACAAACACTGCATGTACCATTTCATAACTTAGTATTAAAGTATGCAACAGGGTCATGCACCAAAATGTGTCCTTTTTCTTCATTGGGTAAGGCTGCATATGGAGTCTCTTCTCATCACCTCATACCACACAGACATGCAAGAACTGTACCGCAGCTGAGGTACAATAGGTCACAGATACAGACATGAGCCATAAAGTGCACTTTTGGACTCCTAACGTCACATTTCACGTGGCTTGATCGAACAGGGGGTGTGCAGCTATACTCCCCTGTAGTTCTGTACAAGATAATAGTGGCCTGTCCCACACAATATTGCGGTATAACAGGGCTTGCATATACCTCTGAACCCTCACCTAGGTCTGAATTAAGGGAACAGAGCAATTCTACCTAACAGAGGGTAGGGTATGCAGGTGCTTGACCAGCAGTTTGACACTTTTTTTCTCTTGAGTTACTAGCTGTTTTACGGACTTTAGGTGGTTGCACAGTCTGTTGTCAATGATGATTGGTAGACATTTAGCACTCTGTCCATAAGTTCCATCCTGATACTCCTTGTAGGCCATACATATAGTTGGCCAACAATACATGTTTTCAGAACTCACAAGCTAGTGCCTGCTACAGATGTTGTGTCCATGTCAGTGTATAGTCTTGACAAAGTTGCAAATGACTTAGTTGACTGAGGGGAATACATGTCAGTTAATTTGTGTGATCTACCTGGACAATTGACATCTTAAACTTTCTATGCACCAAGGGCCATATCTATGAGCCTCTGGCGCCACTGTTGCATCACTTTTTGTGGCACAAGATGGCAGAAACCTTGCAACCATATCTATGACGCCATGCAAAGCCACTTTGTGTGGATTTGACTGGCCTCATAGATATGGAGTAAGGCAAGGCAGTGCAAATCTCTGTATTGCCTTACTGTATGCAAGGACGGTATACCATGGGCATTGCAGTGGATGTTCTCACGCAACACCCATGTATTTTGACGCATCCCCAGATTTACAAGAGCTTATCAACCTGGAGATGCACCTATACCATATGCCTCTCCATTGGAGGTGCAACAAGAACAATCCTGCATGCAACGCTGACACCATTGCATCTTGGTGCAAGGGTGCCTGCATTGGCACTAGGCAGCCCATTGTACACAAGTGCAGGGGGAAGGAATAGGAATGTGCTTTATGTTATAGATATGGCGTTCTCCTGCCCTTTAACTTTGATGCAGGGTAGCGCAGCAAGGCGACTTGCTGTGCTGTCCTACACCAAACCCCCATACATATACCCCCAAGTGTCACAATGATTGATGCCTATACATAGTGTCAGTGAGTATATAGAGTATGCATAGAGCCCTCCCATGATGTCAGCTGCTGAGCTTGGCTCCTTGAGTGTCTTGCAGAAGATGTGGTCTTCAATCCAGCAGCTTGAGGACGACGTGACAGCATGATTGATATGTGTACAGTAATGTATAACACAGACATTCCTAATGATGTTGGTTACATATTACACACCAACTTCAGATGCTATAAAAAAGAATGATAACATCTACTAATATCCTATCACAAGGAGTTGGTTTATGGGCACCATTTGAGAATCAATACTTTACAACACTATATGGCACACTTACCTGAGGGACGGATGGTGGTGAGTCTGACTGCTACAGCCAGGATGTCACTCAAATCCCTGGATGGTGTAGTGTGGATCACAGAGGAGGTCCTAACAGCAGCTGTATTGTGGCATACATTTCCATATTTCAATACAATGGAAGATGGTAATCATTTTACAATTATATGTCATAGGTATAGACCAGTGATACTTTAAGTACAGTCCAGGGACCACAAGTGGCCCTTTACATGTGGCCACCCTTCTCAACAGCAGCACTGGCCTGCTGTTAACTCAACATAGCACTGACATTGAAAAGATGTGAAATACACAGCGAAACATCTATGTGAATGTAAATATAGGTTAAACTAAGGAAGTAACTGGAGTGTCCTGCATCGCTTAATGTTAGAAACACTTTCAGTTGTAACGGTATCATGCAGCATACGTGCAAAAGTATAGATGTGTGTATGAATGTGAATGTAGGTTAAAAAAAGGAAGTAACTGGGATGTCCTGCATTGCGTAATGTTAGAAACACTTTCAATTGTAAAGACATCTTGCAGCATACGTACAAAAGTATGGAAAAGTATCTTCAGTATTATATTCATTGACATGCAAAACTATTTCACCTTAGTACATCAGTTTATATTGGTGAATTACAGAGTCGTTTTTAAAAAGGATAATTTTTTTAGATGAATTTGGTAGCATTCAGTGTTTAACTCCCCTAAACCCCATGACAACATTGGCAATAGTGAAGTTAATCAGTAGAGGTTAATCAATTGTAATGTGCACTCTTTGACTGGCCTGCATTCCTATTAAACAGTTTTGGACACCACACATCCTGAAGCCATGTATTTCAAAGGTCTCTGATATGTAATCATGATTAAAGAGGAGGGGAGGTTAAATGAAACAATTGCCTAGGATCACACATTTTGGTAATGTGGGGAAACGGATGACATGGATCAGGTTTCATGTTGTGCAGTTCAGCTATCAGATATATGCTTTACTTCACCTACACCTACCTTATCGCCAAACCCCTCCACCCCCCAAACACCAACTGCCACCCTGCTGGCAGACATATTTGCCCCCAGGAAAGTGTTTGAGAGTATCCATGTTATAGACTTTAAAGCCAGTTGTGGGTACTCCCCTTAGATGAGACAGTATAGGCAATGTGGTACATACTATGTGACTTTGGTATAAATGTTTTCGTGTTATGAAGTAGTTTACTCTTATGAGACATATCTGAGCATATGGAAATGAGTGGTAACAGGGACATGAGACACACACTGCATACTACTGACATATCATCCATTATGTAAGAGCATAACCTTTTTACATATTCCTTATTACGTGTACTTACAAGGGTCTGCCATCTTCCCGGTGTGTGATGCCGAACCAGATGTCACACCCATCGGTGGAGCAAAAGGCACTGTAATTTAACTTTTTCTGGCCAACGTCATAGGGCCTAAAATGAAATGAGTGTGTTTAGTTTACATTGAAGTTGACCCATTTAATGTGTCACATTTCCTAGTTCAGTTTGATACTATTGACGGATTCTATGTAAAATATCTATGGGTTCTCAGATCACAATGTACTAGAAGGGACCCTCTTCAGGCCATATGTATGAAACAGTTTGTGCTGGTGTAATAGGTTGATGTGCTGGTGGAATGGGTTGATGTGCCCCATGATGTTGCCTCCCTGCAAGTGCAGGGACCTGTGTTCCAGTGGGTGAATCTTTTCTTGCTGTATTTGGCAATGAAAACGAGGAGTCAACAGAAAATAGCAACAAATGATGATTATGTACAATTCACATAATCACTCAATTGCATCTACAAGACAACGGTGATGGTTACTAACTCAGCCACATGTTCTAGTGCCTTTTTCCAGTGTGAAATGAATTCACCAGCAGTGATGGGCCACTGTTTGTGAATGAGAAATTTGATGTTACTGTTTCCATCACGAAGGATTCTCCAATAGACAGATGAGACACATGAGAGTCTAACTAGGACTGACTTCTGGTAGTAATGATACTACTCACAACTTACTTTTGTGAATACCAAAAGTCCTAAACCTAGACTTTTGATCTAAGTTTACCTTTGTTTCTCGGGCCCTTTTTTGTCAGCCTGCAATTTATGCTTGCTGTTAGACAAGTAATGCTAAACTTAGATGGACGCATAGGTCTGATGAGGAGAGCAATTATTATGTAGGACACCCTGATAAAGATACAAGTAGGTTTCCATCACAACACAGGCAGAGGCAGCTCCTTCGCAATGGCAAAGGAGCATCACCCCCCGGCTAAGCCTGGACCTGTAAGATAAAACAATATTTAATTATTGTTTTATCTTTCAGCTGCTGGTTCAGCCAGCAGCATGTTCAGGGAGGGGCGGGCTGGTCCACGGGATCTGGAAGGGGAGGAGGAGAGAGTGCGCATGTGTGTTTAGCAGGCTGTCTCAGGCCAGCCAAACACACATGAGCACTTAGGTTTCTCCAGCCCTGCTGTTCAACAAGAGCAAAGCTGGAGAAACTGCACAGGCCCCACGGTTGTGTCTGAGTGGCAGTCCAAGCCACACAAAACAATCCTCATGCTGATTTCATGCAAGCGTTAGCATGAAAGCAGAACCAGGATTGCTGGGGAGCCTGTGCTGGTGTCCCAGTGAATGCTGGGACACCACATCAAGGGAAGAAAGAGGATCAAAATGGCAGGAGGGGTGGGCGATTGCAAAAGGTACATTTTTGTTTTTATATTTCCCCCACCCCTGTCCCTCCCCCTGCCCGCCCCTTCACTTGAGATTTGCTGAGTCCAGGACACAATACTTTATCGTTTCGATTGTATGTATATGATTCTACTTTGTAGGAGGTGCTGTAATACTATGTCTTGATTCTGTCATCATTGGTGTGGCTTGAGAAGGTTGAGATTGGGATCCGGAAAACATTGGGAGATCGTGCCCTGGTTGCATTTCATTCTACATTAGGTACTGGTGTTTGCCATGTTTTTATGCCATGTGTGACAGCATTGTGTTTGATTTTGTGAGTTTATCATTGAAGGCTTCATATGCTGGGAATTTGGCCTAGTTACAAAACTATGCTGGTGATCTATCATATTGGTTATATATGTCAATGTGGCTGGATACATATGCATGAGTATGTACGTAGACTGTCAGTGTGGTTGAGACATATGTGTGTTTTAAAGTGTTGGATCTCACATTGGTGTATTAAATTGACTTTTACACATCACCGGTGCCTTCACTTACATTGCATGATGCAAACTGAATTTATAAATACTACTCCCAGAGTTTTACATAAAAGTATTCAGCCATATGTGACATACATACTTATGTACACAGGATCAGTTCACACACCATTATATTTTTTTGAAGTTTAACTGATACTGAGACAAGGTACACCACTGAAGAAATACCCATCTCACACTTAGACATCACGTGCACTTTGTACTAATATTAAGTTGTCTTGTAGACCACATGATTATTATCTTGATGTGTTAGCCAGTGCAGATGATGTGGTTCAGTCTATTCAGACAGTGTGATATGACACAGTACTAAGCACGGATTTTCTGCTGCTACTGCCATTACAGGATTAGTGAGAGTCTGACAGAATGGGAAATCATTGTCTACATGTTGCACTAGGGGCCAGATATTTGACAAAGTGGCAGAGTGCAGAACAGCAAGTGACAGCAAGTGACTTTGATGTGCTGCACTGCATCACTGGGAAAGGCCAGGAATGCACAGTATTCAAGCCATACCATACATTTGTCTCCTGTACCCTGCAGTGGCACACCATGGTCTGCCTAGCACATTCACAGACACCCTTGAACCATGGTGCAAGTGTAACTTTGTTGCAGGAACGATTGTTTTAGTGCAGGAAAGAGCACCCTCTGGCACATAAACAATCCTTAGAGGCATATTCCTCTTTGTATGTGTGCCACAGAATGCAACACACATGGGAAGCTGAAGTGACTTGGAGGACTGACATAATTTATCCTTGTTACACATCTCCTGGGAAGGCATATTTATTTTAGGCATTCCCAGGTTTACCAAGTTTGATATACATGATATACTTCATCAACCATGGGAGTTGCTTGGATACACCCACACAACACCCATGAAACACCTCCCTTACACATAGAAATGCAACACAGCATTTATCGCTGTGTTGCATTACTCCAGATTTTGGAAACCATTCCAAGTGTCAAAAACTGGCTTGGCATGTCCTAAAATATCTGACTTAGGAGTCAGTACCAAAATGCATGGTTCAAGTATGAGTCATCCACTCCATCAACAAACACAGAGATGGCCATTATGTCATACCTTTCCACATGTTTGTTGGAATGTGGGCGTGAGAAAACAGGGCTGACTGCAAAGGCCCCCTACCTTTTTGCCCCCATTTTGAACTTTTTGCTGGTGTTTTCCTGACTCTGATGGTGCCCTGGGTACTGCTAACCAGTCCCAGGGCCTGTGCTCTGTGTAAAATCAATATGCAAATTAGGCTAATTATAATTGGCGAAGTTAACCTACCTATAATTCCCTAGTATATGGTAGGGCATGTAGGTTTAGGGACCACAGCATAGGTAGTGCACCCCTAGGTGCACTGCTGAGGTGCCCAGTGTCATTTTAACCATTTACCATTTATTTAATTGTTGTCAGCCTATCCGGCCTTAACAATAGTTCACAATAAGTATCAATCCATCACACGCAATAAAATTACATTAAATAAAACATTATAATAAAAGAAAGACTATACTTGAGTTTTTGATTTTACATGGCCCTAGGTGAATCCAGTATACCCTGCAATATCATAAAACTTGATAATTAGCCATAATTGGCATAAGACTCTTTACTTATTCTAAAAGCATTATAGGTCTAAAATTTAAATATCCTATTCTTGCGCTAATCATTTGGGTTCTTGCAATACCTGCCAGCAATATAATAATAACCCAGGACCTAGCCCGGTTTAATCAGCAACCTTCAACGGTTTCCCATATAAATGATAGCTAGGATAACACAAGTAATTATACTTAGGCCAACTGTGAGTACATTAATGAACGTAGCTTCCATGCTTCCAATATATAAGTTGAAACCTTCGCCACAATATGTTTCTCATCTGATCGCATACAAAGCACTTCCGCCTCATTACATTTCCTGATTCCGTATAATCTAAAAAGCGGACGTAAGTACAATTTGCGGAGTTTAAGCGTAAAATGACATAATAAAAGGAAGTGGGATAATGTTTCTTGACCACCATGAAGGCAAGGACAGCAGTCTGAACCGCGCTGTGAGACGGCTTGCCATCTGTTAGTCACCGCCATCACTGGTAATGTACCCATACGAAATTTAAAATAGAGAGCCCTTTTTTCTTCCGGATAAATGCAGTCAATGAAAATTGCTGGTTTAAGCTCTTGATTGAACAAAATGTACCGCTTGAGTAAAGGGCTAAGTATCTCACACATACTCTGGGTCTTTTGGTCCCAGTATGCCTTTTTAATGACAGATAAACTGGGCCTTCTGATTTTCCCTGGATGAAGCCAGAGGTCTTCTTGGCCAATAGCAGCCAGGGTAGTTGAGATGTGTTTAAACCAAGGCAATTTTCGATGATTTTGTAGCTTCATGATGTCCATGAGTGTATCTCTGTATGGTTTGAGTTCCTCTTTTGCCCAGATACGGATCCAATATCTTATTGGGGCCAGTGCAATGTAATCCTCGACCTTTCTCATTTGTAGATCAGTTCTCAACGCAATCATTGGTGCTGCAGTGCCTAAGCAAAGTAATCGGCGTAGAAAATTATTCTCGGTTACTTGTATTAATGGGGTCTTTCTAAATCCCCAGATCTCTGCGCTGTAAAGTGCTGCAGTCCTTGCTTTGGTTTTATAAGCAAGCAGTGCAGAGCTCACAGAATGATTGCCTGTGGCTTTAGCAAATCTAAGTACCGCTCCAGCGTGCTGGGCCAAAGAGATGTTACTTTTGTAGATTTGTGATTTCCATGTCTGTTTTTCATCCAATCTGCAACCCAGGTAGTCATAGGTAGTCACTCGGGGCAAGGGCTTGTTGTTTACCCTAAAAGTCGAATGCATTGTTTGTTTTGGGTTAAGAATCATAAACTTTGTTTTCCCCTCATTAATTACCATGCTCCTTGAAGTGCAAAATGATTCGAAACCCCTAAGTAGACGATGCATTGCTATCTCTGTTCTTGCCAGTAGTACAGCGTCGTCAGCAAAAAGCAGGATAGGTATACTTTCGTTGGCTAGTTTTGGCACATCCAGATTTAATTTCCTCAGATCTTGGCTTACTTTATTTATATAACAGTTAAACAAGGTTGGGGCCAAAACACATCCTTGTTTTACACCACGCTGGATTGGAATTTCTGCTGTATAATCATTTCTCATAGAATATCTAACCCTGGCAGTATTCCCTGTATGCAGTAGAATTAGCAGCCTTAGAATTTTTCCCTGTATGCCCATTTCCGACAATAACTGCCATAATGTTTGGCGATTGACGCTATCAAAAGCTGTTTGGAGATCCACAAAGACCAGATATAATGCACAATCTTTTAGGGTGGCGTATTTCGCGCAGATCATATTTAGCTTAAAAAGTTGGTCTATTGTACTTTGGCCTCTCCTAAAGCCAGCTTGGTGTGTCGATATTAAATCTCCATCCTCCAGCCATTGATCTAAACGCAGCTGGATCAATTTGGCGAAGATTTTTCCAACGCTGTCAAGCAGTGAGATAGGTCTATAATTGCACACCATGTCCCGAGGTCCTTTTTTGTGAATTGGGACAATTATTGATTTCTTCCAAGATGTAGGAATTACCTCGTGGTGCCAAATACTGTTGAATATACGTGTTAGAGCAGGCGGCAGCCATAGCGTTAACTGATTACGATAGACGTCTGAAGGGATACCGTCTGGGCCTGCAGCCTTGTACGGCTTTTGAAGGAGAATAACTTGTTTAATCTCTTTCTCGCTGAATTCCGGTATCAGCTCCATTGCACAAGGGATGGCATGGGTTACTTGCATGGCATTTGTGCCGGGGAGTTCATTTGGGACTAATTCATTCTGGGTTCCATTTGTCGATCTAACAAACCTTTTTGATGATGCTACATAGGTCGTTTGAAGTGGAACTACCTTGTTTGATCTTTGATTACTACCTTCCAGTCATTGGATGAGGCTGGTTGAGTTACTTGTGCTCCGGGATGCCGTCTTGACCTCATCCTGATACAAGGCGGTAAAATGCTCTACCCAGAGTTGTGGGTTGATATTCAGTTCTAGGTTTTTTGAAGGGCCTTCGCATCCCCATCTGACTATCTCCCAAAACTTTTTGCAGTTTCCTGCCGATATTGCCTGCAGGAGGGATTTCCAGAGCTTATGTGGAAATGTCTTTCTTTTATATTTTAGTAATTTTTTGTACTGTTGCCTGCATTCATAAAAGTATTGCTCATTATGGTTATTCAAATGCCGATTCTTTAGTGCTTGCGATAAGGTATTTTTTAATTTCAAACACTCTTCATCGAACCAGCCTTCCATCGTATTAGGGTTAGTTTGGGGATGCTTAATTCTTTCCTTTGTTGTTTGTAATAGCAAGTTGTTAAAATTATCCAGGAGGGGTAAAGCTTCATTAACTGGTAGGTTTAAAAACGTACTAAGTGATAGAAACCAGGTTTGACTAGGTACGCTCAAATAGGGTTCATCTACGTTTGACCTTAGTATGTTTTTCCTATTTGGTCTCATGGTTATTGCTAAGCAATTTCCGTTAGATGGAAACTCAACCTTCCCCAGGCTTGCGTCCGGATGGATTATCTCCATTAGCAATGGGTCGTGGTCACTCTCGATCCTGTCCCTTATTTCCATATCGATAACATAATGCCAGGCTTCGATGTTTATTGCCATATAGTCAATTATACTGTGTCTTTTTCCAGTTCGAAAGGTAGATTTAAAAGTTCTATCTGAGTTGGTTCTTCCGTTTACTGTGCGAATTCCGCCTTCTATTAGTACTTCAAAGATTAGTTCCCCTTTTTTAGAATCTTGACAACATTGGATGAGGGGCGTTGGTATATTCCAAGCGTGATCTTCCTCTACTACTTGTTCATCCCAAAGGATAGAATGGGGTTTAGTGTTAAAATCACCACATATTAGTAGAAGGGTTTTACAAAACTGAGGGGGACGGTTGTTCGCGTAACCTAGTGTTGGGTTCCTCCAACCCTTAGATCTTTTATTTAAAATATGTTCTTCGAGGAGCCGCACACCAGGCGTGATTTCGGCCCGGCTAATGGGAGGGAAGTACACGTTTATTATTTCAAGTGACCACTCCTCATGTTTTACTGCAAGCAACTGGATTTCCTTGCTTAGTATAGCATGAGTTACAGCAGAATTTCCCAATAGCGAAGTTCTGATCCAAATGATCAGACCTCCCGATGGTCTTCCTTTTTTTTGTTTGATAGCAGGTATGTAAAAAGTGGAAAACCCGTCTAGGTCAATGGCGTTGGTAGACCAAGTTTCTTGGAAGCAGCTGATATCTTGCTGTTTAATAAATTCAACCCAATCCTTATCTTCCATTTTGCTTTTTAGGCCTCCAATATTCCAGCTTAAAATTTTTAATGTAGGACTAGTACTATTTTTTATGTTTGAGCTGCCCATTTGTTGCTACAAATTTCTAGATGGTTGGTCTTCATCATTCTGCAACTGTGGGGGATTGCCCCTGCTGTTTCTAGGGGAGTTGACAAGCAGGCAGAACCTCATATTACTCAGGTTTATTCGTTCAGGGAGTTGTTGTTTGGAACTAATTGCTCCCTGTAGTATCGAACCAGAATTGCCTTCTACCTCTTGCCTGCCCGAAACATTTTGCTTTGGAGCTTTTTCAAGAAATATTATTGGATACGGTTCCTTTTGTGGAATAGCAGTAGATATTCCCCATGTCTTCATCATGTTAGAACATTTTAAAATCTGTTCTACTATCCAGGGTGAAGCCCAGACTGTTTCTGTTGATTCCCCGTTCTCCGATTCTTTCCTTTGCATAAATCTTACTGAGAGGAGGTCTTTAGTTGTTACATTCTGCAGAGCTGGCAGAGAATTGACCAAATGTAGGATGTTAGTCCTATTTAGAATGTCATGACTTCCTCTTGAGGAGTACTCGGGAATAAACGTGATTGTGGCATCAGGCTCTTTAATTATCGCAGTGCGAATCTCGGTATGCCCGTTACCTTCCTGTGACCATCTTCCTTGAGATTGATTATCTTCCTTTGCTTTATTGTAAATAGTAGCTGCCCGACTAGTCAATGTTCGTTCTACCTGGCATTTTTCCCTCCCGAATTGCAACTCCTTGTTCCTATGTTCCTCATGAGGTTGTCTTTTTGGAGGCCAATTATCCTTTTTTCCTTTAGTTTCCAAGTCAAGCACCGGACGCGGTGGAGCAGGTGGATCAGTAACCCACCCTGGCTGGCTACTAAAGTTGTGGTTTCCCGAACTTGCCTGAGAGCAGTGTTTTACTTTTGACCGAGGTGCGGGAACCGGGGCTATTATATTATCCATGCACATGGTTTTTCTTGTGCTTTGTTTGCTTCTTGTGCATTCTGGGCTCTCTGCCCTTCCGTTTTCACTTTTGCTGTTTTCTTGTTCTACCCCCTCGGTAATAAAGTTCAGAGGCTGCTGACGTTTTCCATTATGGACTCCTACTGTATTTGGATAATGCGCCTGAATTGAGTGTTCTATTTTTATGGCTGGGAGGTGCTTATCAATGCCGGTACTTGATTTTGTTGTCTCTGGGCTCCATTTGTATTGTCCATTGGCTAGGGGATCGTTTGCCTCATTGATCCCGTGATTTGTACCTGAGTCTTTTTCTGGCCTCTTTCCTTTGTCTAAGTCATGCCCAGATACTTGGTAGCCCCTAGGGCCAATGGGAATTTGGTTTATATGAGAATGGTGGGTGCAGCTTTTGTCGCACAATAATCCAGGATTTTTATTTATAAAACTAATATCTTTGTCAGTTGGTTTCTCGAGACTCTCGGGCTTGATGCACTGATCTTTAGGCTGCTGTTGAGTAGACTCATCGCCTGTGTTCCTGGTCTGCCCTGTTGGGCTTGCCTGTTTCGGCATATTTAGAGCCTTTTTTGCTGGTACTTTGTTGTTTCCTCTAGGTTTTTTCCATGTGTATTTCCATCTACCTGTTTGTTGATGCCCTTTACTTTTTTTTTACTATATTTGAGATTTCGATTGCTGATACAGGACTTTTGTTGATTCTCTCCGTCTTGTCTATGTGGGTTTTTGCGTCTGGGTGCTCGTCTCGTCCCGTACCAGAGGGCCCTTCTTTATCTTCGCTATCTATTGGTCTTTCAGTTAATCTCGATTCTGTTTTTGCTGACTCGTGATTGCACGCCTGTGTGTTTTTGAGACTAGATTTGCAATCTTCAATTATGTCTTTAATTACTTTCGGAACTTCCAGTAATTTTTCCAGCAGTGGGCCACAAGCTTGCCTGTCCATCTTGTCCATTTTTTCAGCCACTGCCTGAAGTAACAGATTTTCCCTTATTACACCCTCTACTAAGGCCATCCTATGGTCTATGGTCTGTAATGAGTTAGTAAATTGCTTAGTTAGCTCAAGTTGATCATCAAATTTTTGAGACTGGACCATGATCGTTGTTGCAATTGAGTCCAATGTTGTGCATATAACTTTCATGATGCTTAGAATTGGTTGATCTAATGGGGGATCGTCTCTATTTCCCCAGGTTTGCTCACTTTGCTCATTATTTGTCTGGCCTTCTAGGTTCTTGTCGTCCTCTCCTCTATGACCTAACATTATACTACCTTCCAAGAGGTTTAAGTCTTCCGATGTTATACTGTTTAATTGGGGCTCTATACTACCAATTACGGAGTTGTCAGGCAAAGAGAGCTCCAGACTACAAGAACTATGATGAAATCTGCTCAACGTTAGGTTCGTTTTTACAATTTGGCTTCCATGGTGAAGCTGTGGCGTAGAGAGCTTGTGTGAGTATTTCTGTAATGATTGTTCTGTTTCAGGCCCCTTTACATTTTGAAGGATTGTAGGTTCTACTTTTAGATGAGGTAAAGGGAATATCAGTGGAGAGCTCCCTGAATGTAGTGGTCCCATTAGGGCTTCCGATTGAGGTGATTCATTACTTTTTCTTTTTCTTTTTCTTTGTCTTTGTTCTTCCGAGAAACTGCCCCATTCTGGGGAACTAATAGACCCCACTTCACTACCCACAAAGGAGTCGTTCGTTCCACAGGGTAGTCGTGATGGTCGGGCAGATCGCTGCTGGGATGGACAGGAATCCTGATGCCCGGTCTCTAAGAGGTCCAGCTCGCCCTCCACATTATTGTCACCTTTTTCCCCTGATGGCTGTGATGGGAGGTCGCTAGCTTTAGAGCTTTGCATCTGCAGCCAATCAGTATTTAGATTTATATGATTGTAATAGTTGGTAATAGTATTTATCTTTGATTTAATTTCCCTTGCTCCCCTGGTCCCACCTGGGCCCAGGTGCGTTGGTATATACTGTTGTCTCCTGAGCGGAGGACTTGCAGGGCCCCCCGCCGTTTCACCTGCATTCAGTGATACATGCCCCATGTCGTCAGAGTCAGTATGGACTAGCAGCATAGACAGCATAGACCCTGGTGCCGCTTCGGGTGTCCCACCCGGTTCCTCTCCTGGTTTGCTTTCATCGTTGGGAATCCCATTATGGGCTTCCTCTGCTGCTGCGACCACTCCTTGGTTTATAAATTCCCCTCGGGATGACTTAGTGGCTCTAGGGTCCAGGTCTTGGTCTTGGTCTGACCCCAGATCTTGTAAGCTGTTGGGTTCCTGCTCTGGTCTTTGGGGTTTCACTGGATTACCAAGTGCCTCGTTGGCCTGTCTGGCTTTCTTTGTTTTCCAACCATTTTTTTTCCTTATTGTTTGAAAAGATCAGGACCAGCAACTTCAACAATTTCCGGGATCTGTAGGATGTTTCTCTAAAATGTATAGAGCTTGGCTTTGCTTGCCTTGCTGTGTGGTGACGCGCAATATATGCACAATATGCACAATATGCACAATATGCCGTACAAAAAGCGCAATGTTCGAATTATAACTGTCCCTCTAGCGCAGTTTAATGTGTCGATTAATGGCCTCCTCTGGTTCACTGGTTCTCTCTATCTGGCCCCTTCAGATCCTCTCTGTCTCTGTTGTGAAGGCTACTTACGCCTACTTGCGTTACTTATGCGTTGCTTATGCATTGCTTATGCATTACTTGATGCGCTACTTTGTGTGGCCCACTCTTGATCCGCTCACGGCCAGGCCTGGCCACAGGCCACAGGAGCCACTTAGGTCACTTAGGTCACTTATGTCACTTAGGTCGGGGTAATATCCTTAGGTTGGGTTAGGTCAGAGAAAAACTAAATATGGCTAGGTGCCACTGAGGTGGCTGAAAAACAGCGGATACCCTCCTTGGCTCACCTCCTTGGCTCACCTAGTCCATGTGATGGCAGGGCAGGGCAGGGCAGCAACTCCAAGCTCCTCTGGTACCCCTCTAGTACTCCTCTCGTGCTCTGGGACTCTGGGACTCCGGTACTCCTCTGGTGCTCCTTCTGGCTTACTTAGTGTCCAGACCACGCCGTAGTCCACACTGTAACAGCGAAGAGCGCTGATGAAAAAACAGGCAGCAGCCCTGGTCACACCCGCCTGCTCGCGGAAGCTGCTCCCCCCCTGCCAGCAGCTTCTGTCCCGGACCGTGCACACTCGGCTTCCCGGCTTCCCGCGGCTGTTCTCCTGCTAGCACGGGCAGCGGCTAGCAGCGGCTAGCAGCGGCAGCCCCCAGACCGTGCACCTCGCGCTCGCACTCGCGGTGAGCAAACCGCGACGCGAGCCACCCGGCACCAGCGTCACCAGCACCAGCGTCTCCAGCGTCTCGTCTCTCTCGTCTCTCTCGTCTCTCTCCTGACTCGTCCACTCCTCGCACCTATTAACAACCTAGGTACACACATACACATACATGTCATTTTAAAGGCAGGCCTTCCTTGCTGGCTGCTTTTAAATTAAAGTTATATGCAAATTCGACTTTGGAATTAAAAGTAGTTCCAAAGTCTTAAACTACCTTATTTTTACATATAAGTCACCCCTAAGGTGTGCCCTATGTGCCCCTAGGGCTGGGTGCCATGTAACTATAAGCAGGGACCTTATGAAAATAGTTTTATAAGCCCTGGTGAGGTAAAAACAGCCAAATTCGTTTTTCCCTCATTGTAGTAAATGGCCTTCATAGGCTACAATGGGGAGACTTTATTTTAATTTTTAAAGTCCCCTTAAATGATGGATACCAAGAGTTTGGTATCAAATTAATTGTTGTAATAAATCCCACAACTTCCAGTTGTGGGATTTAATATAACTTGTTCAGGTAAAGAGTTTTAAACTTTACCTGAAAAGTTGCCAATTCTAGACCTGCATTGTTTTTGCTGCTGTGCTCTGATTGGCCAGCCTCTAGCAGCCTGGCCAGGCTGCCTTGATGAGGTGTGAAGTGGCCTGGCTTCACACAAAGGAATGTGCCTGAGGGAGGGAATCTCCGCTCAGCAGATGGTGAGGCAGGAAGGGGGAGGGCTGCCAAACTGGTTTTCAAAGGCAGAGAAGGACATTTGGAGCAACCAGCAACACCCCCACATCCTGCAACCCCAAACAACTAGGTGCCCCCTTGATTAGATTAAGAGAGGGCATGAGAGGGGTGTGTTTATGATTTTTAGCCACACCAGTGGGTGGGATCAGCCAGATGTAAGCTCCAAAAATCAGATTCAGCCATGATGGATTTTTGGAGAATGTTGCCTCCTGGGACTGATTTTTGCCACACTTCCCAAGAAGTGGTCATCACAGGGGGAAGGACCCTGCACCTGATTGGAGAACCAGGACCCCCCTGGGTTTCACCCAGGAGCAAGGATAAAACTGGCAGACCTGCACCCACACCTCAGTTCACTACCACATCCAACAAGAAAGAACTACAGAAGAAGAAGGACTGCCCTGCTGGACCCCTGGCCTGCACCTGGAACCTGCACTCAGAAGGACTGCACCAGCTGCACACTTGGGCTTCACCACAAGAAGGACTTTGCCTGGCTTCAACTGGTTCAAGGAGGGACTCCCTGTTTGCTACAGGTGAAAAATTGCTAACCAGAGTCCCCTGCACCAACTCCTGAAGAAAGCGACCAGCTGACCACTGTCCAGTGGCCAAAAAGGAGTTTGCGCCAGGTGCATTCTGGGAGTTGTAGTCCGCACCCCCAAGGACCATCCCAGAACTTCAAAGCTGTGGAACTCAAAAGAACCTTAAAAGGACATCTGGGAGAAGCCCCAGAAGTTTGGAGAAGTTTGGAGAACTTTTGAAAAAAAGCTCCATAGAGGGACCGACCCACCGCGGCAACTCTTGCCGGCTTGCCTCAACCGCGACCCGGCCTGATTTGCTGGTTCATCCTGGTAAAGAAAATCTCAAAAAAAGAGACTAAGGGGGTCATTACAACATTGGCGGTAAAAGCCGCTTACTGCCGTGCAGAAGACCGCCAACACACCGCCGCGGCCGTGGAATTCCCCCACGGTCATTATGACCCACTGCCCGGAATCCTCCAAAATTCAGACACCCACACAAGTCCGCCACACCAAAGGTCAGTGATAAACTGGCGAAAACAAATCCTCCACTGTCACGCCAACAGAAATACGCCCACACTATCACGACACACGAATCCACGCGGCGGTCTTTCAAACGTGGTATTCCATTGGCGGTACACACTGCCACGCTCAAAATACACTCACTTTTACAAAACACTACCACATAGGACAATTTGAAATACACACACCTGATACACATACACACACCACTCCCACACACCCAATACAATATAAAACACACACCCACATCACCCACATCTCCCACAAACCCCTACGACCAAAATTCACGACCGAAGGCCAGAGAGAGACACCACCATCAACAAACTAGCATCCACAGGCACACAGCACCATCACCCACACAACTTCCACGCACCTCACAAAACACCCCACTACATATCACCACACTTATCACCACACACACCACCCCAAACATCACCTACACCACCCCATGGCACGGCAAAGACAGCCCAGGTTCTCAGAGGAGGAGCTCAGGGTCATGGTGGAGGAAATCGTCTGGGTAGAGCCACAGCTATTTGGATCACAGGTGCAGCACACCTCAATTGCAAGGAAGATGGAGCTACGGCGAAGAATAGTCGACAGGGTCAACGCAGTGGGACAACACCCAAGAAATCGGGAGGACATCAGGAAAAGGTGGAACGACCTACGGGGAAAGGTGCGTTCCGTGGTCTCAAGACACCACCAGGCGCTTCAGCGGACTGGCGGCGGACCCCCACCTCCTCACCCACAACTAACAACATGGGAGGAGCAGGTCTTGGCGATTCTGCACTCTGAGGGCCTCGCCGGAGTCGGTGGAGGAATGGACTCTGGTAAGTCAAATCTAACCTATTACATCCCCCACCCTACCTGCATGCTATCACATACCCCCACCCTCGCCCTCACCCCTATCACTCCAACTCCTCACAAATGTACCAATATCACAAACCACACATCCCAACACCAAGCCCTGCATGCAACAACAAAGCATGGACACCCATCACTAAAGCATGCCCACTGCACATACCCATACATCCCCCTAACCCATCATCACACAAGCTCACACACAGGAATGCAACCACTGGGGTACACGGTCACCCACCCATTGCACACCATGACACACACAGATGCAATAATCATGCCTTTCCACCCCTGCAGGACCACTACACAACGTCACCAGACAGGAGGGTCCAGACCTGTCCACTCCACCCACAGAAGAGGCCCACAGTGATGACAGCACCTCTGTCCAACTGGAACTAGATGACCAGCCCGGACCATCGTGGGCCTCGGGACAGTTGGTTCCCCTCATACAGGCACAGGCCACCACAGACCTTACCCCCTCTGGAAACACCAGCACAGCACCCACCCAGCGGGCCCATACCTCCGTCCCCAGGACACGTCAATCAGCTGTGTGTCTACCACTACAGGGAACCCAGGATAACCCACCACCCCAACAACAACAGGGACCTGGGGGCAGTGGCAGTGGGCACACGGTCCAGGGGACGGAGGCCCAGGAACACAGGGGAACTGGGAGGGCTGCCGTGCGACAGGGGGCGGACAGGCCAAGGGAACCCACTCTCCACGAGGCCCTCTCCTCCATCATGGGAGCCTACCACCACTCCCAGGAGACGATGGCAACGCTCCTGGCCAAGTTTCAGGAGACCCAGCGCATGCAGGAGGAACAGCATTTGGGCTTGAGGGAGGAACTCAGAACCATCAGCTCCACCCTGGGCACCATCGTAGGGGTGCTGAAGGAAGTACTCAACACCAGGAGGGACACTGTGGCACTACAAGGGGCCCCTGACACTAGCATGGACGATGACCTGCCCACCACCTCCACCGGCACTAGTGGACAGGACGCCCCGCCACAGGACCACCACACCAGCACCCCACCCCCTGCAGACGGAGAACCACCCAGCAAACAATCCCTGAGATCCAGGAACAGGACAGAGCACGATGCCAAGACTCCCGCCAAGAAATGAGACCACCCTGATTGTCATACCACTGTCCCACTTTGTCACCCTGTCCATATTTAAACTGCCCCAGCTCCACTTCCTATGCCCATATGTGCAATGCACCTGTGAGACTAATAGACTGGACTCTGCCATGGACACTCCTCCGCCATCACCCCTCACCATTTAACTTCCCCCTCCAATATTTTGCATTTAAATAAACACACTTAAAGCACAAAAAGATCTGGAGTCTGTCTGTGATTTCGAAATAGTGTATTTGCAATTACAGTGTCAAAATGTTCTTCAAATAGTAATGTCAACATACCTATATCACACAGCTCTTGTCCATGAGGAATTTAAGCAGATGACACACGTTGGGACCCACATCTGTGAAACCGTAAGGGAAAGTGACAACTCAGTGACCATACACTGGGTGAAAACGACAGACAGGATAGAGGTCGAAGTGTAAAACTACATGTAGTAGGCAGGAATGTATTCTCACCTGTGTTTCACTGGAAATATTTCAGGATTACTGAGTCCTCTTCTTCCTCTGCTTCATCCTCATCACTGTCCACAGGCTCCACAGCTGCCACAACACCGACATCTGGACCATCCACCTGCAGAAAAGGCACCTGTCGTCGCAAAGCCAAGTTGTGAAGCATACAGCAGGCCACGATGATCTGGCACACCTTCTTTGGTGAGTAGAATAGGGATCCACCTGCCATGTGCAGGCACCTGAACCTGGCCTTCAGGAAGCCAAAGGTCCGCTCGATCACCCTCCTAGTTCGCCCATGGGCCTCATTGTAGCGTTTCTCTGCCCTGGTCCTGGGATTCCCCACTGGGGTCAGTAGCCATGACAGGTTGGGGTACCCAGAGTCACCTACAAATTTGCGAGGGACAACTGTTAGACACACACTAACCTGTAGGGACAACCCCAGACACCCATTACCGCTGATGACGGCCAAATAGCCAGAAACACGTGTCCGAAGATACGGCACACGCCGTACCAACTTATCGTGAAAAACTTTCAAAACTCTATTCAAATTTGTGCTAATGACTGCATTCACCATGATGCCTTGGGGTCACAAATGCTGGAACGGAAGACAGGGTGCTCCCCATTTTGACTGTTGTAATCAAGGCTCCCGTGAGCCTCTGAGCTGACGAGCTCGGATGAAGCACCTGTGCCCCTTCTTGAGTGGTACTTAAACCTGTGAATACTTTCAAGGCGGCATTTCAAGCAACCCTGCCAGCTACATGTTGCTCTTCGCTGATGACGGCCAAATAGCCAGAAACACGTGTCCGAAGATACGGCACTCGCCGCACCAACTTATGGTGAAAAACTTTCAAAACTCTATTCAAATTCGTGCTAATGACTGCATTTACCATGATGCCTTGGGGTCACAAATGCTGGAATGGAAGACAGGGTGCTCCCCATTTTGACTGTTGTAATCAAGGCTCCCGTGAGCCTCTGAGCTGACGAGCTCGGATGAAGCACCTGTGCGCCTTCTTGAGTGGTACTTAAACCTGTGAATACTTTCAAGGCGGCATTTCAAGCAACCCCGCCAGCTACACGTTGCTCTTCGCTGATGACGGCCAAATAGCCAGAAACACGTGTCCGAAGATACGGCACTCGCCGCACCAACTTATGGTGAAAAACTTTCAAAACTCTATTCAAATTTGTGCTAATGACTGCATTCACCATGATGCCTTGGGGTCACAAATGCTGGAATGGAAGACAGGGTGCTCCCCATTTTGACTGTTGTAATCAAGGCTCCCGTGAGCCTCTGAGCTGACGAGCTCGGATGAAGCATCTGTGCGCCTTCTTGAGTGGTACTTAAACCTGTGAATACTTTCAAGGCGGCATTTCAAGCAACCCCGCCAGCTACACGTTGCTCTCTGCTGATGATGGCCAAATAGCCAGAAACACGTGTCCGAAGATAAGGCACTCGCCGCACCAACTTATGGTGAAAATCTTTCAAAACTCTATTCAAATTCGTGCTAATGACTGCATTTACCATGATGCCTTGGGGTCACAAATGCTGGAATGGAAGACAGGGTGCTCCCCATTTTGACTGTTGTAATCAAGGCTCCCGTGAGCCTCTGAGCTGACGAGCTCGGATGAAGCACCTGTGCCCCTTCTTGAGTGGTACTTAAACCTGTGAATACTTTCAAGGCGGCATTTCAAGCAACCCTGCCAGCTACATGTTGCTCTTCGCTGATGACGGCCAAATAGCCAGAAACACGTGTCCGAAGATACGGCACTCGCCGCACCAACTTATGGTGAAAAACTTTCAAAACTCTATTCAAATTCGTGCTAATGACTGCATTTACCATGATGCCTTGGGGTCACAAATGCTGGAATGGAAGACAGGGTGCTCCCCATTTTGACTGTTGTAATCAAGGCTCCCGTGAGCCTCTGAGCTGACGAGCTCGGATGAAGCACCTGTGCGCCTTCTTGAGTGGTACTTAAACCTGTGAATACTTTCAAGGCGGCATTTCAAGCAACCCCGCCAGCTACACGTTGCTCTTCGCTGATGACGGCCAAATAGCCAGAAACACGTGTCCGAAGATACGGCACTCGCCGCACCAACTTATGGTGAAAAACTTTCAAAACTCTATTCAAATTCGTGCTAATGACTGCATTTACCATGATGCCTTGGGGTCACAAATGCTGGAATGGAAGACAGGGTGCTCCCCATTTTGACTGTTGTAATCAAGGCTCCCGTGAGCCTCTGAGCTGACGAGCTCGGATGAAGCATCTGTGCGCCTTCTTGAGTGGTACTTAAACCTGTGAATACTTTCAAGGCGGCATTTCAAGCAACCCCGCCAGCTACACGTTGCTCTCTGCTGATGATGGCCAAATAGCCAGAAACACGTGTCGGAAGATAAAGCACTCGCCGCACCAACTTATGGTGAAAATCTTTCAAAACTCTATTCAAATTCGTGCTAATGACTGCATTTACCATGATGCCTTGGGGTCACAAATGCTGGAATGGAAGACAGGGTGCTCCCCATTTTGACTGTTGTAATCAAGGCTCCTGTGAGCCTCTGAGCTGACGAGCTCGGATGAAGCACCTGTGCGCCTTCTTGAGTGGTACTTAAACCTATGAATACTTTCAAGGCGGCATTTCAAGCAACCCTGCCAGCTACATGTTGCTCTTCGCTGATGACGGCCAAATAGCCAGAAACACGCGTCCGAAGATACGGCACTCGCCGCACCAACTTATGGTGAAAAACTTTCAAAACTCTATTCAAATTCGTGCTAATGACTGCATTTACCATGATGCCTTGGGGTCACAAATGCTGGAATGGAAGACAGGATGCTCCCCATTTTGACTGTTGTAATCAAGGCTCCCGTGAGCCTCTGAGCTGACGAGCTCGGATGAAGCACCTGTGCGCCTTCTTGAGTGGTACTTAAACCTGTGAATACTTTCAAGGCGGAATTTCAAGCAACCCCGCCAGCTACACGTTGCTCTTTGCTGATGATGGCCAAATAGCCAGAAACACGTGTCCGAAGATACGGCACTCGCCGCACCAAATTATGGTGAAAAACTTTCAAAACTCTATTCAAATTTGTGCTAATGACTGCATTTATCCATGGTGCCTTGGGGTCACAAATGCTGGAATGGAAGACAGGGTGCTCCCCATTTTGACTGTTGTAATCAAGGCTCCCGTGAGCCTCTGAGCTGACGAGCTCGGATGAAGCACCTGTGCGCCTTCTTGAGTGGTACTTAAACCTGTGAATACTTTCAAGGCGTTATTTCAAGCAACCCCGCCAGCTACACGTTGCTCTTCGCTGATGACGGGCAAATAGCCAGAAACACGTGTCCGAAGATACGGCACTCGCCGCACCAACTTATGGTGAAAAACTTTCAAAACTCTATTCAAATTCGTGCTAATGACTGCATTTACCATGATGCCTTGGGGTCACAAATGCTGGAATGGAAGACAGGGTGCTCCCCATTTTGACTGTTGTAATCAAGGCTCCCGTGAGCCTCTGAGCTGACGAGCTCGGATGAAGCACCTGTGCGCCTTCTTGAGTGGTTCTTAAACCTGTGAATACATTCAAGGCAGCATTTCAAGCAACCAGGCCAGCTACACGTTGCTCTTTGCTGATGACGGCCAAATAGCCAGAAACACGTGTCGGAAGATACGGCACTCGCCGCACCAACTTATGGTGAAAAACTTTCAAAACTCTATTCAAATTCGTGCTAATGACTGCATTTACCATGATGCCTTGGGGTCACAAATGCTGGAATCGAAGACAGGGTGCTCCCCATTTTGACTGTTGTAATCAAGGCTCCTGTGAGCCTCTGAGCTGACGAGCTCGGATGAAGCACCTGTGCGCCTTCTTAAGTGGTACTTAAACCTATGAATACTTTCAAGGCGGCATTTCAAGCAACCCTGCCAGCTACACGTTGCTCTTCGCTGATGACGGCCAAATAGCCAGAAACACGTGTCGGAAGATACGGCACTCGCCGCACCAACTTATGGTGAAAAACTTTCAAAACTCTATTCAAATTCGTGCTAATGACTGCATTTACCATGATGCCTTTGGGTCACAAATGCTGGAATGGAAGACAGGGTGCTCCCCATTTTGACTGTTGTAATCAAGGCTCCCGTGAGCCTCTGAGCTGACGAGCTCGGATGAAGCACCTGTGCGCCTTCTTGAGTGGTACTTAAACCTGTGAATACTTTCAAGGCGGCATTTCAAGCAACCCCGCCAGCTACACGTTGCTCTTCGCTGATGGCGGCCACATAGCCAGAAACACGTGTCCGAAGATACGGCACTCGCCGCACCAACTTATGGTAAAAAACTTTCAAAACTCTATTCAAATTCGTGCTAATGACTGCATTTACCATGATGCCTTGGGGTCACAAATGCTGGAATGGAAGACAGGGTGCTCCCCATTTTGACTGTTGTAATCAAGGCTCCCGTGAGCCTCTGAGCTGACGAGCTCGGATGAAGCATCTGTGCGCCTTCTTGAGTGGTACTTAAACCTGTGAATACTTTCAAGGTGGCATTTCAAGCAACCCCGCCAGCTACACGTTGCTCTTTGCTGATGATGGCCAAATAGCCAGAAACACGTGTCCGAAGATACGGCACTCGCCGCACCAAATTATGGTGAAAAACTTTCAAAACTCTATTCAAATTTGTGCTAATGACTGCATTTACCATGGTGCCTTGGGGTCACAAATGCAGGAATGGAAGACAGGGTGCTCCCCATTTTGACTGTTGTAATCAAGGCTCCCGTGAGCCTCTGAGCTGACGAGCTCGGATGAAGCACCTGTGCGCCTTCTTGAGTGGTACTTAAACCTATGAATACTTTCAAGGCGGCATTTCAAGCAACCCTGCCAGCTACATGTTGCTCTTCGCTGATGACGGCCAAATAGCCAGAAACACGTGTCCGAAGATACGGCACTCGCCGCACCAACTTATGGTGAAAAACTTTCAAAACTCTATTCAAATTCGTGCTAATGACTGCATTTACCATGATGCCTTGGGGTCACAAATGCTGGAATGGAAGACAGGGTGCTCCCCATTTTGACTGTTGTAATCAAGGCTCCCGTGAGCCTCTGAGCTGACGAGCTCGGATGAAGCACCTGTGCGCCTTCTTGAGTGGTACTTAAACATGTGAATACTTTCAAGGCGGCATTTCAAGCAACCCCGCCAGCTACACGTTGCTCTTCGCTGATGACGGGCAAATAGCCAGAAACACGTGTCCGAAGATACGGCACTCGACGCACCAACTTATGGTGAAAAACTTTCAAAACTCTATTCAAATTCGTGCTAATGACTGCATTTACCATGATGCCTTGGGGTCACAAATGCTGGAATGGAAGACAGGATGCTCCCCATTTTGACTGTTGTAATCAAGGCTCCCGTGAGCCTCTGAGCTGACGAGCTCGGATGAAGCACCTGTGCGCCTTCTTGAGTGGTACTTAAACCTGTGAATACTTTCAAGGCGGAATTTCAAGCAACCCCGCCAGCTACACATTGCTCTTTGCTGATGAACGCCAAATAGCCAGAAACACGTGTCCGAAGATACGGCACTCGCCGCACCAAATTATGGTGAAAAACTTTCAAAACTCTATTCAAATTTGTGCTAATGACTGCATTTACCATGGTGCCTTGGGGTCACAAATGCTGGAATGGAAGACAGGGTGCTCCCCATTTTGACTGTTGTAATCAAGGCTCCCGTGAGCCTCTGAGCTGACGAGCTCGGATGAAGCACCTGTGCGCCTTCTTGAGTGGTACTTAAACCTGTGAATACTTTCAAGGCGTTATTTCAAGCAACCCCGCCAGCTACACGTTGCTCTTCGCTGATGACGGGCAAATAGCCAGAAACACGTGTCCGAAGATACGGCACTCGCCGCACCAACTTATGGTGAAAAACTTTCAAAACTCTATTCAAATTCGTGCTAATGACTGCATTTACCATGATGCCTTGGGGTCACAAATGCTGGAATGGAAGACAGGGTGCTCCCCATTTTGACTGTTGTAATCAAGGCTCCCGTGAGCCTCTGAGCTGACGAGCTCGGATGAAGCACCTGTGCGCCTTCTTGAGTGGTTCTTAAACCTGTGAATACATTCAAGGCAGCATTTCAAGCAACCCCGCCAGCTACACGTTGCTCTTTGCTGATGACGGCCAAATAGCCAGAAACACGTGTCGGAAGATACGGCACTCGCCGCACCAACTTATGGTGAAAAACTTTCAAAACTCTATTCAAATTCGTGCTAATGACTGCATTTACCATGATGCCTTGGGGTCACAAATGCTGGAATCGAAGACAGGGTGCTCCCCATTTTGACTGTTGTAATCAAGGCTCCCGTGAGCCTCTGAGCTGACGAGCTCGGATGAAGCACCTGTGCGCCTTCTTAAGTGGTACTTAAACCTATGAATACTTTCACGGCGGCATTTCAAGCAACCCTGCCAGCTACACGTTGCTCTTCGCTGATGATGGCCAAATAGCCAGAAACACGTGTCGGAAGATACGGCACTCGCCGCACCAACTTATGGTGAAAAACTTTCAAAACTCTATTCAAATTCGTGCTAATGACTGCAGTTACCATGATGCCTTTGGGTCACAAATGCTGGAATGGAAGACAGGGTGCTCCCCATTTTGACTGTTGTAATCAAGGCTCCCGTGAGCCTCTGAGCTGACGAGCTCGGATTAAGCACCTGTGCGCCTTCTTGAGTGGTACTTAAACCTGTGAATACTTTCAAGGCGGCATTTCAAGCAACCCCGCCAGCTACACGTTGCTCTTCGCTGATGGCGGCCACATAGCCAGAAACACGTGTCCGAAGATACGGCACTCGCCGCACCAACTTATGGTAAAAAACTTTCAAAACTCTATTCAAATTCGTGCTAATGACTGCATTTACCATGATGCCTTGGGGTCACAAATGCTGGAATGGAAGACAGGGTGCTCCCCATTTTGACTGTTGTAATCAAGGCTCCCGTGAGCCTCTGAGCTGACAAGCTCGGATGAAGCATCTGTGCGCCTTCTTGAGTGGTACTTAAACCTATGAATACTTTCAAGGCGGCATTTCAAGCAACCCCGCCAGCTACACGTTGCTCTCTGCTGATGATGGCCAAATAGCCAGAAACACGTGTCCGAAGATAAGGCACTCGCCGCACCAACTTATGGTGAAAATCTTTCAAAACTCTATTCAAATTCGTGCTAATGACTGCATTTACCATGATGCCTTGGGGTCACAAATGCTGGAATGGAAGACAGGGTGCTCCCCATTTTGACTGTTGTAATCAAGGCTCCCGTGAGCCTCTGAACTGACGAGCTCGGATGAAGCACCTGTGCGCCTTCTTGAGTGGTACTTAAACCTGTGAATACTTTCAAGGCGGCATTTCAAGCAACCCCGCCAGCTACACGTTGCTCTTCGCTGATGGCGGCCACATAGCCAGAAACACGTGTCCGAAGATACGGCACTCGCCGCACCTACTTATGGTAAAAAACTTTCAAAACTCTATTCAAATTCGTGCTAATGACTGCATTTACCATGATGCCTTGGGGTCACAAATGCTGGAATGGAAGACAGGGTGCTCCCCATTTTGACTGTTGTAATCAAGGCTCCCGTGAGCCTCTGAGCTGACGAGCTCGGATGAAGCATCTGTGCGCCTTCTTGAGTGGTACTTAAACCTGTTAATACTTTCAAGGTGGCATTTCAAGCAACCCCGCCAGCTACACGTTGCTCTTTGCTGATGATGGCCAAATAGCCAGAAACACGTGTCCGAAGATACGGCACTCGCCGCACCAAATTATGGTGAAAAACTTTCAAAACTCTATTCAAATTTGTGCTAATGACTGCATTTACCATGGTGCCTTGGGGTCACAAATGCTGGAATGGAAGACAGGGTGCTCCCCATTTTGACTGTTGTAATCAAGGCTCCCGTGAGCCTCTGAGCTGACGAGCTCGGATGAAGCACCTGTGCGCCTTCTTGAGTGGTACTTAAACCTATGAATACTTTCAAGGCGGCATTTCAAGCAACCCTGCCAGCTACATGTTGCTCTTCGCTGATGACGGCCAAATAGCCAGAAACACGTGTCGGAAGATACGGCACTCGCCGCACCAACTTATGGTGAAAAACTTTCAAAACTCTATTCAAATTCGTGCTAATGACTGCATTTACCATGATGCCTTGGGGTCACAAATGCTGGAATGGAAGACAGGGTGCTCCCCATTTTGACTGTTGTAATCAAGGCTCCCGTGAGCCTCTGAGCTGACGAGCTCGGATGAAGCACCTGTGCGCCTTCTTGAGTGGTACTTAAACCTGTGAATACTTTCAAGGCGGCATTTCAAGCAACCCCGCCAGCTACACGTTGCTCTTCGCTGATGACGGCCAAATAGCCAGAAACACGTGTCCGAAGATACGGCACTCGCCGCACCAACTTATGGTGAAAAACTTTCAAAACTCTATTCAAATTCGTGCTAATGACTGCATTTACCATGATGCCTTGGGGTCACAAATGCTGGAATGGAAGACAGGGTGCTCCCCATTTTGACTGTTGTAATCAAGGCTCCCGTGAGCCTCTGAGCTGACGAGCTCGGATGAAGCATCTGTGCGCCTTCTTGAGTGGTACTTAAACCTGTGAATACTTTCAAGGCGGCATTTCAAGCAACCCCGCCAGCTACACGTTGCTCTCTGCTGATGATGGCCAAATAGCCAGAAACACGTGTCGGAAGATAAGGCACTCGCCGCACCAACTTATGGTGAAAATCTTTCAAAACTCTATTCAAATTCGTGCTAATGACTGCATTTACCATGATGCCTTGGGGTCACAAATGCTGGAATGGAAGACAGGGTGCTCCCCATTTTGACTGTTGTAATCAAGGCTCCTGTGAGCCTCTGAGCTGACGAGCTCGGATGAAGCACCTGTGCGCCTTCTTGAGTGGTACTTAAACCTATGAATACTTTCAAGGCGGCATTTCAAGCAACCCTGCCAGCTACATGTTGCTCTTCGCTGATGACGGCCAAATAGCCAGAAACACGCGTCCGAAGATACGGCACTCGCCGCACCAACTTATGGTGAAAAACTTTCAAAACTCTATTCAAATTCGTGCTAATGACTGCATTTACCATGATGCCTTGGGGTCACAAATGCTGGAATGGAAGACAGGATGCTCCCCATTTTGACTGTTGTAATCAAGGCTCCCGTGAGCCTCTGAGCTGACGAGCTCGGATGAAGCACCTGTGCGCCTTCTTGAGTGGTACTTAAACCTGTGAATACTTTCAAGGCGGAATTTCAAGCAACCCCGCCAGCTACACGTTGCTCTTTGCTGATGATGGCCAAATAGCCAGAAACACGTGTCCGAAGATACGGCACTCGCCGCACCAAATTATGGTGAAAAACTTTCAAAACTCTATTCAAATTTGTGCTAATGACTGCATTTATCCATGGTGCCTTGGGGTCACAAATGCTGGAATGGAAGACAGGGTGCTCCCCATTTTGACTGTTGTAATCAAGGCTCCCGTGAGCCTCTGAGCTGACGAGCTCGGATGAAGCACCTGTGCGCCTTCTTGAGTGGTACTTAAACCTGTGAATACTTTCAAGGCGTTATTTCAAGCAACCCCGCCAGCTACACGTTGCTCTTCGCTGATGACGGGCAAATAGCCAGAAACACGTGTCCGAAGATACGGCACTCGCCGCACCAACTTATGGTGAAAAACTTTCAAAACTCTATTCAAATTCGTGCTAATGACTGCATTTACCATGATGCCTTGGGGTCACAAATGCTGGAATGGAAGACAGGGTGCTCCCCATTTTGACTGTTGTAATCAAGGCTCCCGTGAGCCTCTGAGCTGACGAGCTCGGATGAAGCACCTGTGCGCCTTCTTGAGTGGTTCTTAAACCTGTGAATACATTCAAGGCAGCATTTCAAGCAACCAGGCCAGCTACACGTTGCTCTTTGCTGATGACGGCCAAATAGCCAGAAACACGTGTCGGAAGATACGGCACTCGCCGCACCAACTTATGGTGAAAAACTTTCAAAACTCTATTCAAATTCGTGCTAATGACTGCATTTACCATGATGCCTTGGGGTCACAAATGCTGGAATCGAAGACAGGGTGCTCCCCATTTTGACTGTTGTAATCAAGGCTCCTGTGAGCCTCTGAGCTGACGAGCTCGGATGAAGCACCTGTGCGCCTTCTTAAGTGGTACTTAAACCTATGAATACTTTCAAGGCGGCATTTCAAGCAACCCTGCCAGCTACACGTTGCTCTTCGCTGATGACGGCCAAATAGCCAGAAACACGTGTCGGAAGATACGGCACTCGCCGCACCAACTTATGGTGAAAAACTTTCAAAACTCTATTCAAATTCGTGCTAATGACTGCATTTACCATGATGCCTTTGGGTCACAAATGCTGGAATGGAAGACAGGGTGCTCCCCATTTTGACTGTTGTAATCAAGGCTCCCGTGAGCCTCTGAGCTGACGAGCTCGGATGAAGCACCTGTGCGCCTTCTTGAGTGGTACTTAAACCTGTGAATACTTTCAAGGCGGCATTTCAAGCAACCCCGCCAGCTACACGTTGCTCTTCGCTGATGGCGGCCACATAGCCAGAAACACGTGTCCGAAGATACGGCACTCGCCGCACCAACTTATGGTAAAAAACTTTCAAAACTCTATTCAAATTCGTGCTAATGACTGCATTTACCATGATGCCTTGGGGTCACAAATGCTGGAATGGAAGACAGGGTGCTCCCCATTTTGACTGTTGTAATCAAGGCTCCCGTGAGCCTCTGAGCTGACGAGCTCGGATGAAGCATCTGTGCGCCTTCTTGAGTGGTACTTAAACCTGTGAATACTTTCAAGGTGGCATTTCAAGCAACCCCGCCAGCTACACGTTGCTCTTTGCTGATGATGGCCAAATAGCCAGAAACACGTGTCCGAAGATACGGCACTCGCCGCACCAAATTATGGTGAAAAACTTTCAAAACTCTATTCAAATTTGTGCTAATGACTGCATTTACCATGGTGCCTTGGGGTCACAAATGCAGGAATGGAAGACAGGGTGCTCCCCATTTTGACTGTTGTAATCAAGGCTCCCGTGAGCCTCTGAGCTGACGAGCTCGGATGAAGCACCTGTGCGCCTTCTTGAGTGGTACTTAAACCTATGAATACTTTCAAGGCGGCATTTCAAGCAACCCTGCCAGCTACATGTTGCTCTTCGCTGATGACGGCCAAATAGCCAGAAACACGTGTCCGAAGATACGGCACTCGCCGCACCAACTTATGGTGAAAAACTTTCAAAACTCTATTCAAATTCGTGCTAATGACTGCATTTACCATGATGCCTTGGGGTCACAAATGCTGGAATGGAAGACAGGGTGCTCCCCATTTTGACTGTTGTAATCAAGGCTCCCGTGAGCCTCTGAGCTGACGAGCTCGGATGAAGCACCTGTGCGCCTTCTTGAGTGGTACTTAAACATGTGAATACTTTCAAGGCGGCATTTCAAGCAACCCCGCCAGCTACACGTTGCTCTTCGCTGATGACGGGCAAATAGCCAGAAACACGTGTCCGAAGATACGGCACTCGACGCACCAACTTATGGTGAAAAACTTTCAAAACTCTATTCAAATTCGTGCTAATGACTGCATTTACCATGATGCCTTGGGGTCACAAATGCTGGAATGGAAGACAGGATGCTCCTCATTTTGACTGTTGTAATCAAGGCTCCCGTGAGCCTCTGAGCTGACGAGCTCGGATGAAGCACCTGTGCGCCTTCTTGAGTGGTACTTAAACCTGTGAATACTTTCAAGGCGGAATTTCAAGCAACCCCGCCAGCTACACATTGCTCTTTGCTGATGAACGCCAAATAGCCAGAAACACGTGTCCGAAGATACGGCACTCGCCGCACCAACTTATGGTGAAAAACTTTCAAAACTCTATTCAAATTCGTGCTAATGACTGCATTTACCATGATGCCTTGGGGTCACAAATGCTGGAATGGAAGACAGGGTGCTCCCCATTTTGACTGTTGTAATCAAGGCTCCCGTGAGCCTCTGAGCTGACGAGCTCGGATGAAGCACCTGTGCGCCTTCTTGAGTGGTTCTTAAACCTGTGAATACATTCAAGGCAGCATTTCAAGCAACCCCGCCAGCTACACGTTGCTCTTTGCTGATGACGGCCAAATAGCCAGAAACACGTGTCGGAAGATACGGCACTCGCCGCACCAACTTATGGTGAAAAACTTTCAAAACTCTATTCAAATTCGTGCTAATGACTGCATTTACCATGATGCCTTGGGGTCACAAATGCTGGAATCGAAGACAGGGTGCTCCCCATTTTGACTGTTGTAATCAAGGCTCCCGTGAGCCTCTGAGCTGACGAGCTCGGATGAAGCACCTGTGCGCCTTCTTAAGTGGTACTTAAACCTATGAATACTTTCACGGCGGCATTTCAAGCAACCCTGCCAGCTACACGTTGCTCTTCGCTGATGATGGCCAAATAGCCAGAAACACGTGTCGGAAGATACGGCACTCGCCGCACCAACTTATGGTGAAAAACTTTCAAAACTCTATTCAAATTCGTGCTAATGACTGCAGTTACCATGATGCCTTTGGGTCACAAATGCTGGAATGGAAGACAGGGTGCTCCCCATTTTGACTGTTGTAATCAAGGCTCCCGTGAGCCTCTGAGCTGACGAGCTCGGATTAAGCACCTGTGCGCCTTCTTGAGTGGTACTTAAACCTGTGAATACTTTCAAGGCGGCATTTCAAGCAACCCCGCCAGCTACACGTTGCTCTTCGCTGATGGCGGCCACATAGCCAGAAACACGTGTCCGAAGATACGGCACTCGCCGCACCAACTTATGGTAAAAAACTTTCAAAACTCTATTCAAATTCGTGCTAATGACTGCATTTACCATGATGCCTTGGGGTCACAAATGCTGGAATGGAAGACAGGGTGCTCCCCATTTTGACTGTTGTAATCAAGGCTCCCGTGAGCCTCTGAGCTGACAAGCTCGGATGAAGCATCTGTGCGCCTTCTTGAGTGGTACTTAAACCTATGAATACTTTCAAGGCGGCATTTCAAGCAACCCCGCCAGCTACACGTTGCTCTCTGCTGATGATGGCCAAATAGCCAGAAACACGTGTCCGAAGATAAGGCACTCGCCGCACCAACTTATGGTGAAAATCTTTCAAAACTCTATTCAAATTCGTGCTAATGACTGCATTTACCATGATGCCTTGGGGTCACAAATGCTGGAATGGAAGACAGGGTGCTCCCCATTTTGACTGTTGTAATCAAGGCTCCCGTGAGCCTCTGAACTGACGAGCTCGGATGAAGCACCTGTGCGCCTTCTTGAGTGGTACTTAAACCTGTGAATACTTTCAAGGCGGCATTTCAAGCAACCCCGCCAGCTACACGTTGCTCTTCGCTGATGGCGGCCACATAGCCAGAAACACGTGTCCGAAGATACGGCACTCGCCGCACCTACTTATGGTAAAAAACTTTCAAAACTCTATTCAAATTCGTGCTAATGACTGCATTTACCATGATGCCTTGGGGTCACAAATGCTGGAATGGAAGACAGGGTGCTCCCCATTTTGACTGTTGTAATCAAGGCTCCCGTGAGCCTCTGAGCTGACGAGCTCGGATGAAGCATCTGTGCGCCTTCTTGAGTGGTACTTAAACCTGTTAATACTTTCAAGGTGGCATTTCAAGCAACCCCGCCAGCTACACGTTGCTCTTTGCTGATGATGGCCAAATAGCCAGAAACACGTGTCCGAAGATACGGCACTCGCCGCACCAAATTATGGTGAAAAACTTTCAAAACTCTATTCAAATTTGTGCTAATGACTGCATTTACCATGGTGCCTTGGGGTCACAAATGCTGGAATGGAAGACAGGGTGCTCCCCATTTTGACTGTTGTAATCAAGGCTCCCGTGAGCCTCTGAGCTGACGAGCTCGGATGAAGCACCTGTGCGCCTTCTTGAGTGGTACTTAAACCTATGAATACTTTCAAGGCGGCATTTCAAGCAACCCTGCCAGCTACATGTTGCTCTTCGCTGATGACGGCCAAATAGCCAGAAACACGTGTCGGAAGATACGGCACTCGCCGCACCAACTTATGGTGAAAAACTTTCAAAACTCTATTCAAATTCGTGCTAATGACTGCATTTACCATGATGCCTTGGGGTCACAAATGCTGGAATGGAAGACAGGGTGCTCCCCATTTTGACTGTTGTAATCAAGGCTCCCGTGAGCCTCTGAGCTGACGAGCTCGGATGAAGCACCTGTGCGCCTTCTTGAGTGGTACTTAAACCTGTGAATACTTTCAAGGCGGCATTTCAAGCAACCCCGCCAGCTACACGTTGCTCTTCGCTGATGACGGCCAAATAGCCAGAAACACGTGTCCGAAGATACGGCACTCGCCGCACCAACTTATGGTGAAAAACTTTCAAAACTCTATTCAAATTCGTGCTAATGACTGCATTTACCATGATGCCTTGGGGTCACAAATGCTGGAATGGAAGACAGGGTGCTCCCCATTTTGACTGTTGTAATCAAGGCTCCCGTGAGCCTCTGAGCTGACGAGCTCGGATGAAGCATCTGTGCGCCTTCTTGAGTGGTACTTAAACCTGTGAATACTTTCAAGGCGGCATTTCAAGCAACCCCGCCAGCTACACGTTGCTCTCTGCTGATGATGGCCAAATAGCCAGAAACACGTGTCGGAAGATAAGGCACTCGCCGCACCAACTTATGGTGAAAATCTTTCAAAACTCTATTCAAATTCGTGCTAATGACTGCATTTACCATGATGCCTTGGGGTCACAAATGCTGGAATGGAAGACAGGGTGCTCCCCATTTTGACTGTTGTAATCAAGGCTCCTGTGAGCCTCTGAGCTGACGAGCTCGGATGAAGCACCTGTGCGCCTTCTTGAGTGGTACTTAAACCTATGAATACTTTCAAGGCGGCATTTCAAGCAACCCTGCCAGCTACATGTTGCTCTTCGCTGATGACGGCCAAATAGCCAGAAACACGCGTCCGAAGATACGGCACTCGCCGCACCAACTTATGGTGAAAAACTTTCAAAACTCTATTCAAATTCGTGCTAATGACTGCATTTACCATGATGCCTTGGGGTCACAAATGCTGGAATGGAAGACAGGATGCTCCCCATTTTGACTGTTGTAATCAAGGCTCCCGTGAGCCTCTGAGCTGACGAGCTCGGATGAAGCACCTGTGCGCCTTCTTGAGTGGTACTTAAACCTGTGAATACTTTCAAGGCGGAATTTCAAGCAACCCCGCCAGCTACACGTTGCTCTTTGCTGATGATGGCCAAATAGCCAGAAACACGTGTCCGAAGATACGGCACTCGCCGCACCAAATTATGGTGAAAAACTTTCAAAACTCTATTCAAATTTGTGCTAATGACTGCATTTATCCATGGTGCCTTGGGGTCACAAATGCTGGAATGGAAGACAGGGTGCTCCCCATTTTGACTGTTGTAATCAAGGCTCCCGTGAGCCTCTGAGCTGACGAGCTCGGATGAAGCACCTGTGCGCCTTCTTGAGTGGTACTTAAACCTGTGAATACTTTCAAGGCGTTATTTCAAGCAACCCCGCCAGCTACACGTTGCTCTTCGCTGATGACGGGCAAATAGCCAGAAACACGTGTCCGAAGATACGGCACTCGCCGCACCAACTTATGGTGAAAAACTTTCAAAACTCTATTCAAATTCGTGCTAATGACTGCATTTACCATGATGCCTTGGGGTCACAAATGCTGGAATGGAAGACAGGGTGCTCCCCATTTTGACTGTTGTAATCAAGGCTCCCGTGAGCCTCTGAGCTGACGAGCTCGGATGAAGCACCTGTGCGCCTTCTTGAGTGGTTCTTAAACCTGTGAATACATTCAAGGCAGCATTTCAAGCAACCAGGCCAGCTACACGTTGCTCTTTGCTGATGACGGCCAAATAGCCAGAAACACGTGTCGGAAGATACGGCACTCGCCGCACCAACTTATGGTGAAAAACTTTCAAAACTCTATTCAAATTCGTGCTAATGACTGCATTTACCATGATGCCTTGGGGTCACAAATGCTGGAATCGAAGACAGGGTGCTCCCCATTTTGACTGTTGTAATCAAGGCTCCTGTGAGCCTCTGAGCTGACGAGCTCGGATGAAGCACCTGTGCGCCTTCTTAAGTGGTACTTAAACCTATGAATACTTTCAAGGCGGCATTTCAAGCAACCCTGCCAGCTACACGTTGCTCTTCGCTGATGACGGCCAAATAGCCAGAAACACGTGTCGGAAGATACGGCACTCGCCGCACCAACTTATGGTGAAAAACTTTCAAAACTCTATTCAAATTCGTGCTAATGACTGCATTTACCATGATGCCTTTGGGTCACAAATGCTGGAATGGAAGACAGGGTGCTCCCCATTTTGACAGTTGTAATCAAGGCTCCCGTGAGCCTCTGAGCTGACGAGCTCGGATGAAGCACCTGTGCGCCTTCTTGAGTGGTACTTAAACCTGTGAATACTTTCAAGGCGGCATTTCAAGCAACCCCGCCAGCTACACGTTGCTCTTCGCTGATGGCGGCCACATAGCCAGAAACACGTGTCCGAAGATACGGCACTCGCCGCACCAACTTATGGTAAAAAACTTTCAAAACTCTATTCAAATTCGTGCTAATGACTGCATTTACCATGATGCCTTGGGGTCACAAATGCTGGAATGGAAGACAGGGTTCTCCCCATTTTGACTGTTGTAATCAAGGCTCCCGTGAGCCTCTGAGCTGACGAGCTCGGATGAAGCATCTGTGCGCCTTCTTGAGTGGTACTTAAACCTGTGAATACTTTCAAGGTGGCATTTCAAGCAACCCCGCCAGCTACACGTTGCTCTTTGCTGATGATGGCCAAATAGCCAGAAACACGTGTCCGAAGATACGGCACTCGCCGCACCAAATTATGGTGAAAAACTTTCAAAACTCTATTCAAATTTGTGCTAATGACTGCATTTACCATGGTGCCTTGGGGTCACAAATGCTGGAATGGAAGACAGGGTGCTCCCCATTTTGACTGTTGTAATCAAGGCTCCCGTGAGCCTCTGAGCTGACGAGCTCGGATGAAGCACCTGTGCGCCTTCTTGAGTGGTACTTAAACCTATGAATACTTTCAAGGCGGCATTTCAAGCAACCCTGCCAGCTACATGTTGCTCTTCGCTGATGACGGCCAAATAGCCAGAAACACGTGTCCGAAGATACGGCACTCGCCGCACCAACTTATGGTGAAAAACTTTCAAAACTCTATTCAAATTCGTGCTAATGACTGCATTTACCATGATGCCTTGGGGTCACAAATGCTGGAATGGAAGACAGGGTGCTCCCCATTTTGACTGTTGTAATCAAGGCTCCCGTGAGCCTCTGAGCTGACGAGCTCGGATGAAGCACCTGTGCGCCTTCTTGAGTGGTACTTAAACATGTGAATACTTTCAAGGCGGCATTTCAAGCAACCCCGCCAGCTACACGTTGCTCTTCGCTGATGACGGGCAAATAGCCAGAAACACGTGTCCGAAGATACGGCACTCGACGCACCAACTTATGGTGAAAAACTTTCAAAACTCTATTCAAATTCGTGCTAATGACTGCATTTACCATGATGCCTTGGGGTCACAAATGCTGGAATGGAAGACAGGATGCTCCCCATTTTGACTGTTGTAATCAAGGCTCCCGTGAGCCTCTGAGCTGACGAGCTCGGATGAAGCACCTGTGCGCCTTCTTGAGTGGTACTTAAACCTGTGAATACTTTCAAGGCGGAATTTCAAGCAACCCCGCCAGCTACACATTGCTCTTTGCTGATGAACGCCAAATAGCCAGAAACACGTGTCCGAAGATACGGCACTCGCCGCACCAAATTATGGTGAAAAACTTTCAAAACTCTTTTCAAATTTGTGCTAATGACTGCATTTACCATGGTGCCTTGGGGTCACAAATGCTGGAATGGAAGACAGGGTGCTCCCCATTTTGACTGTTGTAATCAAGGCTCCCGTGAGCCTCTGAGCTGACGAGCTCGGATGAAGCACCTGTGCGCCTTCTTGAGTGGTACTTAAACCTGTGAATACTTTCAAGGCGTTATTTCAAGCAACCCCGCCAGCTACACGTTGCTCTTCGCTGATGACGGGCAAATAGCCAGAAACACGTGTCCGAAGATACGGCACTCGCCGCACCAACTTATGGTGAAAAACTTTCAAAACTCTATTCAAATTCGTGCTAATCACTGCATTTACCATGATGCCTTGGGGTCACAAATGCTGGAATGGAAGACAGGGTGCTCCCCATTTTGACTGTTGTAATCAAGGCTCCCGTGAGCCTCTGAGCTGACGAGCTCGGATGAAGCACCTGTGCGCCTTCTTGAGTGGTTCTTAAACCTGTGAATACATTCAAGGCAGCATTTCAAGCAACCCCGCCAGCTACACGTTGCTCTTTGCTGATGACGGCCAAATAGCCAGAAACACGTGTCGGAAGATACGGCACTCGCCGCACCAACTTATGGTGAAAAACTTTCAAAACTCTATTCAAATTCGTGCTAATGACTGCATTTACCATGATGCCTTGGGGTCACAAATGCTGGAATCGAAGACAGGGTGCTCCCCATTTTGACTGTTGTAATCAAGGCTCCCGTGAGCCTCTGAGCTGACGAGCTCGGATGAAGCACCTGTGCGCCTTCTTAAGTGGTACTTAAACCTATGAATACTTTCACGGCGGCATTTCAAGCAACCCTGCCAGCTACACGTTGCTCTTCGCTGATGATGGCCAAATAGCCAGAAACACGTGTCGGAAGATACGGCACTCGCCGCACCAACTTATGGTGAAAAACTTTCAAAACTCTATTCAAATTCGTGCTAATGACTGCAGTTACCATGATGCCTTTGGGTCACAAATGCTGGAATGGAAGACAGGGTGCTCCCCATTTTGACTGTTGTAATCAAGGCTCCCGTGAGCCTCTGAGCTGACGAGCTCGGATTAAGCACCTGTGCGCCTTCTTGAGTGGTACTTAAACCTGTGAATACTTTCAAGGCGGCATTTCAAGCAACCCCGCCAGCTACACGTTGCTCTTCGCTGATGGCGGCCACATAGCCAGAAACACGTGTCCGAAGATACGGCACTCGCCGCACCAACTTATGGTAAAAAACTTTCAAAACTCTATTCAAATTCGTGCTAATGACTGCATTTACCATGATGCCTTGGGGTCACAAATGCTGGAATGGAAGACAGGGTGCTCCCCATTTTGACTGTTGTAATCAAGGCTCCCGTGAGCCTCTGAGCTGACAAGCTCGGATGAAGCATCTGTGCGCCTTCTTGAGTGGTACTTAAACCTATGAATACTTTCAAGGCGGCATTTCAAGCAACCCCGCCAGCTACACGTTGCTCTCTGCTGATGATGGCCAAATAGCCAGAAACACGTGTCCGAAGATAAGGCACTCGCCGCACCAACTTATGGTGAAAATCTTTCAAAACTCTATTCAAATTCGTGCTAATGACTGCATTTACCATGATGCCTTGGGGTCACAAATGCTGGAATGGAAGACAGGGTGCTCCCCATTTTGACTGTTGTAATCAAGGCTCCCGTGAGCCTCTGAACTGACGAGCTCGGATGAAGCACCTGTGCGCCTTCTTGAGTGGTACTTAAACCTGTGAATACTTTCAAGGCGGCATTTCAAGCAACCCCGCCAGCTACACGTTGCTCTTCGCTGATGGCGGCCACATAGCCAGAAACACGTGTCCGAAGATACGGCACTCGCCGCACCAACTTATGGTAAAAAACTTTCAAAACTCTATTCAAATTCGTGCTAATGACTGCATTTACCATGATGCCTTGGGGTCACAAATGCTGGAATGGAAGACAGGGTGCTCCCCATTTTGACTGTTGTAATCAAGGCTCCCGTGAGCCTCTGAGCTGACGAGCTCGGATGAAGCATCTGTGCGCCTTCTTGAGTGGTACTTAAACCTGTTAATACTTTCAAGGTGGCATTTCAAGCAACCCCGCCAGCTACACGTTGCTCTTTGCTGATGATGGCCAAATAGCCAGAAACACGTGTCCGAAGATACGGCACTCGCCGCACCAAATTATGGTGAAAAACTTTCAAAACTCTATTCAAATTTGTGCTAATGACTGCATTTATCATGGTGCCTTGGGGTCACAAATGCTGGAATGGAAGACAGGGTGCTCCCCATTTTGACTGTTGTAATCAAGGCTCCCGTGAGCCTCTGAGCTGACGAGCTCGGATGAAGCACCTGTGCGCCTTCTTGAGTGGTACTTAAACCTATGAATACTTTCAAGGCGGCATTTCAAGCAACCCTGCCAGCTACATGTTGCTCTTCGCTGATGACGGCCAAATAGCCAGAAACACGTGTCGGAAGATACGGCACTCGCCGCACCAACTTATGGTGAAAAACTTTCAAAACTCTATTCAAATTCGTGCTAATGACTGCATTTACCATGATGCCTTGGGGTCACAAATGCTGGAATGGAAGACAGGGTGCTCCCCATTTTGACTGTTGTAATCAAGGCTCCCGTGAGCCTCTGAGCTGACGAGCTCGGATGAAGCACCTGTGCGCCTTCTTGAGTGGTACTTAAACCTGTGAATACTTTCAAGGCGGCATTTCAAGCAACCCCGCCAGCTACACGTTGCTCTTCGCTGATGACGGCCAAATAGCCAGAAACACGTGTCCGAAGATACGGCACTCGCCGCACCAACTTATGGTGAAAAACTTTCAAAACTCTATTCAAATTCGTGCTAATGACTGCATTTACCATGATGCCTTGGGGTCACAAATGCTGGAATGGAAGACAGGGTGCTCCCCATTTTGACTGTTGTAATCAAGGCTCCCGTGAGCCTCTGAGCTGACGAGCTCGGATGAAGCATCTGTGCGCCTTCTTGAGTGGTACTTAAACCTGTGAATACTTTCAAGGCGGCATTTCAAGCAACCCCGCCAGCTACACGTTGCTCTCTGCTGATGATGGCCAAATAGCCAGAAACACGTGTCGGAAGATAAGGCACTCGCCGCACCAACTTATGGTGAAAATCTTTCAAAACTCTATTCAAATTCGTGCTAATGACTGCATTTACCATGATGCCTTGGGGTCACAAATGCTGGAATGGAAGACAGGGTGCTCCCCATTTTGACTGTTGTAATCAAGGCTCCTGTGAGCCTCTGAGCTGACGAGCTCGGATGAAGCACCTGTGCGCCTTCTTGAGTGGTACTTAAACCTGTGAATACTTTCAAGGCGGAATTTCAAGCAACCCCGCCAGCTACACGTTGCTCTTTGCTGATGATGGCCAAATAGCCAGAAACACGTGTCCGAAGATACGGCACTCGCCGCACCAAATTATGGTGAAAAACTTTCAAAACTCTATTCAAATTTGTGCTAATGACTGCATTTATCCATGGTGCCTTGGGGTCACAAATGCTGGAATGGAAGACAGGGTGCTCCCCATTTTGACTGTTGTAATCAAGGCTCCCGTGAGCCTCTGAGCTGACGAGCTCGGATGAAGCACCTGTGCGCCTTCTTGAGTGGTACTTAAACCTGTGAATACTTTTAAGGCGTTATTTCAAGCAACCCCGCCAGCTACACGTTGCTCTTCGCTGATGACGGGCAAATAGCCAGAAACACGTGTCCGAAGATACGGCACTCGCCGCACCAACTTATGGTGAAAAACTTTCAAAACTCTATTCAAATTCGTGCTAATGACTGCATTTACCATGATGCCTTGGGGTCACAAATGCTGGAATGGAAGACAGGGTGCTCCCCATTTTGACTGTTGTAATCAAGGCTCCCGTGAGCCTCTGAGCTGACGAGCTCGGATGAAGCACCTGTGCGCCTTCTTGAGTGGTTCTTAAACCTGTGAATACATTCAAGGCAGCATTTCAAGCAACCAGGCCAGCTACACGTTGCTCTTTGCTGATGACGGCCAAATAGCCAGAAACACGTGTCGGAAGATACGGCACTCGCCGCACCAACTTATGGTGAAAAACTTTCAAAACTCTATTCAAATTCGTGCTAATGACTGCATTTACCATGATGCCTTGGGGTCACAAATGCTGGAATCGAAGACAGGGTGCTCCCCATTTTGACTGTTGTAATCAAGGCTCCTGTGAGCCTCTGAGCTGACGAGCTCGGATGAAGCACCTGTGCGCCTTCTTAAGTGGTACTTAAACCTATGAATACTTTCAAGGCGGCATTTCAAGCAACCCTGCCAGCTACACGTTGCTCTTCGCTGATGACGGCCAAATAGCCAGAAACACGTGTCGGAAGATACGGCACTCGCCGCACCAACTTATGGTGAAAAACTTTCAAAACTCTATTCAAATTCGTGCTAATGACTGCATTTACCATGATGCCTTTGGGTCACAAATGCTGGAATGGAAGACAGGGTGCTCCCCATTTTGACTGTTGTAATCAAGGCTCCCGTGAGCCTCTGAGCTGACGAGCTCGGATGAAGCACCTGTGCGCCTTCTTGAGTGGTACTTAAACCTGTGAATACTTTCAAGGCGGCATTTCAAGCAACCCCGCCAGCTACACGTTGCTCTTCGCTGATGGCGGCCACATAGCCAGAAACACGTGTCCGAAGATACGGCACTCGCCGCACCAACTTATGGTAAAAAACTTTCAAAACTCTATTCAAATTCGTGCTAATGACTGCATTTACCATGATGCCTTGGGGTCACAAATGCTGGAATGGAAGACAGGGTGCTCCCCATTTTGACTGTTGTAATCAAGGCTCCCGTGAGCCTCTGAGCTGACGAGCTCGGATGAAGCATCTGTGCGCCTTCTTGAGTGGTACTTAAACCTGTGAATACTTTCAAGGTGGCATTTCAAGCAACCCCGCCAGCTACACGTTGCTCTTTGCTGATGATGGCCAAATAGCCAGAAACACGTGTCCGAAGATACGGCACTCGCCGCACCAAATTATGGTGAAAAACTTTCAAAACTCTATTCAAATTTGTGCTAATGACTGCATTTACCATGGTGCCTTGGGGTCACAAATGCTGGAATGGAAGACAGGGTGCTCCCCATTTTGACTGTTGTAATCAAGGCTCCCGTGAGCCTCTGAGCTGACGAGCTCGGATGAAGCACCTGTGCGCCTTCTTGAGTGGTACTTAAACCTATGAATACTTTCAAGGCGGCATTTCAAGCAACCCTGCCAGCTACATGTTGCTCTTCGCTGATGACGGCCAAATAGCCAGAAACACGTGTCCGAAGATACGGCACTCGCCGCACCAACTTATGGTGAAAAACTTTCAAAACTCTATTCAAATTCGTGCTAATGACTGCATTTACCATGATGCCTTGGGGTCACAAATGCTGGAATGGAAGACAGGGTGCTCCCCATTTTGACTGTTGTAATCAAGGCTCCCGTGAGCCTCTGAGCTGACGAGCTCGGATGAAGCACCTGTGCGCCTTCTTGAGTGGTACTTAAACATGTGAATACTTTCAAGGCGGCATTTCAAGCAACCCCGCCAGCTACACGTTGCTCTTCGCTGATGACGGGCAAATAGCCAGAAACACGTGTCCGAAGATACGGCACTCGACGCACCAACTTATGGTGAAAAACTTTCAAAACTGTATTCAAATTCGTGCTAATGACTGCATTTACCATGATGCCTTGGGGTCACAAATGCTGGAATGGAAGACAGGATGCTCCCCATTTTGACTGTTGTAATCAAGGCTCCCGTGAGCCTCTGAGCTGACGAGCTCGGATGAAGCACCTGTGCGCCTTCTTGAGTGGTACTTAAACCTGTGAATACTTTCAAGGCGGAATTTCAAGCAACCCCGCCAGCTACACATTGCTCTTTGCTGATGAACGCCAAATAGCCAGAAACACGTGTCCGAAGATACGGCACTCGCCGCACCAAATTATCGTGAAAAACTTTCAAAACTCTATTCAAATTTGTGCTAATGACTGCATTTACCATGGTGCCTTGGGGTCACAAATGCTGGAATGGAAGACAGGGTGCTCCCCATTTTGACTGTTGTAATCAAGGCTCCCGTGAGCCTCTGAGCTGACGAGCTCGGATGAAGCACCTGTGCGCCTTCTTGAGTGGTACTTAAACCTGTGAATACTTTCAAGGCGTTATTTCAAGCAACCCCGCCAGCTACACGTTGCTCTTCGCTGATGACGGGCAAATAGCCAGAAACACGTGTCCGAAGATACGGCACTCGCCGCACCAACTTATGGTGAAAAACTTTCAAAACTCTATTCAAATTCGTGCTAATGACTGCATTTACCATGATGCCTTGGGGTCACAAATGCTGGAATGGAAGACAGGGTGCTCCCCATTTTGACTGTTGTAATCAAGGCTCCCGTGAGCCTCTGAGCTGACGAGCTCGGATGAAGCACCTGTGCGCCTTCTTGAGTGGTTCTTAAACCTGTGAATACATTCAAGGCAGCATTTCAAGCAACCCCGCCAGCTACACGTTGCTCTTTGCTGATGACGGCCAAATAGCCAGAAACACGTGTCGGAAGATACGGCACTCGCCGCACCAACTTATGGTGAAAAACTTTCAAAACTCTATTCAAATTCGTGCTAATGACTGCATTTACCATGATGCCTTGGGGTCACAAATGCTGGAATCGAAGACAGGGTGCTCCCCATTTTGACTGTTGTAATCAAGGCTCCCGTGAGCCTCTGAGCTGACGAGCTCGGATGAAGCACCTGTGCGCCTTCTTAAGTGGTACTTAAACCTATGAATACTTTCACGGCGGCATTTCAAGCAACCCTGCCAGCTACACGTTGCTCTTCGCTGATGATGGCCAAATAGCCAGAAACACGTGTCGGAAGATACGGCACTCGCCGCACCAACTTATGGTGAAAAACTTTCAAAACTCTATTCAAATTCGTGCTAATGACTGCAGTTACCATGATGCCTTTGGGTCACAAATGCTGGAATGGAAGACAGGGTGCTCCCCATTTTGACTGTTGTAATCAAGGCTCCCGTGAGCCTCTGAGCTGACGAGCTCGGATTAACCACCTGTGCGCCTTCTTGAGTGGTACTTAAACCTGTGAATACTTTCAAGGCGGCATTTCAAGCAACCCCGCCAGCTACACGTTGCTCTTCGCTGATGGCGGCCACATAGCCAGAAACACGTGTCCGAAGATACGGCACTCGCCGCACCAACTTATGGTAAAAAACTTTCAAAACTCTATTCAAATTCGTGCTAATGACTGCATTTACCATGATGCCTTGGGGTCACAAATGCTGGAATGGAAGACAGGGTGCTCCCCATTTTGACTGTTGTAATCAAGGCTCCCGTGAGCTCTCTGAGCTGACAAGCTCGGATGAAGCATCTGTGCGCCTTCTTGAGTGGTACTTAAACCTATGAATACTTTCAAGGCGGCATTTCAAGCAACCCCGCCAGCTACACGTTGCTCTCTGCTGATGATGGCCAAATAGCCAGAAACACGTGTCCGAAGATAAGGCACTCGCCGCACCAACTTATGGTGAAAATCTTTCAAAACTCTATTCAAATTCGTGCTAATGACTGCATTTACCATGATGCCTTGGGGTCACAAATGCTGGAATGGAAGACAGGGTGCTCCCCATTTTGACTGTTGTAATCAAGGCTCCCGTGAGCCTCTGAACTGACGAGCTCGGATGAAGCACCTGTGCGCCTTCTTGAGTGGTACTTAAACCTGTGAATACTTTCAAGGCGGCATTTCAAGCAACCCCGCCAGCTACACGTTGCTCTTCGGTGATGGCGGCCACATAGCCAGAAACACGTGTCCGAAGATACGGCACTCGCCGCACCAACTTATGGTAAAAAACTTTCAAAACTCTATTCAAATTCGTGCTAATGACTGCATTTACCATGATGCCTTGGGGTCACAAATGCTGGAATGGAAGACAGGGTGCTCCCCATTTTGACTGTTGTAATCAAGGCTCCCGTGAGCCTCTGAGCTGACGAGCTCGGATGAAGCATCTGTGCGCCTTCTTGAGTGGTACTTAAACCTGTGAATACTTTCAAGGTGGCATTTCAAGCAACCCCGCCAGCTACACGTTGCTCTTTGCTGATGATGGCCAAATAGCCAGAAACACGTGTCCGAAGATACGGCACTCGCCGCACCAAATTATGGTGAAAAACTTTCAAAACTCTATTCAAATTTGAGCTAATGACTGCATTTACCATGGTGCCTTGGGGTCACAAATGCTGGAATGGAAGACAGGGTGCTCCCCATTTTGACTGTTGTAATCAAGGCTCCCGTGAGCCTCTGAGCTGACGAGCTCGGATGAAGCACCTGTGCGCCTTCTTGAGTGGTACTTAAACCTATGAATACTTTCAAGGCGGCATTTCAAGCAACCCTGCCAGCTACATGTTGCTCTTCGCTGATGACGGCCAAATAGCCAGAAACACGTGTCCGAAGATACGGCACTCGCCGCACCAACTTATGGTGAAAAACTTTCAAAACTCTATTCAAATTCGTGCTAATGACTGCATTTACCATGATGCCTTGGGGTCACAAATGCTGGAATGGAAGACAGGGTGCTCCCCATTTTGACTGTTGTAATCAAGGCTCCCGTGAGCCTCTGAGCTGACGAGCTCGGATGAAGCACCTGTGCGCCTTCTTGAGTGGTACTTAAACATGTGAATACTTTCAAGGCGGCATTTCAAGCAACCCCGCCAGCTACACGTTGCTCTTCGCTGATGACGGGCAAATAGCCAGAAACACGTGTCCGAAGATACGGCACTCGCCGCACCAACTTATGGTGAAAAACTTTCAAAACTCTATTCAAATTCGTGCTAATGACTGCATTTACCATGATGCCTTGGGGTCACAAATGCTGGAATGGAAGACAGGATGCTCCCCATTTTGACTTTTGTAATCAAGGCTCCCGTGAGCCTCTGAGCTGACGAGCTCGGATGAAGCACCTGTGCGCCTTCTTGAGTGGTACTTAAACCTGTGAATACTTTCAAGGCGGAATTTCAAGCAACCCCGCCAGCTACACATTGCTCTTTGCTGATGAACGCCAAATAGCCAGAAACACGTGTCCGAAGATACGGCACTCGCCGCACCAAATTATGGTGAAAAACTTTCAAAACTCTATTCAAATTTGTGCTAATGACTGCATTTACCATGGTGCCTTGGGGTCACAAATGCTGGAATGGAAGACAGGGTGCTCCCCATTTTGACTGTTGTAATCAAGGCTCCCGTGAGCCTCTGAGCTGACGAGCTCGGATGAAGCACCTGTGCGCCTTCTTGAGTGGTACTTAAACCTGTGAATACTTTCAAGGCGTTATTTCAAGCAACCCCGCCAGCTACACGTTGCTCTTCGCTGATGACGGGCAAATAGCCAGAAACACGTGTCCGAAGATACGGCACTCGCCGCACCAACTTATGGTGAAAAACTTTCAAAACTCTATTCAAATTCGTGCTAATGACTGGATTTACCATGATGCCTTGGGGTCACAAATGCTGGAATGGAAGACAGGGTGCTCCCCATTTTGACTGTTGTAATCAAGGCTCCCGTGAGCCTCTGAGCTGACGAGCTCGGATGAAGCACCTATGCGCCTTCTTGAGTGGTTCTTAAACCTGTGAATACATTCAAGGCAGCATTTCAAGCAACCCCGCCAGCTACACCTTGCTCTTTGCTGATGACGGCCAAATAGCCAGAAACACGTGTCGGAAGATACGGCACTCGCCGCACCAACTTATGGTGAAAAACTTTCAAAACTCTATTCAAATTCGTGCTAATGACTGCATTTACCATGATGCCTTGGGGTCACAAATGCTGGAATCGAAGACAGGGTGCTCCCCATTTTGACTGTTGTAATCAAGGCTCCCGTGAGCCTCTGAGCTGACGAGCTCGGATGAAGCACCTGTGCGCCTTCTTGAGTGGTACTTAAACCTGTGAATACTTTCACGGCGGCATTTCAAGCAACCCTGCCAGCTACACGTTGCTCTTCGCTGATGACGGCCAAATAGCCAGAAACACGTGTCGGAAGATACGGCACTCGCCGCACCAACTTATGGTGAAAAACTTTCAAAACTCTATTCAAATTCGTGCTAATGACTGCAGTTACCATGATGCCTTTGGGTCACAAATGCTGGAATGGAAGACAGGGTGCTCCCCATTTTGACTGTTGTAATCAAGGCTCCCGTGAGCCTCTGAGCTGACGAGCTCGGATGAAGCACCTGTGCGCCTTCTTGAGTGGTACTTAAACCTGTGAATACTTTCAAGGCGGAATTTCAAGCAACCCCGCCAGCTACACATTGCTCTTTGCTGATGAACGCCAAATAGCCAGAAACACGTGTCCGAAGATACGGCACTCGCCGCACCAAATTATGGTGAAAAACTTTCAAAACTCTATTCAAATTTGTGCTAATGACTGCATTTACCATGGTGCCTTGGGGTCACAAATGCTGGAATGGAAGACAGGGTGCTCCCCATTTTGACTGTTGTAATCAAGGCTCCCGTGAGCCTCTGAGCTGACGAGCTCGGATGAAGCACCTGTGCGCCTTCTTGAGTGGTACTTAAACCTGTGAATACTTTCAAGGCGTTATTTCAAGCAACCCCGCCAGCTACACGTTGCTCTTCGCTGATGACGGGCAAATAGCCAGAAACACGTGTCCGAAGATACGGCACTCGCCGCACCAACTTATGGTGAAAAACTTTCAAAACTCTATTCAAATTCGTGCTAATGACTGCATTTACCATGATGCCTTGGGGTCACAAATGCTGGAATGGAAGACAGGGTGCTCCCCATTTTGACTGTTGTAATCAAGGCTCCCGTGAGCCTCTGAGCTGACGAGCTCGGATGAAGCACCTGTGCGCCTTCTTGAGTGGTTCTTAAACCTGTGAATACATTCAAGGCAGCATTTCAAGCAACCCCGCCAGCTACACGTTGCTCTTTGCTGATGACGGCCAAATAGCCAGAAACACGTGTCGGAAGATACGGCACTCGCCGCACCAACTTATGGTGAAAAACTTTCAAAACTCTATTCAAATTCGTGCTAATGACTGCATTTACCATGATGCCTTGGGGTCACAAATGCTGGAATCGAAGACAGGGTGCTCCCCATTTTGACTGTTGTAATCAAGGCTCCCGTGAGCCTCTGAGCTGACGAGCTCGGATGAAGCACCTGTGCGCCTTCTTAAGTGGTACTTAAACCTATGAATACTTTCACGGCGGCATTTCAAGCAACCCTGCCAGCTACACGTTGCTCTTCGCTGATGATGGCCAAATAGCCAGAAACACGTGTCGGAAGATACGGCACTCGCCGCACCAACTTATGGTGAAAAACTTTCAAAACTCTATTCAAATTCGTGCTAATGACTGCATTTACCATGATGCCTTGGGGTCACAAATGCTGGAATGGAAGACAGGGTGCTCCCCATTTTGACTGTTGTAATCAAGGCTCCCGTGAGCCTCTGAGCTGACGAGCTCGGATGAAGCACCTGTGCGCCTTCTTGAGTGGTACTTAAACCTGTGAATACTTTCAAGGCGGCATTTCAAGCAACCCCGCCAGCTACACGTTGCTCTTCGCTGATGGCGGCCACATAGCCAGAAACACGTGTCCGAAGATACGGCACTCGCCGCACCAACTTATGGTAAAAAACTTTCAAAACTCTATTCAAATTCGTGCTAATGACTGCATTTACCATGATGCCTTGGGGTCACAAATGCTGGAATGGAAGACAGGGTGCTCCCCATTTTGACTGTTATAATCAAGGCTCCCGTGAGCCTCTGAGCTGACAAGCTCGGATGAAGCATCTGTGCGCCTTCTTGAGTGGTACTTAAACCTGTGAATACTTTCAAGGCGGCATTTCAAGCAACCCCGCCAGCTACACGTTGCTCTCTGCTGATGATGGCCAAATAGCCAGAAACACGTGTCCGAAGATAAGGCACTCGCCGCACCAACTTATGGTGAAAATCTTTCAAAACTCTATTCAAATTCGTGCTAATGACTGCATTTACCATGATGCCTTGGGGTCACAAATGCTGGAATGGAAGACAGGGTGCTCCCCATTTTGACTGTTGTAATCAAGGCTCCCGTGAGCCTCTGAACTGACGAGCTCGGATGAAGCACCTGTGCGCCTTCTTGAGTGGTACTTAAACCTGTGAATACTTTCAAGGCGGCATTTCAAGCAACCCCGCCAGCTACACGTTGCTCTTCGGTGATGGCGGCCACATAGCCAGAAACACGTGTCCGAAGATACGGCACTCGCCGCACCAACTTATGGTAAAAAACTTTCAAAACTCTATTCAAATTCGTGCTAATGACTGCATTTACCATGATGCCTTGGGGTCACAAATGCTGGAATGGAAGACAGGGTGCTCCCCATTTTGACTGTTGTAATCAAGGCTCCCGTGAGCCTCTGAGCTGACGAGCTCGGATGAAGCATCTGTGCGCCTTCTTGAGTGGTACTTAAACCTGTGAATACTTTCAAGGTGGCATTTCAAGCAACCCCGCCAGCTACACGTTGCTCTTTGCTGATGATGGCCAAATAGCCAGAAACACGTGTCCGAAGATACGGCACTCGCCGCACCAAATTATGGTGAAAAACTTTCAAAACTCTATTCAAATTTGTGCTAATGACTGCATTTACCATGGTGCCTTGGGGTCACAAATGCTGGAATGGAAGACAGGGTGCTCCCCATTTTGACTGTTATAATCAAGGCTCCCGTGAGCCTCTGAGCTGACGAGCTCGGATGAAGCACCTGTGCGCCTTCTTGAGTGGTACTTAAACCTATGAATACTTTCAAGGCGGCATTTCAAGCAACCCTGCCAGCTACATGTTGCTCTTCGCTGATGACGGCCAAATAGCCAGAAACACGTGTCCGAAGATACGGCACTCGCCGCACCAACTTATGGTGAAAAACTTTCAAAACTCTATTCAAATTCGTGCTAATGACTGCATTTACCATGATGCCTTGGGGTCACAAATGCTGGAATGGAAGACAGGGTGCTCCCCATTTTGACTGTTGTAATCAAGGCTCCCGTGAGCCTCTGAGCTGACGAGCTCGGATGAAGCACCTGTGCGCCTTCTTGAGTGGTACTTAAACATGTGAATACTTTCAAGGCGGCATTTCAAGCAACCCCGCCAGCTACACGTTGCTCTTCGCTGATGACGGGCAAATAGCCAGAAACACGTGTCCGAAGATACGGCACTCGCCGCACCAACTTATGGTGAAAAACTTTCAAAACTCTATTCAAATTCGTGCTAATGACTGCATTTACCATGATGCCTTGGGGTCACAAATGCTGGAATGGAAGACAGGATGCTCCCCATTTTGACTGTTGTAATCAAGGCTCCCGTGAGCCTCTGAGCTGACGAGCTCGGATGAAGCACCTGTGCGCCTTCTTGAGTGGTACTTAAACCTGTGAATACTTTCAAGGCGGAATTTCAAGCAACCCCGCCAGCTACACATTGCTCTTTGCTGATGAACGCCAAATAGCCAGAAACACGTGTCCGAAGATACGGCACTCGCCGCACCAAATTATGGTGAAAAACTTTCAAAACTCTATTCAAATTTGTGCTAATGACTGCATTTACCATGGTGCCTTGGGGTCACAAATGCTGGAATGGAAGACAGGGTGCTCCCCATTTTGACTGTTGTAATCAAGGCTCCCGTGAGCCTCTGAGCTGACGAGCTCGGATGAAGCACCTGTGCGCCTTCTTGAGTGGTACGTAAACCTGTGAATACTTTCAAGGCGTTATTTCAAGCAACCCCGCCAGCTACACGTTGCTCTTCGCTGATGACGGGCAAATAGCCAGAAACACGTGTCCGAAGATACGGCACTCGCCGCACCAACTTATGGTGAAAAACTTTCAAAACTCTATTCAAATTCATGCTAATGACTGCATTTACCATGATGCCTTGGGGTCACAAATGCTGGAATGGAAGACAGGGTGCTCCCCATTTTGACTGTTGTAATCAAGGCTCCCGTGAGCCTCTGAGCTGACGAGCTCGGATGAAGCACCTGTGCGCCTTCTTGAGTGGTTCTTAAACCTGTGAATACATTCAAGGCAGCATTTCAAGCAACCCCGCCAGCTACACGTTGCTCTTTGCTGATGACCGCCAAATAGCCAGAAACACGTGTCGGAATATACGGCACTCGCTGCACCAACTTATGGTGAAAAACTTTCAAAACTCTATTCAAATTCGTGCTAATGACTGCATTTACCATGATGCCTTGGGGTCACAAATGCTGGAATCGAAGACAGGGTGCTCCCCATTTTGACTGTTGTAATCAAGGCTCCCGTGAGCCTCTGAGCTGACGAGCTCGGATGAAGCACCTGTGCGCCTTCTTAAGTGGTACTTAAACCTATGAATACTTTCACGGCGGCATTTCAAGCAACCCTGCCAGCTACACGTTGCTCTTTGCTGATGACGGCCAAATAGCCAGAAACACGTGTCGGAAGATACGGCACTCGCCGCACCAACTTATGGTGAAAAACTTTCAAAACTCTATTCAAATTCGTGCTAATGACTGCAGTTACCATGATGCCTTTGGGTCACAAATGCTGGAATGGAAGACAGGGTGCTCCCCATTTTGACTGTTGTAATCAAGGCTCCCGTGAGCCTCTGAGCTGACGAGCTCGGATGAAGCACCTGTGCGCCTTCTTGAGTGGTACTTAAACCTGTGAATACTTTCAAGGCGGCATTTCAAGCAACCCCGCCAGCTACACGTTGCTCTTCGCTGATGGCGGCCACATAGCCAGAAACACGTGTCCGAAGATACGGCACTCGCCGCACCAACTTATGGTAAAAAACTTTCAAAACTCTATTCAAATTCGTGCTAATGACTGCATTTACCATGATGCCTTGGGGTCACAAATGCTGGAATGGAAGACAGGGTGCTCCCCATTTTGACTGTTGTAATCAAGGCTCCCGTGAGCCTCTGAGCTGACAAGCTCGGATGAAGCATCTGTGCGCCTTCTTGAGTGGTACTTAAACCTGTGAATACTTTCAAGGCGGCATTTCAAGCAACCCCGCCAGCTACACGTTGCTCTCTGCTGATGATGGCCAAATAGCCAGAAACACGTGTCCGAAGATAAGGCACTCGCCGCACCAACTTATGGTGAAAATCTTTCAAAACTCTATTCAAATTCGTGCTAATGACTGCATTTACCATGATGCCTTGGGGTCACAAATGCTGGAATGGAAGACAGGGTGCTCCCCATTTTGACTGTTGTAATCAAGGCTCCCGTGAGCCTCTGAACTGACGAGCTCGGATGAAGCACCTGTGCGCCTTCTTGAGTGGTACTTAAACCTATGAATACTTTCAAGGCGGCATTTCAAGCAACCCTGCCAGCTACATGTTGCTCTTCGCTGATGATGGCCAAATAGCCAGAAACACGTGTCCGAAGATATGGCACTCGCCGCACCAACTTATGGTGAAAAACTTTCAAAACTCTATTCAAATTCGTGCTAATGACTGCATTTACCATGATGCCTTGGGGTCACAAATGCTGGAATGGAAGACAGGGTGCTCCCCATTTTGACTGTTGTAATCAAGGCTCCCGTGAGCCTCTGAGCTGACGAGCTCGGATGAAGCACCTGTGCGCCTTCTTGAGTGGTACTTAAACATGTGAATACTTTCAAGGCGGAATTTCAAGCAACCCCGCCAGCTACACGTTGCTCTTTGCTGATGATGGCCAAATAGCCAGAAACACGTGTCCGAAGATACGGCACTCGCCGCACCAAATTATGGTGAAAAACTTTCAAAACTCTATTCAAATTTGTGCTAATGACTGCATTTACCATGGTGCCTTGGGGTCACAAATGCTGGAATGGAAGACAGGGTGCTCCCCATTTTGACTGTTGTAATCAAGGCTCCCGTGAGCCTCTGAGCTGACGAGCTCGGATGAAGCACCTGTGCGCCTTCTTGAGTGGTACTTAAACCTGTGAATACTTTCAAGGCGTTATTTCAAGCAACCCCGCCAGCTACACGTTGCTCTTCGCTGATGACGGGCAAATAGCCAGAAACACGTGTCCGAAGATATGGCACTCGCCGCACCAACTTATGGTGAAAAACTTTCAAAACTCTATTCAAATTCGTGCTAATGACTGCATTTACCATGATGCCTTGGGGTCACAAATGCTGGAATGGAAGACAGGGTGCTCCCCATTTTGACTGTTGTAATCAAGGCTCCCGTGAGCCTCTGAGCTGACGAGCTCGGATGAAGCACCTGTGCGCCTTCTTGAGTGGTTCTTAAACCTGTGAATACATTCAAGGCAGCATTTCAAGCAACCCCGCCAGCTACACGTTGCTCTTTGCTGATGACGGCCAAATAGCCAGAAACACGTGTCGGAAGATACGGCACTCGCCGCACCAACTTATGGTGAAAAACTTTCAAAACTCTATTCAAATTCGTGCTAATGACTGCATTTACCATGATGCCTTGGGGTCACAAATGCTGGAATCGAAGACAGGGTGCTCCCCATTTTGACTGTTGTAATCAAGGCTCCCGTGAGCCTCTGAGCTGACGAGCTCGGATGAAGCACCTGTGCGCCTTCTTAAGTGGTACTTAAACCTGTGAATACTTTCAAGGCGGCATTTCAAGCAACCCCGCCAGCTACACGTTGCTCTTCGCTGATGGCGGCCACATAGCCAGAAACACGTGTCCGAAGATACGGCACTCGCCGCACCAACTTATGGTAAAAAACTTTCAAAACTCTATTCAAATTCGTGCTAATGACTGCATTTACCATGATGCCTTGGGGTCACAAATGCTGGAATGGAAGACAGGGTGCTCCCCATTTCGACTGTTGTAATCAAGGCTCCCGTGAGCCTCTGAGCTGACGAGCTCGGATGAAGCACCTGTGCGCCTTCTTGAGTGGTACTTAAACCTGTGAATACTTTCAAGGCGGCATTTCAAGCAACCCCGCCAGCTACACGTTGCTCTTCGCTGATGACGGCCAAATAGCCAGAAACACGTGTCCGAAGATACGGCACTCGCCGCACCAACTTATGGTGAAAAACTTTCAAAACTCTATTCAAATTCGTGCTAATGACTGCATTTACCATGATGCCTTGGGGTCACAAACGCTGGAATGGAAGACAGGGTGCTCCCCATTTTGACTGTTGTAATCAAGGCTCCCGTGAGCCTCTGAGCTGACGAGCTCGGATGAAGCACCTGTGCGCCTTCTTGAGTGGTACTTAAACCTGTGAATACTTTCAAGGCGGCATTTCAATCAACCCCGCCAGCTACACGTTGCTCTTCGCTGATGACGGCCAAATAGCCAGAAACACGTGTCCGAAGATACGGCACTCGCCGCACCAACTTATGGTGAAAAACTTTCAAAACTCTATTCAAATTCGTGCTAATGACTGCATTTACCATGATGCCTTGGGGTCACAAATGCTGGAATGGAAGACAGGGTGCTCCCCATTTTGACTGTTGTAATCAAGGCTCCCGTGAGCCTCTGAGCTCGGATGAAGCACCTGTGCGCCTTCTTGAGTGGTACTTAAACCTGTGAATACTTTCAAGGCGGTATTTCAAGCAACCCCGCCAGCTACACGTTGCTCTCTGCTTATGATGGCCAAATAGCCAGAAACACGTGTCCGAAGATAAGGCACTCGCCGCACCAACTTATGGTGAAAATCTTTCAAAACTCTATTCAAATTCGTGCTAATGACTGCATTTACCATGATGCCTTGGGGTCACAAATGCTGGAATGGAAGACAGGGTGCTCCCCATTTTGACTGTTGTAATCAAGGCTCCCGTGAGCCTCTGAGCTGATGAGCTCGGAAGAAGCACCTGTGCGCCTTCTTGAGTGGTACTTAAACCTATGAATACTTTCAAGGCGGCATTTCATGCAACCCTGCCAGCTACATGTTGCTCTTCGCTGATGACGGCCAAGTAGCCAGAAACACTTGTCTGAAGATACGGCACTCAACGCACCAACTTATGGTGAAAAACTTTCAAAACTCTATTCAAATTCGTGCTAATGACTGCATTTACCATGATGCCTTGGGGTCACAAATGCTGGAATGGAAAACAGGGTGCTCCCCATTTTGACTGTTGTAATCAAGGCTCCCGTGAGCCTCTGAGCTGACGAGCTCGGATGAAGCACCTGTGCGCCTTCTTGAGTGGTACTTAAACCTGTGAATACTTTCAAGGCGGCATTTCAAGCAACCCCGCCAGCTACACGTTGCTCTTTGCTGATGACGGCAAAAATAGCCAGAAACACGTGTCCGAAGATACGGCACTCGCCGCACCAACTTATGGTGAAAAACTTTCAAAACTCTATTCAAATTCGTGCTAATGACTGCATTTACCATGATGCCTTGGGGTCACAAATGCTGGAATGGAAGACAGGGGGCCTGATTCCAACTTTGGAGGAGCTGTTAATCCGTCCCAAAAGTGACGGTAAAGTGACGGATATACCACCAGCCGTATTACAAGTCCATTATATCCTATGGAACTCGTAATACGGCTGGTGGTATATCCGTCACTTTACCGTCACTTTTGGGACGGATTAACACCTCCTCCAAAGTTGGAATCAGGCCCAGGGTGCTCCCCATTTTGACTGTTGTAATCAAGGCTCCCGTGAGCCTCTGAGCTGACGAGCTCTGATGAAGCACCTGTGCGCCTTCTTGAGTGGTACTTAAACCTTTGAATACTTTGAAGGCGGCATTTCAAGCAACCCAGCCAGCTACACGTTGCTCTTCGCTCATGACGGCCAAATAGCCAGAAACATGTGTCCGAAGATACAGCACTCGCCGCACCAACTTATGGTGAAAAACTTTCAAAACTCTATTCAAATTCGTGCTAATGACTGCATTTACCATGATGCCTTGGGGTCACAAATGCTGGAATGGAAGACAGGGTGCTCCCCATTTTGACTGTTGTAATCAAGGCTCCCGTGAGCCTCTGAGCTGACGAGCTCGGATGAAGCACCTGTGCGCCTTCTTGAGTGGTACTTAAACCTTTGAATACTTTGAAGGCGGCATTTCAAGCAACCCTGCCAGCTACACGTTGCTCTTCGCTGATGACGGCCAAATAGCCAGAAACACGTGTCCGAAGATACGGCACTCGCCGCACCAACTTATGGTGAAAAACTTTCAAAACTCTATTCAAATTCGTGCTAATGACTGCATTTACCATGATGCCTTGGGGTCACAAATGCTGGAATGGAAGACAGGGTGCTCCCCATTTTGACTGTTGTAATCAAGGCTCCCGTGAGCCTCTGAGCTGACGAGCTCGGATGAAGCACCTGTGCGCCTTCTTGAGTGGTACTTAAACCTGTGAATACTTTCAAGGCGGCATTTCAAGCAACCCCGCCAGCTACACGTTGCTCTTCGCTGATGGCGGCCACATAGCCAGAAACACGTGTCCGAAGATACGGCACTCGCCGCACCAACTTATGGTAAAAAACTTTCAAAACTCTATTCAAATTCGTGCTAATGACTGCATTTACCATGATGCCTTGGGGTCACAAATGCTGGAATGGAAGACAGGGTGCTCCCCATTTCGACTGTTGTAATCAAGGCTCCCGTGAGCCTCTGAGCTGACGAGCTCGGATGAAGCACCTGTGCGCCTTCTTGAGTGGTACTTAAACCTGTGAATACTTTCAAGGCGGCATTTCAAGCAACCCCGCCAGCTACACGTTGCTCTTCGCTGATGACGGCCAAATAGCCAGAAACACGTGTCCGAAGATACGGCACTCGCCGCACCAACTTATGGTGAAAAACTTTCAAAACTCTATTCAAATTCGTGCTAATGACTACATTTACCATGATGCCTTGGGGTCACAAACGCTGGAATGGAAGACAGGGTGCTCCCCATTTTGACTGTTGTAATCAAGGCTCCCGTGAGCCTCTGAGCTGACGAGCTCGGATGAAGCACCTGTGCGCCTTCTTGAGTGGTACTTAAACCTGTGAATACTTTCAAGGCGGCATTTCAATCAACCCCGCCAGCTACACGTTGCTCTTCGCTGATGACGGCCAAATAGCCAGAAACACGTGTCCGAAGATACGGCACTCGCCGCACCAACTTATGGTGAAAAACGTTCAAAACTCTATTCAAATTCGTGCTAATGACTGCATTTACCATGATGCCTTGGGGTCACAAATGCTGGAATGGAAGACAGGGTGCTCCCCATTTTGACTGTTGTAATCAAGGCTCCCGTGAGCCTCTGAGCTGACGAGCTCGGATGAAGCACCTGTGCGCCTTCTTGAGTGGTACTTAAACCTGTGAATACTTTCAAGGCGGCATTTCAAGCAACCCCGCCAGCTACACGTTGCTCTCTGCTGATGATGGCCAAATAGCCAGAAACACGTGTCCGAAGATAAGGCACTCGCCGCACCAACTTATGGTGAAAATCTTTCAAAACTCTATTCAAATTCGTGCTAATGACTGCATTTACCATGATGCCTTGGGGTCACAAATGCTGGAATGGAAGACAGGGTGCTCCCCATTTTGACTGTTGTAATCAAGGCTCCCGTGAGCCTCTGAACTGACGAGCTCGGATGAAGCACCTGTGCGCCTTCTTGAGTGGTACTTAAACCTATGAATACTTTCAAGGCGGCATTTCAAGCAACCCTGCCAGCTACATGTTGCTCTTCGCTGATGATGGCCAAATAGCCAGAAACACGTGTCCGAAGATACAGCACTCGCCGCACCAACTTATGGTGAAAAACTTTCAAAACTCTATTCAAATTCGTGCTAATGACTGCATTTACCATGATGCCTTGGGGTCACAAATGCTGGAATGGAAGACAGGGTGCTCCCCATTTTGACTGTTGTAATCAAGGCTCCCGTGAGCCTCTGAGCTGACGAGCTCGGATGAAGCACCTGTGCGCCTTCTTGAGTGGTACTTAAACATGTGAATACTTTCAAGGCGGCATTTCAAGCAACCCCGCCAGCTACACGTTGCTCTTCGCTGATGACGGGCAAATAGCCAGAAACACGTGTCCGAAGATACGGCACTCGCCGCACCAACTTATGGTGAAAAACTTTCAAAACTCTATTCAAATTCGTGCTAATGACTGCATTTACCATGATGCCTTGGGGTCACAAATGCTGGAATGGAAGACAGGATGCTCCCCATTTTGACTGTTGTAATCAAGGCTCCTGTGAGCCTCTGAGCTGACGAGCTCGGATGAAGCACCTGTGCGCCTTCTTGAGTGGTACTTAAACCTGTGAATACTTTCAAGGCGGAATTTCAAGCAACCCCGCCAGCTACACGTTGCTCTTTGCTGATGATGGCCAAATAGCCAGAAACACGTGTCCGAAGATACGGCACTCGCCGCACCAAATTATGGTGAAAAACTTTCAAAACTCTATTCAAATTTGTGCTAATGACTGCATTTACCATGGTGCCTTGGGGTCACAAATGCTGGAATGGAAGACAGGGTGCTCCCCATTTTGACTGTTGTAATCAAGGCTCCCGTGAGCCTCTGAGCTGACGAGCTCGGATGAAGCACCTGTGCGCCTTCTTGAGTGGTACTTAAACCTGTGAATACTTTCAAGGCGTTATTTCAAGCAACCCCGCCAGCTACACGTTGCTCTTCGCTGATGACGGGCAAATAGCCAGAAACACGTGTCCGAAGATATGGCACTCGCCGCACCAACTTATGGTGAAAAACTTTCAAAACTCTATTCAAATTCGTGCTAATGACTGCATTTACCATGATGCCTTGGGGTCACAAATGCTGGAATGGAAGACAGGGTGCTCCCCATTTTGACTGTTGTAATCAAGGCTCCCGTGAGCCTCTGAGCTGACGAGCTCGGATGAAGCACCTGTGCGCCTTCTTGAGTGGTTCTTAAACCTGTGAATACATTCAAGGCAGCATTTCAAGCAACCCCGCCAGCTACACGTTGCTCTTTGCTGATGACGGCCAAATAGCCAGAAACACGTGTCGGAAGATACGGCACTCGCCGCACCAACTTATGGTGAAAAACTTTCAAAACTCTATTCAAATTCGTGCTAATTACTGCATTTACCATGATGCCTTGGGGTCACAAATGCTGGAATCGAAGACAGGGTGCTCCCCATTTTGACTGTTGTAATCAAGGCTCCCGTGAGCCTCTGAGCTGACGAGCTCGGATGAAGCACCTGTGCGCCTTCTTAAGTGGTACTTAAACCTGTGAATACTTTCAAGGCGGCATTTCAAGCAACCCCGCCAGCTACACGTTGCTCTTCGCTGATGGCGGCCACATAGCCAGAAACACGTGTCCGAAGATACGGCACTCGCCGCACCAACTTATGGTAAAAAACTTTCAAAACTCTATTCAAATTCGTGCTAATGACTGCATTTACCATGATGCCTTGGGGTCACAAATGCTGGAATGGAAGACAGGGTGCTCCCCATTTCGACTGTTGTAATCAAGGCTCCCGTGAGCCTCTGAGCTGACGAGCTCGGATGAAGCACCTGTGCGCCTTCTTGAGTGGTACTTAAACCTGTGAATACTTTCAAGGCGGCATTTCAAGCAACCCCGCCAGCTACACGTTGCTCTTCGCTGATGACGGCCAAATAGCCAGAAACACGTGTCCGAAGATACGGCACTCGCCGCACCAACTTATGGTGAAAAACTTTCAAAACTCTATTCAAATTCGTGCTAATGACTACATTTACCATGATGCCTTGGGGTCACAAACGCTGGAATGGAAGACAGGGTGCTCCCCATTTTGACTGTTGTAATCAAGGCTCCCGTGAGCCTCTGAGCTGACGAGCTCGGATGAAGCACCTGTGCGCCTTCTTGAGTGGTACTTAAACCTGTGAATACTTTCAAGGCGGCATTTCAATCAACCCCGCCAGCTACACGTTGCTCTTCGCTGATGACGGCCAAATAGCCAGAAACACGTGTCCGAAGATACGGCACTCGCCGCACCAACTTATGGTGAAAAACTTTCAAAACTCTATTCAAATTCGTGCTAATGACTGCATTTACCATGATGCCTTGGGGTCACAAATGCTGGAATGGAAGACAGGGTGCTCCCCATTTTGACTGTTGTAATCAAGGCTCCCGTGAGCCTCTGAGCTCGGATGAAGCACCTGTGCGCCTTCTTGAGTGGTACTTAAACCTGTGAATACTTTCAAGGCGGTATTTCAAGCAACCCCGCCAGCTACACGTTGCTCTCTGCTGATGATGGCCAAATAGCCAGAAACACGTGTCCGAAGATAAGGCACTCGCCGCACCAACTTATGGTGAAAATCTTTCAAAACTCTATTCAAATTCGTGCTAATGACTGCATTTACCATGATGCCTTGGGGTCACAAATGCTGGAATGGAAGACAGGGTGCTCCCCATTTTGACTGTTGTAATCAAGGCTCCCGTGAGCCTCTGAGCTGATGAGCTCGGAAGAAGCACCTGTGCGCCTTCTTGAGTGGTACTTAAACCTATGAATACTTTCAAGGCGGCATTTCAAGCAACCCTGCCAGCTACATGTTGCTCTTCGCTGATGACGGCCAAGTAGCCAGAAACACTTGTCTGAAGATACGGCACTCAACGCACCAACTTATGGTGAAAAACTTTCAAAACTCTATTCAAATTCGTGCTAATGACTGCATTTACCATGATGCCTTGGGGTCACAAATGCTGGAATGGAAAACAGGGTGCTCCCCATTTTGACTGTTGTAATCAAGGCTCCCGTGAGCCTCTGAGCTGACGAGCTCGGATGAAGCACCTGTGCGCCTTCTTGAGTGGTACTTAAACCTGTGAATACTTTCAAGGCGGCATTTCAAGCAACCCCGCCAGCTACACGTTGCTCTTTGCTGATGACGGCAAAATAGCCAGAAACACGTGTCCGAAGATACGGCACTCGCCGCACCAACTTATGGTGAAAAACTTTCAAAACTCTATTCAAATTCGTGCTAATGACTGCATTTACCATGATGCCTTGGGGTCACAAATGCTGGAATGGAAGACAGGGGGCCTGATTCCAACTTTGGAGGAGGTGTTAATCCGTCCCAAAAGTGACGGTAAAGTGACGGATATACCACCAGCCGTATTACAAGTCCATTATATCCTATGGAACTCGTAATACGGCTGGTGGTATATCCGTCACTTTACCGTCACTTTTGGGACGGATTAACACCTCCTCCAAAGTTGGAATCAGGCCCAGGGTGCTCCCCATTTTGACTGTTGTAATCAAGGCTCCCGTGAGCCTCTGAGCTGACGAGCTCTGATGAAGCACCTGTGCGCCTTCTTGAGTGGTACTTAAACCTTTGAATACTTTGAAGGCGGCATTTCAAGCAACCCTGCCAGCTACACGTTGCTCTTCGCTCATGACGGCCAAATAGCCAGAAACATGTGTCCGAAGATACAGCACTCGCCGCACCAACTTATGGTGAAAAACTTTCAAAACTCTATTCAAATTCGTGCTAATGACTGCATTTACCATGATGCCTTGGGGTCACAAATGCTGGAATGGAAGACAGGGTGCTCCCCATTTTGACTGTTGTAATCAAGGCTCCCGTGAGCCTCTGAGCTGACGAGCTCGGATGAAGCACCTGTGTGCCTTCTTGAGTGGTACTTAAACCTGTGAATACTTTCAAGGCGGCATTTCAAGCAACCCCGCCAGCTACACGTTGCTCTTCGCTGATGACGGCCAAATAGCCAGAAACACGTGTCCGAAGATACGGCACTCGCCGCACCAACTTATGGTGAAAAACTTTCAAAACTCTATTCAAATTCGTGCTAATGACTGCATTTACCATGATGCCTTGGGGTCACAAATGCTGGAATGGAAGACAGGGTGCTCCCCATTTTGACTGTTGTAATCAAGGCTCCCGTGAGCCTCTGAGCTCGGATGAAGCACCTGTGCGCCTTCTTGAGTGGTACTTAAACCTGTGAATACTTTCAAGGCGGTATTTCAAGCAACCCCGCCAGCTACACGTTGCTCTCTGCTGATGATGGCCAAATAGCCAGAAACACGTGTCCGAAGATAAGGCACTCGCCGCACCAACTTATGGTGAAAATCTTTCAAAACTCTATTCAAATTCGTGCTAATGACTGCATTTACCATGATGCCTTGGGGTCACAAATGCTGGAATGGAAGACAGGGTGCTCCCCATTTTGACTGTTGTAATCAAGGCTCCCGTGAGCCTCTGAGCTGATGAGCTCGGAAGAAGCACCTGTGCGCCTTCTTGAGTGGTACTTAAACCTATGAATACTTTCAAGGCGGCATTTCAAGCAACCCTGCCAGCTACATGTTGCTCTTCGCTGATGACGGCCAAGTAGCCAGAAACACTTGTCTGAAGATACGGCACTCAACGCACCAACTTATGGTGAAAAACTTTCAAAACTCTATTCAAATTTGTGCTAATGACTGCATTTACCATGATGCCTTGGGGTCACAAATGCTGGAATGGAAAACAGGGTGCTCCCCATTTTGACTGTTGTAATCAAGGCTCCCGTGAGCCTCTGAGCTGACGAGCTCGGATGAAGCACCTGTGCGCCTTCTTGAGTGGTACTTAAACCTGTGAATACTTTCAAGGCGGCATTTCAAGCAACCCCGCCAGCTACACGTTGCTCTTTGCTGATGACGGCAAAATAGCCAGAAACACGTGTCCGAAGATACGGCACTCGCCGCACCAACTTATGGTGAAAAACTTTCAAAACTCTATTCAAATTCGTGCTAATGACTGCATTTACCATGATGCCTTGGGGTCACAAATGCTGGAATGGAAGACAGGGGGCCTGATTCCAACTTTGGAGGAGGTGTTAATCCGTCCCAAAAGTGACGGTAAAGTGACGGATATACCACCAGCCGTATTACAAGTCCATTATATCCTATGGAAATCGTAATACGGCTGGTGGTATATCCGTCACTTTACCGTCACTTTTGGGACGGATTAACACCTCCTCCAAAGTTGGAATCAGGCCCAGGGTGCTCCCCATTTTGACTGTTGTAATCAAGGCTCCCGTGAGCCTCTGAGCTGACGAGCTCTGATGAAGCACCTGTGCGCCTTCTTGAGTGGTACTTAAACCTTTGAATACTTTGAAGGCGGCATTTCAAGCAACCCTGCCAGCTACACGTTGCTCTTCGCTCATGACGGCCAAATAGCCAGAAACACGTGTCCGAAGATACAGCACTCGCCGCACCAACTTATGGTGAAAAACTTTCAAAACTCTATTCAAATTCGTGCTAATGACTGCATTTACCATGATGCCTTGGGGTCACAAATGCTGGAATGGAAGACAGGGTGCTCCCCATTTTGACTGTTGTAATCAAGGCTCCTGTGAGCCTCTGAGCTGACGAGCTCGGATGAAGCACCTGTGCGCCTTCTTGAGTGGTACTTAAACCTGTGAATACTTTCAAGGCGGCATTTCAAGCAACCCCGCCAGCTACACGTGGCTCTTAGCTGATGACGGCCAAATAGCCAGAAACACGTGTCCGAAGATACGGCACTCGCCGCACCAACTTATGGTGAAAAACTTTCAAAACTCTATTCAAATTTGTGCTAATGACTGCATTTACCATGATGCCTTGGGGTCACTAATGCTGGAATGGAAGACAGGGTGCTCCCCATTTTGACTGTTGTAATCAAGGCTCCCGTGAGCCTCTGAGCTGACGAGCTCGGATGAAGCACCTGTGCGCCTTCTTGAGTGGTACTTAAACCTGTGAATACTTTCAAGGCGGCATTTCAAGCAACCACGCCAGCTACACGTTGCTCTTCGCTGATGACGGCCAAATAGCCAGAAACACGTGTCCGAAGATACGGCACTCGCCGCACCAACTTATGGTGAAAAACTTTCAAAACTCTATTCAAATTCGTGCTAATGACTGCATTTACCATGATGCCTTGGGGTCACAAATGCTGGAATGGAAGACAGGGTGCTCCCCATTTTGACTGTTGTAATCAAGGCTCCCGTGAGCCTCTGAGCTGATGAGCTCGGATGAAGCACCTGTGCGCCTTCTTGAGTGGTACTTAAACCTGTGAATACTTTCAAGGTGGCATTTCAAGCAACCCCGCCAGCTACACGTTGCTCTTCGCTGATGACGGCCAAATAGCCAGAAACACGTGTCCGAAGATACGGCACTCGCCGCACCAACTTATGGTGAAAAACTTTCAAAACTCTATTCAAATTCGTGCTAATGACTGCATTTACCATGATGCCTTGGGGTCACAAGTGCTGGAATGGAAGACAGGGTGCTCCCCATTTTGACTGTTGTAATCAAGGCTCCCGTGAGCCTCTGAGCTGACGAGCTCGGATGAAGCACCTGTGCGCCTTCTTGAGTGGTACGTAAACCTGTGAATACTTTCAAGGCGGCATTTCAAGCAACCCCGTCAGCTACACGTTGCTCTTCGCTGATGACGGCCAAATAGCCAGAAACACGTGTCCGAAGATACGGCACTCGCCGCACCAACTTATGGTGAAAAACTTTCAAAACTCTATTCAAATTCGTGCTAATGACTGCATTTACCATGATGCCGTGGGGTCACAAATGCTGGAATGGAAGACAGGGTGCTCCCCATTTTGACTGTTGTAATCAAGGCTCCCGTGAACCTCTGAGCTGACGAGCTCGGATGAAGCACCTGTGCGCCTTCTTGAGTGGTACTTAAACCTGTGAATACTTTCAAGGCGGCATTTCAAGCAACCACGCCAGCTACAAGTTGCTCTTCGCTGATGGCGGCCAAATAGCCAGAAACACGTGTCTGAAGATATGGCACTCGCCGCACCAACTTATGGTGAAAAACTTTCAAAACTCTATTCAAATTCGTGCTAATGACTGCATTTACCATGATGCCTTGGGGTCACAAATGCTGGAATGGAAGACAGGGTGCTCCCCATTTTGACTGTTGTAATCAAGGCTCCTGTGAGCCTCTGAGCTGATGAGCTCGGATGAAGCACCTGTGCGCCTTCTTGAGTGGTACTTAAACCTGTGAATACTTTCAAGGCGGCATTTCAAGCAACCCCGCCAGCTACACGTTGCTCTTTGCTGATGACGGCCAAATAGCCAGAAACACGTGTCCGAAGATACGGCACTCGCCGCACCAACTTATGGTGAAAAACTTTCAAAACTCTATTCAAATTCGTGCTAATGACTGCATTTACCATGATGCCTTGGGGTCACAAGTGCTGGAATGGAAGACAGGGTGCTCCCCATTTTGACTGTTGTAATCAAGGCTCCCGTGAGCCTCTGAGCTGACGAGCTCGGATGAAGCACCTGTGCGCCTTCTTGAGTGGTACTTAAACCTGTGAATACTTTCAAGGCGGCATTTCAAGCAACCCCGTCAGCTACACGTTGCTCTTCGCTGATGACGGCCAAATAGCCAGAAACATGTGTCCGAAGATACGGCACTCGCCGCACCAACTTATGGTGAAAAACTTTCAAAACTCTATTCAAATTCGTGCTAATGACTGCATTTACCATGATGCCGTGGGGTCACAAATGCTGGAATGGAAGACAGGGTGCTCCCCATTTTGACTGTTGTAATCAAGGCTCCCGTGAGCCTCTGAGCTGACGAGCTCGGATGAAGCACCTGTGCGCCTTCTTGAGTGGTACTTAAACTTGTGAATACTTTCAAGGCGGCATTTCAAGCAACCACGCCAGCTACAAGTTGCTCTTCGCTGATGACGGCCAAATAGCCAGAAACACGTGTCTGAAGATATGGCACTCGCCGCACCAACTTATGGTGAAAAACTTTCAAAACTCTATTCAAATTCGTGCTAATGACTGCATTTACCATGATGCCTTGGGGTCACAAATGCTGGAATGGAAGACAGGGTGCTCCCCATTTTGACTGTTGTAATCAAGGCTCCCGTGAGCCTCTGAGCTGACGAGCTCGGATGAAGCACCTGTGCGCCTTCTTGAGTGGTACTTAAACCTGTGAATACTTTCAAGGTGGCATTTCAAGCAACCCCGCCAGCTACACGTTGCTCTTCGCTGATGACGGCCAAATAGCCAGAAACACGTGTCCGAAGATACGGCACTCGCCGCACCAACTTATGGTGAAAAACTTTCAAAACTCTATTCAAATTCGTGCTAATGACTGCATTTACCATGATGCCTTGGGGTCACAAATGCTGGAATGGAATACAGGGTGCTCCCCATTTTGACTGTTGTACCCATTCCCACTGTCTTGCTTCCAGGGGCTCACCTAATAGCCACACACGGTGCCTCTGGAGTTGACCCATCACATAAGGGATGCTGCTATTCCGCAGGATGTAGGCATCATGCACTGAGCCAGGGAACATGGCATTCACATGGGAGATGTACTGGTCTGCCAAACACACCTTCTGTACATTCATCGAATGATAACTCTTTCTGTTTCTGTACACTTGTTCACTCCTGTGGGTGGGTACTAAAGCCACATGGGTCCCATCAGTGGCACCTATGATGTTGGGGATATGTCCAAGGGCATACAAATCACCTTTCACTGTAGGCAAATCCCCCACCTCAGGAAAAACAATGTAGCTCCGCATGTGTTTCAGAAGGGCAGACAACACTCTGGACAACACCTTGGAAAACATAGGCTGAGACATCCCTGATGATATGGCCACTGTTGTTTGAAATGACCCACTTGCAAAGAAATGGAGTACTGACAGCACCTGCACTAGAGGTGGGATCCCTGTGGGTTGGCGGATGGGTGACATCAGGTCTGGCTCCAGCTGGGCACACCGTTCATGAATAGTGGCTCGCTCAAGCCTGTATGTCAGTATGACATGTCTTTCCTCCATTGTCGACAGGTCTACCAGCGGTCTGTACACGGGAAGATTCCTCCATCTCCTCGCATGTCCCAGCAGACGGTGCCTATGAAGGACAACAGCGAGCACAGAGTAAATCAACCCACAGGTACGTAACCACAGCTTGCACATAACATGATTCCCAATGCATTGAATGGTTTGTATGAGTGTTGATGCAAGGCCTAGGTATGTGTGATGCAGTTAAAAGTAAGCCATGTGGGCCCTTGAAATGGTGGCTGCCTGACCTGTGAAGTGTGACAATGGGATGTGAGGTAAATGTGCTGGCGTGGCACACCGTGGTGGTAGGCGGTCGAAGACCGCGGCGCAAAACAGCATTGGTTAACATTGAACCCTATGGGTCTCAGGAGCCAATGACGATGTGCGCCGGCGGTCGTGGTACGCACCGCCGCGGTACGCACCGCCGCGGGCGTGACCGTCATTTTCTATCTGCTTAATCACTCGATACCTGATCTTCGACAGGAGAGGACCTACACTGCAAGTGCTGCTGTGACCTCGGTCTGGAAGAGACAATGGCTCATGCGACTGGGGAAAGGGCCCCTGCCTTCACTGCTCAGGAATTGGAGAAACTCGTGGATGGGGTCCTCCCCCAGTATGCGCCACTCTACGGTCCTCCAGACCAACAGGTAAGTACACTGGGACCATGCTTTGGGGGCAATGGCTGTGTTGAGTCGGTTGGATGAAAGATGGTGGGGAGGGGAGCGAATGAGGCATGCATCAAACGACGGATGACAGGATGTGCCACATGGCAAGGGTAGGGATGGGGGCCACTCACATTGATGGTACAGAAGGTGATGACTCTTTTTCTCCCCCTGTACATTTCACATAGGTCAGCGCCCACCAGAAGATCGACATTTGGCGTGCCATCGCCAAGGACGTCCGGGCCCTGGGGGTCCACCACAGACGGGGCACCCACTGCCGGAAGAGATGGGAGGACATCCGACGCTGGAGCAGGAAGACGGCGGAGGCTCAGCTGGGGATGGCCTCCCAACGTGGGAGGGGTGCCAGTCGGACTTTGACCCCCCTGATGTCCCGGATCTTGCCAGGGGCCTACCACGATTTGGATGGGCGCGTGAGGACATCACAGCAGACACAAGGGGGTGAGTACACTCTCATTCTGGTGACTTTGCGCGCAGTGGAGGGGTCTGGGTGGGGGAGGAGGGCTGTGGGTATCCCTAGGCCAGGGCGATTTCTGTAGGCTAGGCCTCTCCGTAAGGCATGGCCCTGTGCCCCCGCCCCCCACCTCTGTAGGGTGCCAAGTACAGCTATTCATGGCCCTGTGTCATCTATGTGTGCAGATGTCGTCCATAGGCTTGTAGGCCATGTCACACGGATTGAGTAGTGGACCCCAAGTGCGCGGCGTAGTGCAGGGGGCTTCTGTGTCTGTCCTGTCCGCCAACGCTGTCGCAAATGCATGCACTCAACATGTCTTTATTTTCTCCCCCCCCCCTTTTTTGTGGTCTTCCTGTTCATGTGCGCATTAGCATCATCAGGCGGAGGAGAAGTGGCATCGGAGCACGAGGGAGCTGCATCCCACATGGCCCTGAAGGGCCATGCAACGGATTCAGAATACACCAGTGGGACGGAGGGTGAGGGGAGCTCCACAGCGGGGACTCGGGCAGACATAAGTGACACGGACTCGTCTTCTGAAGGGAGCTCCCTTGTGGTTGCGGCAACATCCGTGCCCCCCGCAACAACAGGTACAGCCGCCACCCAGCGCACCAGCACCACCCTCCCAGCAGCCCCTCAGCGTTTGCCCCGTGCCCGCTCACCCAGGAAGGTGGGCATCTCCTTCACCCCAGGCACTTCAGGCCCTGCCCCAGTCACCCCTGCTGCCCTCAGTGAGGAGATCATTGACCTCCTGAGGACGCTCACTGTTGGGCAGTCTACCATTTTGAATGCCATCCAGGGTGTCGAAAGAGAGGTGCACCAGAGTAATGCATACCTGGAGGGCATTCATTCTGGTCAGGCTGCCCTTCAGCAATCGTTCAACACTCTGGCCTCAGCACTGATGGCAGCAATTGTCCCTGTCTCTAGCCTCCCCCTCCACCTTCCTCCACCCATACCCTATCACCTGTACCTCTGCCTATCCCAGACATACCATCAGACCAGCCTGCACACACCTCAACACCCAACGGAAGCTCATCCAGACATAAGCACCACACATCACACAAGCATTCACACAAGCAACATCCACATACAGACATACCAACACCCACTGCCTCCACTGTGTCCCCCTCCTCCTCGTCTCCCTCCTCCCTCCCTGTCACGTCTCCACTCACACCTGCATGCACAACATCTTCAGCCACTACGTCCATCACCAGCACACACACCAGAACCCCCCGCACACGTGCAGTCACCACCCCCACTACCATTTACACGTCCCCTGTGTCCTCTCCCAGTGTGTCTGTCACCCCCTCTTCTAAAATACACAAACGCAGGCAGCCACCCACCCAACAGCCCTCCACCTCACGACAGCCTCCAGCCCAAGCACCTGCACCCAAAGACACCAGACTTAAGACTCCTACAACCATAACCTCTTCCTCCACTCCCATACCCACTACACCTACCCGTCCCACTAGTCCTAAATTGCTATTCCTGTCCAAACTTAACCTCTTTCCTACAACACCCCCACCCCGTCCATCTCATAGGACTCCAGTCAGCACCTCAGCCACCACAAAACCGGGCCCTGTGATGACAGTCTGGCATGGACTGTGGAGTACCCCACCCTCAAGGGCAGCCAGTTCAGTACGGAGCCAAGGCACGGGCAGCCCACCCCCGGAGAAACACCCGAAGATAGTCAGCGGCCGGCGCGAGAGGGTGAAAACACCAGGCACTAAAATCCCTACCATGGCTCCGGCACTAAGTGTGGAGACAGGTGGCACACCGCCCAAGGTGGGGAAGGGCCACAGGTGAACAGGGAAGGCTGGGAAGGGCTGCACGCCAGAGGAGAGCGCCATCAGCCCAGCTGGCCAGGAGGGCCCCGCCAGCCCCATCCCAGGTGGGCAGGAGGACACCAACATGCCCGGTACTGCAGACAAGGAAGGCCCCGCCAGCCACCCGACAGATGGGCAGGAAGGCCCCACCAGCCACAGGACAGGTGGCAAATGACCTGCACGCCATGGCCTGATCCGCTGAACTGGGCCCTTCATCTCAAGCATCGCTGCACTGGGCCCTTCATCTCAAGCACCGCTGCACTGGGCCCTTCATCTCAAGCACCGCTGAACTGGGCACCGCCGTCTCAAGCACCGCTGAACTGGGCCCTTCATCTCAAGCACTGCTGCACTGGGCACCGCCGTCTCAAGCACCGCTGAACTGGACACCGCCGTCTCAAGCACCGCTGAACTGGGCACTGCCGTCTCAAGCACCGCTGAACTGGGCCCTTCATCTCAAGCACCGCTGAACTGGGCACCGCCGTATCAAGCACCGCTGAACTGGGCACCGCCGTCTCAAGCACTGCTGAACTGGGCACTTCATCTCAAGCACCGCTGAACTGGGCACCGCCGTATCGAGCACCGCTGAACTGGGCACCGCCGTCTCAAGCACCGCTGCACTGGGCCCTTCATCTCAGGCACCGCTGAACTGGGCGCCGACGTATCAAGCACTGCTGAACTGGGCCCTTCATCTCAAGCACCGCTGAACTGGGCACCGCCGTATCAAGCACCGCTGAACTGGGCACCACCGTATCAAGCACCGCTGAACTGGGCACCGACGTCTCAAGCACCGCTGAACTGGGCACCGCCGTCTCAATCACCGCTGCACTGGGCCCTTCATCTCAAGCACCGCTGAACTGGACCATTCATTTCAAGCACCGCTGAACTGGGCACTGCCATCTCAAGCACCGCTTAACTGGGCACCGCCGTCTCAAGCACCGCTGAACTGGGCCCTTCATCTCAAGCACCGCTGAACTGGGCACCGCCGTCTCAAGCACCGCTGAACTGGGCACCACCGTCTCAAGCACCGCTGAACTGGGCACCGCCGTCTGAAGCACCACTGCACTGGGCCCTTCATTTCAAGCACCGCTGAACTGGGCACCGCCGTATCAAGCACCGCTGAACTGGGCACCGCCGTCTCAAGCACCGCTGGCCCATTAGCGGCAGGGGCAGGCCGGCATCTGTGTCGGGCAGGGCTGCACGAGCACTCTGGGCACCAGTCCCCCTCCAGAACCAGTGGAGACATGCATCCACTTGAGAGACTGTGGCTTTGCACTCCCCAGGATGGCACAGTGGGCAACCCACCCACTGGAGAGACTTGAGAGACTGTGGCTTTGCACTCCCCAGGATGGCACAGTGGGCAACCCACCCACTGTTATCCACTTGAGAGACTGTGGCTTTGCACTCCCCAGGATGGCACAGTGGGCAACCCACCCACTGTTATCCACTTGAGAGACTGTGGCTTTGCACTCCCCAGGATGGCACAGTGGGCAACCCACCCACTGTTATCCACTTGAGAGACTGTGGCTTTGCACTCCCCAGGATGGCACAGTGGGCAACCCACCCACTGGAGAGACTTGAGAGACTGTGGCTTTGCACTCCCCAGGATGGCACAGTGGGCAACCCACCCACTGTTATCCACTTGAGAGACTGTGGCTTTGCACTCCCCAGGATGGCACAGTGGGCAACCCACCCACTGCAGAGACTTGAGAGACTGTGGCTTTGCACTCCCCAGTATGGCACAGTGGGCAACCCACCCACTGTAGAGACTTGAGAGACTGTGGCTTTGCACTCCACAGGATGGCACAGTGGGCAACCCACCCACTGCAGAGACTTGAGAGGCTGTGGCTTTGCACTCCCCAGGATTGAACAGTGGCCATGGAGGCCCCTCGTGGATCTGGTGTTGTGCACTCATCTGGCTGAGGTGCCCCCCCTTCCGTTCCCCCTGAGGTGCCTGTAGTTTTCCTATCTGATGCCCCTGCAGTGTTCTCTCCGTTGGAGTCAGGTATCCTGTGTGGGCTTTGCCCATGGGATTTGGGCCCAGTGGTCCACGGACAATGCCTGCTACAATGCTCGGACTTGTACATATATGTATATAAGTGTTTTTGATGTGTGTATATATATATATATATATATAATTCTGCCAGTAATACAATATATTCCAATGTTTAGAATCATTTCCTTTTGTCTTTGCATTCTTCCGGAGGGTTTGGGGGGGGTAACTGTGATGTATTACTGTGCATTGATGTGTGTGTTGTAGTGGGTGAGGGTGGGGGTGGGTGTGTCGCGTATGTGTGTCCCCGTAATATTTTCTCCTCCCCCCTCCCCTGTGTCGTAGGTGCAGTACTCACCGTTGTCTTCTGCGCTGGCGTTCGTGCTCCTGGTAGAGGAGCAGGAAGACAATCGCTGGGAGGATGTGGAGTTCGGGTTCCATGCTGTCCAGATTCCTCGTGGGGTGTATGGAGGTGAGCGTTTTCCGTTTGAAATGGCTGTTTCCGCCATGTTTTTATCGGCGGGGCTACCGCCCCGGAAAAGGTGGCGGATTGGTGTGTTGTGATAGGGTGGGCGGAACATTGACTCCCGCCTGTCTGTTGGCGGTGACCGCCGAGCTGTTTTTTTGTGCCACCGTGGCGGGCGGTGTGGTAATGTGGCGGTCTCTGTTGGCGGTTTCCGCCAGGGTCGGAATTCCATTTTTTTACCCGCCAACCTGTTTGCGGTTTGGCCGCTGGTTTAACACCGACCGCCAAGGTTGAAATGACCACCTATGTGTGAAGGTAAACTTTTAACCGAGGCCTCCCACGGCCTATAGCCGAGCAGGACTCCATAGCGGTCGGCCTTTGACTTTGCCCCGGTCGAGGTGCAACCAGATGACCCGATTGACGCTTTTTGTTTCTAGGCGCAAAAAAATATATAATTCTTTAAAAATTCATATCTCCGGTTCCCCTTATCTGATTTTATTCGTTTTTTGTGTCATTTTAAAGATAAAAATATAATCTATTTTTATAAATTGGTTTTGGATTTTTAAACTGTTTCCTGTGTTTTATTTAATTACTGTTTTGTGATATTTGAAAGCTTTACACTCTGTCTCCTAAGTTAAGCCTTGACGCTCGTTGCCAAGCTACCAAGGGTTGAGCTGGGTTTAATTTACTGAGACATAACTGGACCTAAGTGGAGGTTAGTGGCCTATTGCTATGTGTAGGTACCTACCTGCCCTTACCAATAACCCATTTTCCAACAGTGGGGTACTCCAGATGTACTTACCAACTAGTAGGCCATTCCCGTATCTGCCATTCTGGAAGTGCTTGTTGATGATACTGTGCCTGAAGATGTAGACATCATGCACACTTCCAGGGTATTTGGCCAGCACATTGGTGAACATCCCCCAGATATTCCATGATGGATTGGACTTTGATAGACTAAGTGTGCGTTCAGTTCCTGTACAAGTGGGACATTTTGGCAGGGGACTCAATTGCGCATGTGTGCAATCCATGGCACTGAACACATGGGGAAATCCTGTAATGGCACACAAGCCTTGCTTGGTCTCCAGCTGTTGTTGGTGGGTCTTGGGGAAAAGGAGGTAGTGAGGTGTGAGCAGGATGATGGCATCCAGGACAGAGGGTATGAAGGCAGAAAATGATGCCTCCGATATTCCTGCCACTCTGGCTGTTGTGACCTGGAAGGAACCAGATGCAAGCATGTGGAGCACAGCCATCAGTTTAACCTTTAGAGAAATGTTAGTGGGCCTAGCAGTTGGTGGCAGGAGACTTGACCCAATCTTTTGGAGCAAATCACTGATAGGCTCCCTCCTGACTCTGTAGAATATGGTGACCTCATCCTCCCTGAGGTCGATGAGGGAGATGTGCTACTGAAATACACGCTTCCTCCTCCTTCGCTGCCTACGTGTTGGTGGTCTCCTTGTGACTCCAAGCTGCTGGTTCATGACCTCCATGGTGTAGTTGAGCTTATCAAAGGCATTTTTGGATGTTCAGGTTTTTATATCACAGCCATTGCATCATTTCCTACACCTGAGTTACTGATGCACAGATTTTGTGGTGCATTTCACATATTTTGGGCCACATCCCAATAATGCGTCACACATTGCCAAACCCATAAAATCACTGTGTTGATTTTGCGTGAGATTTTGCAGGGCAATGCCAACCTTGCATATTTTAATTTGTGCGTGGCACAGCTGGTTTAGGTGGAGTTTTTACTCGATGCCAGCCTTATAAAACTACGCATTTGGGCTAGTGCATCGTCTCATAGACATAGATTGGTGCTTGCGCCAAAGGTGGGTTAAAGGTTTTGGCACAACGTGATGCAAGCCTCTCATAAATATGCCTTTTAGATTACAGAAATGTAAACAGCCATACATTTGCAATAGGAAATTCACATATTATAGCTTTAATAAACAATATTGTCTATAAAAAATACAAAACAAACCTGGACATTTCCAATGTGTTTTTCTGCCAAAATAGGGCGCTCAGCTCTCAACGTTGATTTGTTGACCCCCAACTCAAGGGTATGGGAACATTCCAGGACTGTTTGCTGTCCTTGTAGCATTGATATTGCATGACATTGAGCCAGAAGCATTGTCTTATGTCAATGACATATATCTAACAGACAATGTCCTAAACACTCATCTAGCCGTAGTAGAGCACATTGTTTTGGGATTTGCTGAACATGGCTACAAATTCAACTTTAAGAAAACAAAGTTTCTTTTGTCAGGGTCCTATTCTTGGGATACAAGTTATCAAATGAGGTTAAGAGCATGGCACCACACTTAGAATCACTAAATACCATCAAAACACTGCAATCCTCGTAAGGAGTTTTTAATTTTGGCAGAACATCCCCGATTATGCACAATGCATAAAACCCCTGTATGGTTTAATTCACCCAGACTTTTCGAATGAACATTGGACACCAGAACATACACAAATTCTCAGGTCACTTCAGAATGACATGTTTGCAGGATGACACTTACAACCATGTGTCAATAAATAAAACTTGGTCATGCAGATAATACCAGGTACCAGTGGATTCATTCATGCCGCATTCAATGAAGGTGACACAGTGGCGATTGCATAAAAATCACATCTCAAAGGCAGAAATGTGTTTAGCATCCACTGAGAAAATTCTGACAGCAGTCCAGATGGGTGTCATCCAGTAAAGACCACCAGTTCAAGGGAAATGCATCATTGTTGTCACTCCTGTCCCAGCCTTAGAGGCTGTCACGAAGGTCAACGTTCCAAAAGTGAAAGCCTTTTATGCCAGAAAGATACAGTAGACCACTTCCTTGACTGCCACTGATATATGTTATGTTTTGATCCAACAATACAAACTCAAGAATTTCTCCAAAGTGGAAACAAATACTTCATGCCCATTGACATTTTTCCTCTTGATCAGTATACATTCTTTATATGTACTGATGGTTCAACCTGTTATAGACACTAAACAGCAATACTCTGTGACTTATGCAGCAATTTTTGGAGTATTGAGGGATGGAGGATTCCAACCTCAACAAACCTTTATGCAGTCCCTGGGAGAATAGACTGCACAACTAGCTCAATGTTTTAATCCTGGCACTGGAGCATATGGATCCTGAATTTATTACTCTTGCAGTGTGTGATTTTATTACTGTGCCCAGACATTTAATGAAAACATACAATATTGGCGCCTAAATGAATTCAGAGATTCTATAGAAATACTGTCAAGCATAAAGTGCTGTGGGGAAAAATGACCACAAAGACAGTCTGCCATGGCCTCATGTAATACACACATTGAGTCACTAACTTATTGCACTACACATTGTAGAGAGTTCACTGGTTGTTTCTGCGTGCTGGACTCTGTTTTTGCTGTTTTGTTTGCTCTGGACCTTGTATGTGTAAATTGGCTATCCATGATTGGCATATTTTATTTACCAGTAAGTCCCTAATAAAGTGCACTAGAGGTGCCCAGGGCCTGTAAATCAAATGCTACTAGTGGGCCTGCAGCACAAGTTGTGCCACCCACATTAGTAGCCTGTAAACATGGCTCGGACCTGGCACAGCAGTGTCTGGGTGCAGTTTTAAACTGCCAATTCGACTTGGCAATTGTACCCCCCTTGCCAGGCCTAAACCGTCCCTTATTATACATGTAAGACACCCCTAAGGTAGGCCCTAGGTAGCCCTATGGGCAGGGTGCAGTGTATGTTAAAGGTGGGACATGTACGTATGTGTTTTACATGTTCTGACAGTGAAATACTGCCAAATTCGTTTTTCACTTTTGCAAGGCCTATCTCTCTCATTGGTTAACCTGGGGGCTGCCTTTAAATATTATTAAAACGCAGATTCCCTTTGGAAACAGATAGACATGTGGAGTTTACCCTATCATGAAGGACGCCCTGATCACTAGGTATAGTCTCACCCCTGATCAGTATAGGACAAGTTTAGGTCCTATAAGAAAAAGGAATCCCAAATATGGCGGTAATATGTTGATTCTTTTTGCAGGTCACTGGATGGTTGGGTAAAGGGCAGTAAGGTAACAACGTATGAGGGGTCTTACAATTTGATTGCTTGAGAGTACCTGTACAGTTTATGTTTTCCAGAGAGTTGCGCCAGTACCTAATTGACAGAAAGCTGACTGATCTCAGGATCCTTGTGCAGGAAGCGGACTGCTGGGAGAGCAACAGGATCCAAAAGAGGTATGGGGAAGACCATGCCAAGGGTGGGCAGGGTCCCCATCAGAAGAAGTGGGGGGACTAAGGGTAAACAGGGGGAGTTTTCAAAAGGGCCCCAACCTAGTTCCCAGGGTAAAGAATCCCAGTCCCAAGTAGAAAAGAAACCATGGGTCTCCAAAGGAAGCCTGAAAAGAAGGGGTCTCGCAAATGCTCTGCATGTGATCAGGAGGGTCACATGAGGGGGACCCCAAATGTCCCAAATGGACACCAGCACTCACTGATGCTCAGTCCCAGGGTTTGGCTCGTGTAGCGCTTGGGGAGGAGTTGGTTCCAGGTGGGTGAGAGCCAGCTGAGATGACCCTTGTCTCACTAGGGGACAGTGAGATTGTCCAGAGGACCCTCGTGCCTGATAACACTAAGAAGTACAGGCATGGGTGACCATCAATGGACAGAGGGTGGAGGATCTGAGAGACACTGGAGCCAGAGTGACTACAGTGAGGAGCCACCTGGTGTCTGAAGAGCAGGTAAATCCCCATGTACTTCACCAAGTAGTTGTAGTGGACAACTCAGAGTGCCTGTGCAGAGTGGTACAGTTTCCCTTTGAATGGGGGGAGGTCTCTGGTCCCTTGAAGGTAGCTGTGAGTCCAACCATGCCTGTAGATTGTTTGCTTGGCAGTGACCTGGAGGATTCCCCTTGGAAGGAGGTCACACTTGGAAATGTTAGGACTGCCTGGGTGGGCCTGTGGGTCTACCCGGTCTAGGGCATTCTAAAGCCTGAAAGAGTGGCACAAATGTCTACCAGAAGGAGGAAGGGCAAGGGGCACGGGAAACCCACCCCAGAAGTTCCCATGGTCCAGGAGGAGGTTGAACCCGAGGGGGAGGCCTTGGAGGCTACAGGGGAACAGGTGGCTGAACTGGGTGAGGTTCCTGAGTTGCCAAGGGGCAGCAGGAAGGGGGGCCTACCAGGGAAGCATTCTGTGAGGCACAGAAGTCATGCCCTACTCTGGAGGGTTTGCAGCAGCAAGCCGCAGACCAGGCGTCTGGCAAGGAGCTTGGATCACAATTGATTTACTGGGAGGATGGCTTCCTATATAGTGAGCCTAACGTTCCTGAGCCTGGGTCAGCCCATGTTCTGGTGGTACCCCAGTGCTTCAGAACCTTCCTACTGGGTCTGGCTCATGAGGTGCCTTTAGCTAGTCATTTGGGGCAGGACAAGACCTTTAATCGGCTTGTCACCCACTTCTAATGGCCACAAATGTGCAGGCACTCTGATGCTCATTGTAGGTCTTGCCCAACTTGTCACGCAAATGGCAAGAGTGGGGGGAAATGTAAATCTCCCCTCCAACCTTTCCCTGTGGTTAGTACACCCTTTGAGAGGGTTGGTATTGACATTGTGGGGCCTCTGGATCCCAAGACAGACAAGGGCAACCGGTTTATCCTGGTCTTGGTGGACCATGCCCCTCGGTACCTGGAAGCCATACCTTTCAAATCGATCACTGCCCCTGTGGTGGGCCATGCATTGACGGGGATTTTTACCTGCATGGGGTTCCCCAAGGAGATGGTGTCCGAGAGCGGTACCAACTTCATATCAACGTATATGAAGTCTCTGTGGAAGCTGCGTGGGGTAACTTACAAGTTCACCACACCTTACAACCCCCGAAAGCAATGGTCTGGTTGAGAGATTCAACTGCACCTTGAAGGGCATGATAATGGGCCTGTCAGAGCCCTTGAGGCAGAAGTGGGATGTCCTCTTGCCATGCCTTCTGTGCGCTTACAGGGAGGTGTCTCAAAAAGGGCTTGGCTTTAGTCCTTTTGAGCTGTTATATGGCGACCCTGTGAGGGGACTTTGAGTCAGGTCAAGGAGGCTTTGGAGAAAGCCCCTAGTAAATCCCAGGATGTATTCAGTTATGTGCTGGCTCTGAGAAACCAGACTGCCCGCTTCAGAGCTCTTGCACAAGAGAACCTGGAAGCAAGTATGTTGGCATACCTATATTGGAGGAACTAAATGGAAATTGGTATTTGTGTTTAGAGCCTGTATTGTTTTACTTTGTGCAGCCTGTGTTCTGCTGTCTTTGGTATCCTTTCAAATGTGCACTCAGTGGGGGCATGGCGTGGGCGACCAGCAAGATGTCCGCCACACCGTGAGGCTCTGCTTGGCGGGGGAATTAATCCTCCCACTTCTCCTGAAGAGCAGCCGCCCAATCCCTGGGTCACATTGATAGTGACACGGGGAAGCTTTAGGAGGCTGCGGGTGGTGGCGGAGCACCGTTCGGACGGCGGAAGGTGAGCCGGGCGGGCCTAAACGGGCTCGAGGGAGCGTTGGCCTTAGCTGAGGAGGCGGGCTGGGCCGCTGCCGGCGCATCCTCCCGAATTGCACTGGTGAGCGACCCCTTGATTTTTTGAGCCTACATATGCTCCAGTAGTTGGGGGCCCCCATTCCAACATTCCCGCTGGGCCGGCGGCCGCTAACCAAGTTTGCGCCCGCTGGCCCAGCGGGAATGAGGCCGCAACACAGGAGCCGGCTATTAATGGAGCCGGCGGTGTTGCGGCCGTGTGACGGGTGCAGTTGCACCCGTCGGGCTTTTCACAGTGCTGCTGGTGTTGGAGCTGGCAGTAGTGGGGGGAGGCTCCAACCCATCCCCAGCTGCCTCAGACAGCTGCCCACTGGGGCTGCTGTTGCTGGCAGTGTTGCTGGTGGCGGTGCTGGCAGTGGTGGGGAGAGGCTACAGCTCATCCCCAGCAGCCTCGGACAGCTGCCCACTGGGGATGCCGCTGCTGGCATTGCTGCTGGTGTTGGAGCTGGCAGTGGTGGGGGGAGGCTCCAGCCCATCCCCAGCAGCCTCGGACAGCTGCCCACTAGGGATGCTGCTGCTGGCAGTGCTGCTGGTGGCCGTGCTGGCAGTGGTGGGGGGAGGCTCCAGCCCATCCCCAGCAGCCTCGGACGGCTCCCCACTGGGGCTGCTGGCAGTGGTGCTGGTGGCAGTGCTGGTGGCGGTGCTTGTGGTGGTGATGGTGGCGGTGCTGGCAGTGGTGGGGGGAGGCTCCAGCCCATCCCCTGCAGCCTTGGATGGCTGAACCACCATGGTTGGTGGTGGGGGCTCCGAATGAGTCCCAGCACCAGGCCTCCTGTCGTTCCTGCCTGCAGGTGCAGGCCCCCTGCCCCTCTCTGGTGGTACCTCCTTGCTCTTCCCTTTCGCAGCTGATGGTGCCTCTTTGTCCTTCCCTTTTCGGAGCTGGTGATGCCTCCTTGCCCTTTCCTTTCGCAGCTGTTGGTGCTTCCTTGCCCTTCCTAGAAGCTGGTGGTGGTGCCTCCTTGCCCTTCCTTGATGCACTTGGTGCAGGCACACTTTCAGAGCTGCTGGCTGGTTCCCGGGATCCTCTCCCACCTGCAATAGCTGTCAACACTACTGTGGCCGTGGACTGGGTGGCTGAGGTGCTCGCCTGGGTTCTGACCACCCTGGCCTGACGTGAAGGACGGGGGCTGGGGGGAGGGGTAGGGAAGAGGTCAATGGTGGAGAGGAAAAGTTACTTAGGTACATTGGGGTGGGAAGAGGGTGAAGGTTTGGGAGTGGAGGAAGAGGAAGTGGTTGTAGGAGGTGTCTGTCTGCTGTGTTTGGGTGCAGGTGCATGGGCTGTTGTGAAGTGGATGACTGTTGGGTGTCTCAGTGTTTGCGTTTGTGTACTTTGGGAGGAGGGGGCACAGACACAGTGGGAGAGGATACAGGGGACGTGTGCATGGATGTGAGGGTGGTGACTGCCAGTGAGGGGTGGGTAGTGATAGGTGTGCTGGTGATGGAGGTAGTGAATGAGGATGTAATGCATGCAGGGGTGAGTGTAGACGCTACTGGGAGGGAGGTGGATGACAAGGAGGAGGGGGCCATAGTGGAGGCAGTGGTTGTTGGTATGTCCTTGGTGCATGCTGGTCTGCCTGTGTGCTTGGGATAGGTTGGGGTTGAGGGTAATGGGACTGGGTAGAGGAAGTTGGAGGGTGTAGGCTAGAAACAGGGACAATGGCTGCCATCAGAAAGGAGGACAGAGCCTGGATTAATGTCTGTTGGTCTACCATGCCAGAGTGAATGCCCTCCAGGAATGCATTTGTTTGTTTCAAATGGGCTGCCAGCCCCTGGATGGCCTTCACAATGGTTGACTGCCCAACAGAGATGGATCTCAGGAGGTCAATAGCCTCCTCACTCAGGGCAGCAGGGATAACTGGGGCAGGGCCTGAGGTGCCTGGGGTGAAGGAGATGCCCACCCGGTCACGGGAAATATGCTGAGGGGCTACTGGTAGGGCAGTGCTGGTATGGGGGTGGCAGATGTACCTGTAGTTGAGGTGGCAACAGAGGTGTCTGCCAGCATCAGGGAGCTTCCATCGGAGGAGGTATCACTGTCTGAACTGTCCCCTCCTGTCTCCGCCGTGGTGCTCCCCTCGCCCTCCGTCCCACTGGTGCCCTCAGCGTCGGTGGATCCGGCCTCCAAGGCTGCAGCTCCCGTCACCGGTGCCTCTGCTCCTCCGCCAGATGATGCTAATGCACAGAGGAACAGGGTGACAAAACAAAAAGGGGGGAAGAGACGAAGGTTAATGGCTGCTCCAACACCACTGTTGGCGTACATGACACACACACACACACATGGAACAGCCCTAAGCACTAGGCAATGCACTAACAGTCACAATGCTGGTCACCAGGCCATGGACAGGAATACCTAATGCCAATAGCAGCATACCTGAGACCCACAGACCCCTGACCAGTAGTGGATGCCTACAAGCTTGGTTGGAGGTGGTTCACATCATACCCTGCCCAACATGGGACCTACCCTGCAATGTCTGGCCTGGCCTTGGGGCACCCAAAGGCCCACATCCCCCATCTGGAGACCACCCCACCACGCGCAAGTAGTACATTGGGAAACTGTACTCACCCACTTGTGGCTGCTGTGATGCCTTCAAGCGCCCATCCTGCTCTGGATAGGCCACCTCCAGTATGCGGGCCATCAAAGGGGGTCAGGGTTCGATGGGCACCCCTTCCTCATTGGGAGGCCATCTCCAGCTGGGCCTCCACCGTCTTCCTTGCCCAGAGTCTCATGTCCTCCCACCGTTTGCAACAGTGGGTGCTCCGCCTGCCATAGACCCCCAGACTCTGCACCTCCTTGGCGATGGTACGCCATATACCCATTTTCTGATTGGTGCTGACCTGCAGAAAAATACACCTAAAAAAAGTATCAGTCAGACCGTCTGGCCTGTTACACTCATGTCCCACCATAGCCCTCACATCCCCTTATGCACAGACATTGGCCACCATACATGCAGCACGCTGCCCAGGACCCTTCCACCAACCCCCCCTTACACCATTGGCCACTGTAACCCATAGGGCCCAATGAAAACCAATGAGGAGTTGCACAGCGGTACACAACCACCTCCCGCAACAGCGCACAACGTCAGTGGAAGTACCTCATTTCCACATGTCCATCCACACAGGACAGGCAGACGCCATTGCAAGGGGGGGGGAATGACATGGCACCTAACTGTGTCACAGTACACATAGGCACCATTTGGGCCTATACAACAATATACTGTTACAGTCACATCATGCAATGCAGTGTAGTGTTTTGAAATGTGGAATACTGACCAGCTGCTCACCGTTTTGCCCCCTAGATTACAATCGCTGCAGATGAATAGGAGATGGAGACATCGCCCTGTGTACAGACCCCTGGTGGACTTGGTACTATGGAGGACAGGCACATCATCCTCACCTATGGACTTGACAGGGCCACCATCACAGAGCTGTGTGCCCAATTGGATCCCGACCTGATATCTGCTATCCATCACTCCACCAGGATCGCCCCTCTTTTGTCCAGTCCTATCTGTGCTCCATTTCTTGGCAACTGGCTCCTTCCAAGTGAAAGTGGGCTTGGCAGCAGGAATGTCACAGCCAATGTTCTCAATAGTGCTGACCAGAGTGTTGTCTGCCCTGATAAAACAAATGTGCAGCTACATCGTATTCCCCCAGGTGGAGGATTTGGCCACATTGAAAGCTGACTTCTATGCAATGGTACATATCCCCAATATTAATGGGGCTATTGATGGTACACATATTGCATTTGCCCCCCACCCCCGGAGAAATTAACAGGTGTTCAGGAACAGAAAGAGCTTTCACTCGATAAATGTGCAGATAGTGTGCCTGGTGGACCAGTACATCTCCCATGTCAAAGCTGGGTATCGTGGGTCTGTGCACAATGCCTATATCCTGAGGAATAGCAGCATCCCATATGTGATGGCTCAACTCCAGAGGCACCGGGTGTGGCTAATAGGTGAGCCCATGGGTCCCACTCAGTAGATGTTGGTATATGGGTGTGGGGTCGGCCCTAAGGGTGAGTGTCTGGCTTAATAATGTCCCTCGTCATTTGCAGGTGACTCTGGTTACCCAAACCTCTCATGGCTACTGACCCCAATGAGAAATGCCAGGACAAGGGCAGAGGAACGTTACAATGAAGCACATGGGCGGACAAGAAGGATTATCGAGAGGACCTAGGCCTCCTGAAGGCCAGGTTTTGTTGCCTGCTGATTGACGTGTCATGAGGACAGAGGTATGGGTCTGCTGGGTAGGTGCTGTGCTGGTGTTTCTTGAAGGGGGAGGCTCTGTGGTGGTATGGGACTATGCCTGGGTAACTGACTGTCCGGAGGTCCCTGATGGGCCAGGTTGGTCATCCAGATCCAGGCATCCAGAGCTGCTGTGATCACTGTGGGCCTCTTCTGTGGGGGGACTGGATGTTGCTGGTACCTCCTCTCCGGTGAGTTTGGGTGGGGACCTGTGGGAATGTAAATGCAGTGTTATTGTTTCTGCGTGTGACATCCTGTGCATGGGTGTGTTGCCCTCTATGTTGTGATTGCCCTGGCAGCATTGACTTATGTGAGTAGTCATTTGGTGGGCTAGGTGATTGTCTCTAGTGTGTATGCTTTAGTGATGGGTGTCCATGCAGGTCTGTGATAGGGGTCTGTGCATTGGTGTTACGTGCAGGGCTTGATATTTATGATGGGTGGGTTGTGATGGTGGGGTGTATGTGAGGAGGTGGAGTGATGGAGTGAGGGTACGGGTGGGGGTTTGTTAGTATTAAAGATTTGACTTACCAGAGTCCAGTCCTCCTGCTACTCCTGCCAGGCCCTTAGGATGCATAATTGCCAAGACTTGCTCCTCCCAGTTATTAGTTGTGGGGCAGGAGGTGGAGGTCCACCGCCAGTCTTCTGAACTGCTATTTGGTGTCTTGCTGCCACAGAACGCACCTTCCCCCGTAGGTCGTTCCACCTATACCTGTCATCCCTTGTTCTGGGGTGCTGTCCCACAGCATTGTCCCTGTCCACGATTCTCCGCCATCGCTCCATCTTCCAAGCGATGAATGTCTGCTGCACCTGTGATCCGAATAGCTATGGCTCTACCCAGATGATTGCCTCCACCATGACCCTTAGCTCCTCCTCTGAGAACCTGGGGTGTCTTTGTGGTGCCATAGGTATAGTGTGAGTGGTGTGGGTGAGGGTATGTGGTGTGATGTATTGTGGTGTGTGCTGTAAGGTGGATGGATGGTGTATGGGTGATGGTGTTATGTGGCCCTGGTTCTGTGGGTGCTCGTGGTCGATCTCTCTCAGTTGACAATTTTTGTTAGTTGTAGAAGGTTGTGAGTTGTGGGTAGTGTGTGTGTGTGTTTTATAGTGGTGTGAGTGTGTGGGTGTGGTGTGTGTATGTGTGTCAGGTGTGTGTATTTTGAATTGTCCAATGTAGTGTTGTTTTGCATGTGTGTGTGTTTATTTTGAGTGCAGCGGTTGAATGTCCGCCGCGGTGATTCGTGGGTCATAATGCTGTGGGCGTAGTTCTGTTGGCGTAACGGTGTGGGTTTGGGTGTGGGTATGGGTTTGGCATACCTTTGGCTGACGGACTTGTGTGTGTGGCTGTACAGTGACAGATTGGTATGTGTGTATCATAATATGGGTACAGGTAATCTGCTGCACCGGCGGTATGCGCCAATGTCATAATGAGGGCCAAAGTGTCTTAAGTCTTTTAAAAGCAAACAAAGTCTCTTTCAAGCACAAAGTACCTGATTTGTGTGAAAAATCTTCGCTAAAAACCATAGAGGAGGAGATGAGTGGAAACAAAGGGGTGTGCGTCAATTTCTCGGGCCGCACACGGCGATGCGTCATTTAGTTTTCACGCAGGGATGGCTGTGCCACGATTTCCAGCGCTTGGTCGTGGATTCTTTTCAGGTTGTAGGGTTTTCAGACGCCCCAGGGACGATGCATGGATTTCCTGCGCTGGCAGGACTAAGTCATAGGAGCTGTGCCAATTCGGTGGGCGTTGCGGGAAATTTTCGACCTTGTGGCAGGTGCTGTGTCAATTCCTCCCGGAAGTCAGGCTGCGTCGTTCCGGTGGGCCGTGCGTCTAATTTCTGGTCGCTACGCTGGCGCAGCGTCGATCTGCTCGATGCGAAGTCGGGCTGCATCGTTCTGGTTCGGCGTGCAGTGAAATTTTCACCACGGTGCAGGCTGTGCGTCGTTTCTGGCAGGCTGTGCGGCGAATTTCGCCTCACAATGAGTCCTTCTTGTAGAGATGAAGTCTTTTTGTTCCTGAGACTTCAGGGAACAGGAGGCAAGCTCTATCCAAGCACTTGGAGAGCACTTCTTCACCACAGCCAGGGAGCAGCAAGGCAGCAGGGCAACAGCAAGGCAGTCGTCCTTCCCAAAAAGCAGACAGGTGAGTCCTTTGGGCAGCCAGGCAGTTCTTCTTGGCAGGATGCAGGTTCTGGTTCCAGTTTCTTCTTCAGGAAGTGTCTGAGTTGGTAGGGGCAGAGGCCCTGTTTATATACCCAAATGTGCCTTTGAAGTGGGGAGACTTCAAAGAGTGGCTTAGAAGTGCACAAGGTCACCTTACAGTTCAATCCTGTCTGCCAGGGTCCCAGTAGGGGGTGTGGCAGTCCTTTGTGTGAGGGCAGGCTACTGCCCTTTGACATGCAAGCGTCAGGTCCTCCACCCTCCCAGCCCAGGAAGACCCATTCAAAATGCAGATGTATGCGAGTGAGGCTGAGTATCCTGTGTTTGGGGTGTGTCTGAGTGAATGCACAAGGAGCTGTCAACTGAACCCAGCCAGACATGGATTGTAAGGTACATAAGGATTTAAGTGCAGAGAAATGCTCCCTTTCTAAAAGTGGCATTTCTAAAGTAGTAATATTAAATCCTACTTCACCAGTCAGCAGGATTTTGTATCACCATTCTGCCCATACTAAATATGATCTTCCTACTCCTTTCCGATCAGCAGCTACCACTCAAACAATGTATGAGGGCAGCCCCAATGTTAGGCTATGAAGGGAGCAAGCCTTACAGCAGTGTAAAAATGAATTTTGGAGTTTTACACTACCAGGACATGTAAGCTACACAGGTACACGTCCTGCCTTTTGCCTCCACAGCACCCTGACCTAGGGGTTACCTAGGGCATACCTTAGGGTTGTCTTATATGTAGAAAAAGGGAAGGTTTAGGCTTGCCAAGTAATTTTAAATACCAAGTTGAATTGGCAGTGAAACTGCATACAAAGTCTTGCAACGGCAGGCCTGAGACAAGGGGCTACTGAAGTGGGTGGCACAATCAGTGCTGCAGGCCCACTAGTAGCATTTAATCTACAGGCCCTGGGCACATAAAGTGCACTCTACTAGGGACTTATAAGTAAATTAAATAGTTCAATTGGGTATGATCCAATGTTACCATGTTTAAAGGGAGAGAGCATATGCACTTTAGCACTGGTTAGCAGTGGTAAAGTGTGCAGAGTCTTAAAACCAGCAAAAAACTGTAGCTAAAAAGTGGAGGGAGGCAAGCAAAACGTTATCGGTGACCACCCTAAGGCTGTCAGGTCTAACATGAACAAAAGGCAACCTAGTACAAAAATAATGAAAAAGTATCACAAGGTCACTGACTGTAAAAAATGACCTTCACATGTGTTTCGACATACGGAAACATAGGTGGCACTGATGTCACTATACATGTATTTGTCAAATGTGAGGTTTCACATCCCATTAACACACCACTGTGGTCATATGTTACAGAAATGACACTACACATGTCTTTACACAGAAACGGCATATACCAACCTTCAGTAACACATGTGTACATAACATCTCCTGCAACTAAGATGCATGGGGAAGCATATGTCATATGTGTAGCAGAGCATCAGGGACTAAAAACCAGAAACACACCACAGAGTGGACAAATGCACACACAAATTGCCAGTGATAACGTGATGTCAACCCAGTCCTAGTCCACTGTATACTCTGAGTACAAATTGTCATGGTTGTCACATGCCTTACCATGAGTTGGACATAGACCATAACATATATTGTGTTGTTGGTATGTGCACATTTGTATATCAAACATAACAACGTTGTACTCCCATAAATTAGTAATCAAACACAGATGTACACACATAGCACACATCTGCCAACATGTAGGTGGACACAGTGTAGCTACACATGCACATATGCACAAGGAATGAGTAATCATATGCAGCAGACTCATTAACAAACCTATGGATTCAACATACCATTGTCACCGTTATGACATGACTGGATAGTTACACACATGTAGCCATACCATATATACAACATTGTAGCACAGCCCATGTGACATGGTAAGTGAATCAGGGTGTATTCAAGGCCTACATTGCAAAATTCCACACAATCCTGTCATGTGTAAAAAAAAAATGACGCAAACGCATCAAATCTACACTCTGCAACAACAGTAAAGGGACGCCTGAGTCCTGAGCGTCTATCACATGTTCACACGCCTTTTAACGCACCATGGTGAAAAATCGCCACATGACCACCATGCATCAAAAATGTACACGAATATGCATACACCTTATTATTCTCCTAAGCAAAAAGATGCGTAGCCCCTGAATGCCTGTGACACGTCCACAGGCAATTTCACACACAATGGTGAAAAATTGACACATGACTGTCATGCATTAAAAATTTGCACATATACGCATATACCATTTATGCTCCTAAGCTAAAAGACGCCTAGCCCCTCTACATCAATTGCACGTCCACAGGCAATTTCACACGAAATGGGAAAAAATCAAAGCATGATCTTTATGCATCAAAAGAAATGATGCATGACTGGAAACACGATGCACAGGCCCAGGAAGTAATAATACAGGGCACCCTGCCTGCATACATGGTACAGTGAGTCCACTTTCATTTATTGCCTGTGACTGTGTGAGGTTGTGTAGAGCTGGTGCTTTTGAAGTTTTGGAGTGCTTGGAGTGTTTATAGTGTTTATTGTGCTGTGTGCTGTAGCTGTTGTGTTTTATTTGTCTTTAAACCTGACTTTTGTGTTGTAAGTGTTCTGTTTCTGTCTCTGTATTGTGGGGTGCTTGTCTGGGGTTGAATAGTTGGGGTAGTCGTAGGGAATTAATTTTTTTTTATGTGTACTGCATTTGCAGTCCAGTATGTCGGGGAAAGGGAGGATGCCCAGCATGTCGGCCGATGAGATGGGGGGTTTCATATGCGGTACAGCACCACCTCCCCATGATGCTTGTTCTGGGTGGCTGTGTCATTCATGGGTACCCTACAGAGGCCAGGAAGCTGCGTTGGGGCAAGGTGTTCCACCACCGGACAAGATTGTTTGTGACAGGAAGGAATGACCACCAACTGAAGCACTGCTGGGCAACCTCATTACAAGGGAGCAACTTCTGCTGGATCATCTGGGCTTTGTGATTGGTGAGCAGTTGGTAAGTATCCCATGTCCATACAAAGTCCATTTTTTACATGTGCATGACAGTTGCATATACGGTTGAGTGCTGCATGTTATGGTTATGGATCTGGACATGTTGTATGCTACATGTATGAAGAGCCCTAGTGCTGCCTTAGGCCTGTCATTCAAATGTACAATAATGAAGGAGAGGCAGGGCAGATGTACCATTTTCCCTGCTCCAACCATTACAAAGTGTTGTGATGCATGCATAGGGCAACTCAGTATTGAGCAGCACAAAATGAGGCCTGCACGATGAATTGTGTGTGGGAGGAGGTCCTAAAACCTGTTTGTGAGGCAAATAAATAAGCTACTCGGAAAAATGAGAAATACCTAAATTCCATATTTCATGCACTCTGAATGGCTGTTGAGAGCAGGTGTGATATGGGGCTATTTAACTGTATGTGATGGGCCCCCATGTACTCAGCAGAAGTTGTGATGATCTGTTGTGTTGCAACTCTTGCTGAGTACATCATTTACCTACACATAAATAGATGCAGTTGGACTCTACCTGCATCATGCTGTGCCTTAATTCTCATTAGGCACACATATGGCGGGGGTAAGGGGTGCACTGAGGGCCACAAGGACTGTAGTGATGCACTTGGTGCTGCACCACTGTTGTTCAATCAGCCCCTTTGTGTCATTAAGGGAGCTTGACCATGCACTGGGTCCAGACTACTAGCACTTTCCTCATCACATACACCCTAAACTATGTCTATTACCACACAAACATGTGCTTAATTAGTTCCACAGGCCAGCTGCTTCTCACTGACAGTATGGGGCTGCCCTGTCTCTGCTCCATCACTGGCATATTAGTCAGTAACCTGCACCAACAAATGCATCCTTCAATAACAGAGCAAGTGTGTCTGTGTTGAGGCATATGTCTATGCCCATGTTCTTATCCCTCCCTGGACTAATAATGGTGTACCATGCCAACAATGGCTGGGCACACACTATTGGCAATACATCTATGATATGATTTCAATCAGTCAATGTGCAGGTAAGTATAACTATTTTCACATGTTGTGTGTGTGCCTTGTGATGGTACACACATATTACTTACTTCACACAAGGATGTATCACAGCATTCCTCAACACTTTGTAATACACACACTACCCCTGGGCAGTTGTTTGTCAGTTTGTTGTGGCAATGAGGTAGATGTCTTCAACATCTGGGGCAGGCTCAAATGCTATTCTTGCCAACATCATCCGACCCCATGGCCTCAACATCATTTCCTACGCCAACGACACTCAGCTCATCCTCTCCCTCACAAGGAACCCCTCCACTGCCAAGAACAACCTCCACACCGGACTTCTCGCCATCGCAAACTGGATGACAGCAAACCACCTCAAACTGAACTCAGGAAAAAACGAGATCATCATCTTCGGACCCAACAAGTCAGCATGGAACAACTCATGGTGGCCAGCCACCCTAGGATCCCCCCTGACACCCACCACCCATGCACGCAATCTTGGCTTCATACTTGACTCAACTCTCTCCATGACTCAGCAAGTCAATGCCATATCGTCCTCTTGCTTCAACACCCTCTGTATGCTCCACAAGACCTTCAAGTGGATTCCAACAGAATCCAGAAGAATGGTCACCCACGCCCTCGTCAGCAGCAGACTGGACTACACCAACGCCCTCTAGGCGGGGACCACAGCCACGCGCCAGAGAAAACTCCAATGCATCCAGAACACTGCAGCACGTCTCATCCTCAACCTCCCTTGCCACGAACACATCTCCGCCCACCTCAGAACCCTACACTGGCTACCCATCAACAAAAGGACTGTCTTCAAAATCTTAATTCACGCACACAAAGCCCTCCAAAACTCCAGACCGGCCTACCTCAACAAACAACTTATCTTCCACATCACGACCTGCCGCCTCGACCTCGCAACAGTCCCTCGCATCCAACGCACCACATTTGGTGGCAGATCCTTCTCCCACCTCGCCGCCAAGACCCAGAACTCCCTCCCCACCACCCTACAAAAGACACAGGACCTCCTAACCTTCAGAAAGCGCCTCAAAACATGGCTCTTTGAGCAGTAGTACCCCCCCGCCCCAGCGCCTTGAGACCCTACCGGGTGAGTAGCGCGCTTAACAAATCATTGATTGATTGATTGATTGATGAGTGTCACAATGGGATAGCCACTGCAACAACCATTTCATGCACCTCAGATTCATTATATTCATATACAGTGTCATGCAGTCACATATGGTCATGGAGGTGTAGGGCTAACACCTGCATGACATTGCCATGTATAAACGGTGCAGTGAGAAGCACCACAGGAGTATCAGGGACAGTGATGGTTTGTAGGTGCATGGTCTACATTATCTGAGACTATGTGTGATTGCCTGATCATAGATGTTTGTCAGTTACTCTGATCTACCACTAGGATGGCTTGCTCACTCAGCCTAACAAGTTGACAGTGAACAATGTTTTCCATTAACTGATATGTACAAATTTCACTAAGCAATGTTTTCCATTCATGTCTTGCAGGTGGCCTGATTTGAAGACCCCGATGCAGCCAGTAAGTATCATCTTGTGCGTCATGTGTGCCAATCCAGAGTTTGGTGTGTCAGTCTGAAGTGTGGAATGCTATGAAATATGGTTTTGCCTGACCAATGATATGATATCATTGGAGAATGAATTTTGACATCAAGGGGGTCATTCTGACCCTGGCGGTAAAATCCGCCAGGGCCAACGACCGCGGGAGCACCGCCAACAGGCTGGCGGTGCTCCCTTGGGCATTCTGACCGCGGCGGTACAGCCGCGGTCAGAAACAGAAAACCGGCGGTGTACCGCCGGTTCTCCGCTGCCCTGGGGAATCCTCCATGGCGGCGCAGCATGGGGATTCCGACCCCCATACCGCCATCCTGTTCCTGGCGGTTTTGGCTGCCAGGCAGAGGATGGCGGTATGGGGTGTCGTGGGGCCCCTGGGGGCCCTTGCAGTGCCCATGCCAATGGCATGGGCACTGCAGGGGCCCCAGTAACAGGGCCCCACCAAGATTTTCAGTGTCTGCCATGCAGACACTGAAAATTGCGACGGGTGCTACTGCACCCGTCGCACCCCTTCCACTCCGCCGGCTCCATTCGGAGCCGGCATCCTCATGGAAGGGTGTTTCCCGCTGGGCTGCCCAGTCCAGCCCAGCCCAGCGGGAAACCCAGAATAACCGCAGCGGTCTTTTGACCGCGCAGCGGTATTCTGACAGCGGGACTTTGGCGGGCGGCCTCCGCTGCCCGCCAAAGTCAGAATGACCCCCCAAGTCTGTTAGAATATTGTGCAATGAGAATGGCTTGCTTTTAGCACAAGGGGCAATGTGTCCTGGCATGGAATTGTGTGTATTAGGAATAGTAATGGCTGGCCTCATATTCATTGATGTCTACCATGATAGGTGTCAGGGCAGCTATTTGTGTACATAGCATGCCTGTTGACAGCCACTTTGTTACAGCACTATTGACACCACTGTGTGCCACACATAGCTTATACTTACTGACAAGACAGTACAGATGTGGGTTATATCTTCAGAGGTCTCTATGGGGCTTATATAGGAGAGACTTGGACCATAGGTGCCTCAGTACCCTTCAGATATGTATTGAGGCTGTAGTACTGCAAGGACCCATATTGTGCTGGACAGCAGTCAGTAGTGTACACAATTAGTAGATAACTCAGTTCCAGATGGTTGTGGGAAAAGTCCATGATTCTTCCCATGCCAGATCTCAACAGTTTTCACAACATGGCCCTGCCACCATGATATTTGTGAGTGATGTAGGTCACATCACATATGCATATGATGTGAATGCTGTGTGCATACCTGGTACTTTGATGATGTCTGACATGCATGTGCATATGATGTACAATGTATCACAATAGTGTTGCAGGACCCAGTGCAGTGCCAAACTCACTGTGGCTCTAAGGGCTCCCATACAGCCACCATGTATATGCCGGTTTAACACATGTAGTACAACATAGCACATGGTAGGGGGCTTTAGTTCTGTAATGTGTAGACAACTTGGATGCACAGGTCAGGCTTTGGCCACACTTTCTGGGGTCACTGCATCAGTTGTACCTGTGGGCAGATCATGGGCAATGGTGTGCCCTCTTGTAACATATGCTTATGCCAGGTCTTACATCAGGACACATGAATGATGATTTACCAAACTTTGGAATAGCCAGTGGTAACTTTATAGACCCCATATCATATGGCCCCCACCTTGCATCCATGATGACTAGGCAAGCCTTGATGTTTCACTAGGGGTGTCGAGGTGAGGGATTGTATGCACAGCACCCCCTCTCCACAGGGGCACAGGGAGTCCAGACTAATTGGGGTACATGATCCTCACAAGTTTGATGACACAAATGTTGATCATGGACAATTTTGTCCACTGAGCTCTGGGCGCTGTTGGTTAACAATAGATAGCTGTCATCCTAGTGACATGTGCATGATAATGTAGATGGCTGGTAGGAAATATTCATAGATGAGGAGTAAGTCATTCTTGAGGAATGTGTGGTGGACTGTATGTGTTATCTGCAGTTGCAGTATACATAATATGTCTGTTCAACCTCCACCCAATGCTGAATCTGATGCTTGTGTCTCCTCATATTTCCGCTGCCAATATGACACCAGCCCAGAGGCAGGTATTTCTTAAGAGGCCAAACATTACCGGCACATAATGGAGGTGGAAGCAGGATACCGCTGAGTGGGAAGGAGGTTCCACAGTGAGAAGGCATCTGGGGAATGGCGTGCATTTGCACTTGGTGGTCCAAGGCCCTCCACGTCAGCTGCACCTGTCACGAGCCAGGCACCTCTTCAGCCACCTGCTGCAGTTGTTGTAAGCGAATTTGAACAAGACATGAGATGGGACATGGCCAAGATTTTAGCCATACTCGACAAATTGGAGAAGGAGAGTGCAGACAACGGGAGGATGTTGCAGTACATAAAAAAGAAACTAAAGCAAATGAAGAAATTAACTTATATTATTCTACAGCCTCCCAGTTCCTTCCCCTCCCTTTTACTGTTGTACATATTTTTAGAATATGTTTTAGATGGGTAGTATTATGTTAGTGTAGGGTAGGCATAGGTTAGGTTAAGTATAGTGGGGGGGCTTCTTCATTTTTTATTAGAAGGGAGTTGGGTGGGGGTCATGTTGGGGTATTTTTGTATGAACAAAAATAAAAATAAAAAATACCAAAAAAATATATATTTGTTTAGGCCATAGGTTAGGTTAGTGTATGTGTAGTCATAGTTTTTTCTCCTACTTGTATCTTGTTTCTTAAGTGGGGTGGGGGGGCGGCAATGTTTAGAGTGTGGTATTACATGTGAAAGATAGGTTTAGAATAGGTTAGTTAGTATAGGTTAGTTTTTAGTTTAGCATAGGGTAGGTATCTGGTTTTACAATAAATCCTGTTTTTCTTAGACTAATAATTTTGTAAATTGATTGAGTGTCTGGGGGTTCTCATGAGTGCACTGGCCAAGTTGGAGGAATGGCCTAGGGTATGCTTACTGTCTTGATTTCCAAGGATTACTATGCGCATCCCCTATGACCAAGGAGCTGTCAAATTGGCTGCTACATACCGTCAGCATACATTTGCCATCCAGTGTTCCGGCCATTCACAGTGAATATGTATACTTTATCTTAGAAAGGTTAATATGGTACTTTACCTGTCATTGGTGGGGTCCTGCAATTTCATTGTTGGGAAGTGTGGCACATTTGACAACAGGCAAATTTGGAACTCCATCCTGCAACACTGACAGGTGGCCATCACTGATAAGGTTAGCTTCTTCTGTACCACACAAATAAGTTGTCCTGGTGCTCGCATCTGGGTGAATTACCATCGACTTGGTTCAGAGCCATACATGCCGTATGTCTACTTCAAAGGATATCTCATGTTAGGGTCCTAGTGTGTGGCTTTGTGTCTGACAGTCATGCGCTCATGTACTGATATTCTGAACATACCGACATGGATTGACACTATGCTATCTTTTAGCTGACTAGATGGATCACAGTAAATATAGAAATGGTACATGTGTACAAAGTGCTTTATTTCCAGGTGCAATTGTATTTGTGAATTCTATACAATGTCCAGTTCACAGACCCCATGAGTGAATATTAGCCCTATCTAGCACAATTGGTGTCCAGGGTTGAGGGATATGTCATGAGCCATGGTTAGGAGTAGTGTGCATTAGTGAGGATTTAAAAACATTGCCAATTTGTATGAAAGAGACAATGACAGTACATAGCAGACAAATCAACAGTGGTTAAGCGAAGAGGGCACATTTCCTTCTGTAACAACACTGCCATGGTCTTAAGCCCAGAACTAAGGAGAAACTGTCCATGTGGCACAGACTGGTGCTACTGGGTGCTTTTACTCGTGAATGTTATTCCTTCCACATCGTCATCCTCTGATGTGTGTGGTGCCTCCTGTGCCATGGCTGATGCTGTTGTAGAGGTAGAGGGGGGCCACACACTTCAAGGGATAGAGATGTGGAGTCAAAGGCTGCCCTTTGTGGGAACACATAAGGCTTCACTGCAGCAAGGAGGAACTCATGATTTTTCAACACCGCAGCAACATCTCGGTGGTAGGCAGCCTCTTCCTGCTGTATGGACTCCAGGGTATTCTGCATAGCCCCCAGTCTGTTGTCTGTTATGCTGCTGCCAGAATGGGAGGGCATTTGTTGTAGCCTCTGCTTCATGACAGCAGCTGTGTCGGCCAGAGACTGCAGGAGTCCACGCAGCGGGGAGCGGGTGGCTCTGATGGCAGCTGAGTTGTCCTTATTTGAACTGAGGCATGTCCGCACTCCCTCTAGGTTGCCTGCCATGGTCTCCATCCTCATCCGCACCTGCTTGGCAAGCTCCCACTGGACTCCCACCACTGTCCTCTGAAATCTGATCTCTGGGTCCTCGGAGTCCAGGGCTGCCTGAGCACTGGCTAATGGGGTGTGTTGGTAGTTGGGTGGTTTGTGTGGAGACCCCGCAATGCTGCGTGTCCTTCCTTCGACTGGAGGTGATGTCTAGAGTGATCCTAAGACATCCTTGAGAGACTGTTCATTGATGGTTGGCAGCTGGTCCTCCATGCCATCTGCAAAATCCAGGACAGGCAGGTTGGCAGGAGGTAAGACATCATCCTCTGAATTAGAGAGTGTAAAATCAATATTTGATTGTTTTGGCTGTTGCTATGGGATATCATTTATTTGCCACTGGAGGTTCAGTGACATGTTACTGACTCAAGGTTGAAGTTGTACTTATGTGTAGCATTGTGCATCACACATGGGTCAAGCTCACTAGGTATTTTGGGGCATGTGTAGGTGCCCCAAGCGCCACCTGAGTGTCACTTTTGGTGAGGTTCAGGTGGCGCAATGGCTTGTGCTATATTTACAAGGTGGCATGAAGAACAAATTGCTCTTAAAGTTTGTTGTTGTGCAGGAAGGTGTTCCTTCCTGCATAAAAACAATCTCCCCCTCAACGCAGCCATCCTTGCACTATGGTGCAAGGGTGGCTGCGTTGGTGCACAACAGCTAATTTCTACTTGTGCATGGGGGTACACAGGGATGCGCTGTATTCTTATGTATGTGGCCTATCCCTGCATTTTGAAAATGACTGTGCGTGATGCTGCCTAATTTGGCACAGCAGCACGCACCATCATTTTCTGCTTGATCTGTCCCTCTATCTTGTCAGATGGTGAGGTTACAGCTACTTGTATAGCTGCACACATGATGTTCACAGACATGCACAATGTATTGTATCTTTTTTTTATTTATACTCCTTGTTTTCTTTTTGCACAGGTACATTCACCATCACATCCTCATGTGGGTATTTCAGATGTGTGACATTGGCATGTATCTGATGCTATTCTGACATACAAAGTGCACATGAATTGTTCCTGGTAAGGTAGGTCACAGATTTGGGGTGTAGGAGACCTGTGCCAAGGCAGCTTGCGCAGTGTTTTGGTGGAAGGTCAGAAGTGTACATAGGACTTGTTTTGTGTGCTGTGGTGGGCCGATTGCATTATGTTTGTTATCATGTGGGCATGAAATATGCAGTCATCCATTGTGAGCAAGTCATCCCCTGTTCACAATGGCTAAATACTATTTTTGTATGACCTGTATGTAGCTGTAGATGTGTTTCATCATTGCAGGCCACAGTGCCTGTGCCACAACACTGACATATGCTTGTGTCATACCACCAGATGTATGGTCATTGGATTATGATGGGCCTATAATCAAGGACTGTTGTACTGCCATCTGTCTGCATCTTGAATTTATGTGATGTTGGATTACTTTGGTGTGGTATGTGATAAGGCTTAAACTGCTGATATCATCCATGTTAATGTTTGCCTATTCTATAGGACAATGTCTGACAAATCCCTCCCTTCTGTGAGCTGGGGGGCTGGAATATGTACTTTGACTCAGTATGAGTCACACATTCGTATGTCACAAAGGTCCAGATATATGGACAACCTATGTGCTGTACACTGGAATAAAATGTTTGGTGTGACCAGACAGTTGTACGTATGTGTTTGTGTGTATTGTTTGTAATCCTGAGCAGGGCACTAAGTACCTGTAACATATCCCTCTTTGTACAAGTAAGATATTTCTTCACATGGTTAACATGGACTTACATCTGTATATAGCAAAATGTTACAATCAAGCAAGCAGACAATGAGTTTGTGATGAGTGAATTAATTACAGTGCTGATGCACTAAAGAAAATTTGGACAGAGAAAGAAGAAAAATAATTAAGTGAAGGTGTCTGTCATGGTGAATAAAATCATTGGAGTAGATGCCACACCATTGGGAGTCCAAAATCCAGAGTACTCCTCCCATTGGAACAGGTACGTAGTTCAGGATGAGTCAACAGAGTGAAAGTGTGGCACACATGGGAGTTCCTTTAGGAAGAGGTCACTTACTGGCAGTGGTGGGTGTCTTGCCATCTGCACCTCCTGGGTTCTTCACCGGAAGTCCCCGCTTGTGTGGGGGAAGGGATCTGCTGCTACAGAGGCAGGGGGGTCTGGGACATGTTCCTCTGGCAAGGCCTGCTTTCCAGTGGCTGGCACCGATGAAGAAGGGCCTGTATTGATGTGCCAAAGGAAGGGGTAGAGTGATGTGGTAGAGCCATGCTCAGGGTAGTGTTAATGTCCCTCACCCCCCTGTTAGGGAAGCCATGTTGGTATTGTGAGCCTCCCACTGTTCACGCGTGTCCCTAGGGATGTTTCTCTGCAGCTGCTTCATTTCCTGGAGTTTAGTCAAGACCTGACCCATCACTCCTTGGGGCTCCTGATAGGCCCCCAAGACATGGCTGATTGTGTCCTGGCCAAGATTAGCCCCAGTGGCCACACCATGATGGCCCACAGCATCCCTCCCACACACCCTACTCCCACAGGCATGTGCCCCTGCCTCAGAGTGCCCTCTCCCACTGGCTCCTGGACCCTCATTGTCGGAAGTGTTGCGCTGCAACTCAGGATCCAGGACGTTGTGGCACATGATGGGAGAAAGTGTACTCGAGACACAGGCTGGGGGACGAATGGTTGCATGTGATGTTGAGGCAACCGGGCCAGGAGGTGTTGATGTGGCCAGAGTGAGACTCACTATTGGTGTCTGACCAGGTGGCTTAGAAGGATCCTGAACCATCCTCCACTTCCAGATGTCCACGAGTTTCTTCTTCACTGAGGGCTTAATCCGGGGGGTAGTGGCAGTTTCTTCTGTGGCCTCTGTGTGCCCAGTGGCAGCTTGACCTGTTGATGTGAAAGATACAATGTTACTTGGTGCATTTTGACATCTGCCTCCATAAATGTAATGTTACACTAAGCATATACTTGGTACAAAGTTATTTTGCAGTTAATCTTATTGTGGCAAGTACCCATGATATTGGTTGTATTGATGAGACATTTGTGAAGCATGCCAATTCCATCTAAGTCTAACAGCTGCTAAAATGTGCAGATCATTAGCCCTTGGGAGGATGGCCTGAGAGTGCCATCTTGCCACCAGTGCAGGCAAAACAGTGGATCAGCAAGATATGTATTTGGCCATTTGGAGGCCTAGTTGATTGTTATACAGGCAGACCCAGGACTTTGTTTTTCATGTGACTGGAGTCGTCATGTGGTCAGTGCATTGTGGATGTGTCTGCTGCCTTTCTGGTGATGCATCTTGAGGCCTTTAGGATCTTTGTTTTGCACATTGGGTAAGCTATCCTTCCTGTCTTCAATAGTTTCATCTTGGGTTAGCTGGTCAAGATAGAGCTAGGTGACCAGACACATCACTAAGTTGAGCACGATCTGTATCTTGGTCCCTCCCAGGTGAGTAAACATCAATTGAGAGTTAGCAGACAAGGGTATTTGGACAAATTGCCACTGTTATTGTGTTTGGAGGAACTGAAACAGTGCCTCCTGGGAGTTGCAATCAAGTCGATCTCCATATTACACACTTGACAAATGGTATCCTTCCAGGTGGGTAAAGTTCAACAGAGAGTTCATAAAGAGATAGATTTGGGAAAGTGAGCATTGTTTTAGGGTTTGGAGTTAGAGACAGGGCCTATTGGGCTCAGCATTCAGATCACATACTCTACTTCCCACCACCATACAAATGCTATCCTCCCAGATGAGTATATACCATTTGAGAGTTGAGACACAGGGGTATTTATGCATGAGAACACTGGGCTTGTGTTTTGAGTTAGAGAGACAGAGCCTCCTGGCCTTAGCAGTCATGTCACTCCCGCTACTTCATACATTTGATAAATGTCTTCCCCATAGGTGAATACACTTCATTTGTTAGTTTATAAAGAAGAGCATTTGGAGAACTGAACACTGGAATGGTGTTTTGAGTTAGTGAAACAGTGCCTCCTGGCCTTTGCAGTCATGTACCTCCCTGTCCTACACATACTATACAAATATCTTCATCTCATTTGAGTACACTTCAATTGAGGGTTCAGACACAGGAGTCTTTGGACAAGGGAACACTGTGATATTCTTTGGAGTTACAGAAACACGGCCTCCTGGCCTCAGCAGTCATGTCAGTCCCTCTACTACAGGCACTATACAAATGGTATCCTCCCAGCTGAGTAAACTTACATTGAGGGTTGCCAAACAGGGGTCTTTCAACACTGTTCTGGTGTTTTGAGTTGCTGATACAGTGCCTTCTGTGAGATGCAGTCAGGTTATTCCATCCAGTTCACACACTTTTCCAATATTCTCCCACAGGTGAGTGTACTTCATTTGCAAGCTCACAAACAGGGATATGTGGGCAAGTGACCACTGTGCTGGTGTTTGGAGTTAGAGAAACAGGACCTGCTGGGAGTTGAAGTCATATCAGTCTCCGTACTACACACACTATACATATATTATCCCCCCCGGTGAGTACACGTCATGTGTGAGTTACCAAACAGGATTCTTTTGGAGGAGAGGACATGGAACTGGTGTTTTCAGTTTGTGAAACAGGGCCTGCTGGGAGTTGCATGTAACTCCCTATATTACACACATTATACAAATATTATCCTCCCAGGTGAGTACGCGTCAGATGAGAGTTAAGACACAGGGGTCTTTGGACAAGACAACAATGGGCTGGTGTTTGAGGTTACAGATACAGGGCCTGCTGGGAGTTACAGTCATGTCACTTTAGTTACCAACACTTGACAAAGGGTACACTCCCAGGTGAGTGAAGAGCATTGAAAAGATGACAAATTGGTGTATTTGGGCAAGTGATCACTGTGCTGGCGTTTGGAGTTATAGACACAGGGGTGCAGGGAGTTGAAGTCATGTAACTCCCTACACTACACACACTATACAAATGTTAATCTCCCAGGTGAGTCCATTTCAATTGAGAGTCCACAAGCAATGGTATTTGGACAGGAGAACACTAGGCTGATGGTTGGTTTTACACACACAGGGCCTTTCTGACCTTAGTGGTCATGTCACTCCCTCTACTTCTCACATTTGACAAATTGTGTCCTCCTAGCTGAGCAAACTTAAATTGTGAGTTGCCAGACAGTGGTATTTTGACAAGTGAGCACTGTTCTGGTGTTTGGAGTTGCTGAAACAGTGCCTCCTGTGTGTTGCAGTTAGGTCACTCTCTCTAGTACACACACTTGACTAATGTTCTCCCCCCAGGTGAGGAGACTTCAATTGAGAGTTCAGTAACAGATGTATTAAAGCATGTGCCCACTGTGCTCGTGTTTGTAGTTACAGGACTAGTGCCTGCTGGGAATTGTCATGTCAGTACCTGTACTACACACACACTTGACAAATGTTATCTCCCCAGGTGTGTACGCTTAAATTGATAGGTACAAAACAGGTTATTTGGAGAAGTGACCACTGGTCTGGGATTTGGAACTATAGAACAGTGGCTGCTGGGAGTTGGAGTCACATCAGTCCCTGTACTACCCACATTCTACAAATGTCATCTCCCCAAGTGAGTACACTTCAAATGTGAGTTGCCAAATAGAGATTCTTGGACTGGTGGACACTGGGCTGGTGAGTGGAAGAACGGTAGAAGTGTAAAAAGATAAGCTTTGAGCCTGCATGACATAGCTTTTTGGTGACATTCTTAGTGTTGTGACTTACAGACTCCACTCCTGCAGGTATTCCTGTCAAGCCTTCAAGATGCAGGTTAGCCAAGACCTTCTCCACCATGGAAAGAGATGTAATGGGGTACTGGAAGTCGTCTTGGCCTGCAGCTGGTGCCTGGAGACCAGGGAATGGACCTTTCCCCTGAGGTTGTTCCACCTCTTCCTAATGTCCTCCCTTGTGTGCAGGGTGGTCCTTAGAGCATCGAATCTGTCAATGAACCTGCCCCACATTTCCATTTTCCTACTGAAAGGAGAATACTGGACTTGTGCTCTAAACAACTGTGGGTCTACTCTTATGATTTCATCCACCAAGACCCTTAATTAATCTTCTGAGAAATGGAGATTCTTTTTAACACGCCATAAAAAAAACCAGTGACAGTGTTTTACTAAAGAGGGGAAGTGCAAAAGGGTGTGACTGAACAAAAGTGTGTACAGGGTGTTGTATGGGATGGTGAAAAAAGTGGTGCCTAGTATCTGTACTGTGTTAAAGACATTCACTCTAGCTTCTGTTTGTTGCAGTGTATGTACAAAGGATTGCGGTCTGTGAAGTGGTGTGTTTTATAGTGTCCTTTGCACGTTTGGCTAGTGTGGCAATGTATGTCAGCTGTGTTGTTTTCAAATTCATCCAATGTGCAGTTGTGTATTACTTTGGTGACCAAGGCCTGCCGTGGTTCGGACTGCCATTCACTGACCACAATGGGGGTCTGCCATGGCGACTGTGTGCCTGTAATACAATCAGTGGTGGTCGCAGTGCTGTTGGAGCTGGAGGTTGGACTGCTTATTTCCATGCCTGGAAGTATGCCTTTTTTGGTTGACAGTTGGCGGTCCTGCCTGTATTACTCATAATAGGGTGGTCTGGAAGACCGCCAATATGGTGGTCTGGCGGTCCGACAGCCAAACTCGTGATGAGGCCCCAAGTATTTTGCTATCAGGCAGCTTGTGCTGCTTCGGAAGCTTGACCTAAAAAACTGAACTTATAGAAAATCCTGGATCTAATGTCCTTGGTGCTGGGCAGGAGGGCCCCTGTATTGCCCATGCCAAGTGCATGGGCAGTGAGGACCCCCCCCACTTGGCACCCCCATGGCTCAATGCACCTATTCTGTACAAGCCTTTTCATGGCAGTGTAGCCGCCATGAAAAGGCTGGCGGAGAACAAGCTAGTAATCCTGCATGCAGTGCTGCCCTGGAGGATTATGATCTCTGCTCCCGCCAGGCCACTGGGATCAAGGATCCTGGATGAGCTGGCGGTTCTCTGTCAATTTGAGCACCAGGGTTTTAATGTGGCGGTCGGACCACTGCAACAGTGGCGATCCTGACTGCCACCGCAAGTGTGGCGGTCTGAAGACCACCACACTCGTAATGAGGCCCTAAGTGGCTTACCTGGTGACCTGTGGAGTCTCACTGTAACTAGCCCCCAGGCCAGTGAGAAACCTTGACTGAGAACCAAAGATGGATGAACTCCACAGGAACAGGCAACATGAGCAAGGTCGGTTATCCAAAATGGGAAGCAAAAGTGATGACAGCTAAATAATGAATGCTGAACACACCACTGTGGAGGAGACACCAGAGTCCAGTCTCACAGGACAAGATAACAGGAAAGGGAATGAGGGAATAAAGAGGGGAAAAAATAAAATAGTATGGGCACAACTAATCTGAAAACGAAAGACTCATAAAAACCACCGTTGCCAGACACCCACTCTAAGTTGAAACAGAGCCTTTATTTGGCTGACCTATAAAAACAATAAATGTGTGGGCCTTAAATTAGGTGCCAAGGAGGTTAAAACTGTAAATATGTGGAAATGTAAAAGAGTATATAGGGGGTCATTCTGACCCTGGCGGTCATGGACCGCCAGGGCCAACGACCGCGGAAGCACCGGCAACAGGCTGGCGGTGCTTCCGGGGGCATTCTGACCGCGGCGGTAAAGCCGCGGTCAGAAAAGGGAAGCCGGCGGGAAACAGGGAATCCTCCACGGCGAGCAGCGCTGCCATGGGGATTCCGACCCCCTTCCCGCCAGCCTGGTTCTGGCGGTTTTCACCGCCAGAACCTGGCTGGCGGGAACGAGTGTCGTGGGGCCCCTGGGGGCCCCTGCATTGCCCATGCTTTTGGCATGGGCACTGCAGGGGCCCCCTAACAGGGCCCCACATTGATTTTCAGTGTCTGCGTGGCAGACACTGAAAATCGCGACGGGTGCAACTGCACCCGTCGCACCCCTTCCACTCCGCCGGCTCCATTCGGAGCCGGCATCCTCGTGGAAGGGGGTTTCCCGCTGGGCGGGCGGCCTTCTGGCGGTCGGTCGCCAGCCCAGCGGGAAACTCAGAATGACCGCTGCGGTCATTTGACTGCGGTGCGGTCATTCGGCGTCTCCCGCCGGGCGTGCGGTTACCGCCGCCGGCGGGAGTCAGAATGACCCCCATAGTCTTTGTAGGGCTTTGCCTAACTGTCAACACCAGAGAAGTACGCGCTCTATTGGCGACAAAAATGCAAAAACCCAGCACTCTCAAAACAACGTAATTTATGCATTGTGCTGATATTTTGTGGTTTAATCTTTTGCATTGCAGAGTTCAATCCTGAAAACTTATTTTTAATATGCTTACAAATACTGTTCTTTTGCAATGTATTGCTGCAGGTTTTCAGAGTGTGTTAGGGTGTGGCCCCTTTCCAGGGCCTTCCAGAGACTTTCCCTGCAACATGCCTGGGCGTGGTTCTGGGCTGGGCCAAGGCTCTATAAAAGAGAGCCAGCCCAACTCCCAGTCCTCACTATTCAGAGGTCCCGGTGCAGAGCTGCAGCTTCTTCCTGAGCTCCTGTCCCGGCGGCCTATTTGGATCTTCCAGTCTTCTGCCCTTCATCCTTCATTGGTGATCATTGTTCCAGGCGGTAAGACGGTGGTTGGACTGTCTGACACCGTTTTTGAGAATTTTCATATTCTTGGTTTAATTCTTAAATGAGTAACAGATTACTTGCGTGCTACCATTTCTTGACATTTATATGGTAGTTTGCAAATAGGCAAGATGCGCAATTTGTTTCATAAAGGTTTGACTTTGTTATTCATTGCGTGCTACCATTCTTGACATTGGCATGGTGGCTTAAGAATCGGCAAGACGTGCAATTCGTTTTATGGTGTTTAAACATTGTTGTCCATTGCGCGCTACTATTTCTTGACATTTACATGATGTTTTACGAATTGGCAAGACATGCAAACTCGTTTCATGAGGATTTAACTTTGTTGTTCATTGCGCGCCACCATTTCTTGACATTTACATGGTGGCTTAAGAATCGCCAAAAAAAGCGTGATTCGTTTCATTGTACTTTGATCTTGTTATTTATTGTGAGCTGTTATTTCTTGACATTTACATCATGTTTTACGAATCGGCAAGACGCGGAATTCGATTAATGATGATTTGACTTTGATATTCATTGCGTGCTACCATTTCTTGGTATTTTACATGGTGACACTCGAATTGGCAAGACGTACGATTCTCTCCTCGAGTTTAATTCATGTTGTTTATTGTACGCCACTATTCTAAGATATTTATTATGTAATATTCGAGTTGACAAGTTGTGTGATTTGTTTCCTGAATCCATATTGTGTTATTCATGGTGCACAATCCTTTTATGGTGTTTACTATATATATATATATATCTGCAATATGCGCAATTTGTGTTGAAACATTTTAAGAGTACACAGAAGGCCAGAGTTTCTAGATGCAATATTGTATGGTCCTAGTATACATTCTCAAAACAGGATTTATATGACTGGTTTAAAATGTTGTCAGAATGTTTTTTCTGATTCTCATGTAAAGGAAAGTACTTGAATAAGAAAGTTTTCATTTAATTCATCTTGATTCCCTTACAGGTATCCGGCCATCTTGAAACTTAGTCATTTTAAACTTAACTCTTAGATTGTTCATGTTTTCAGAGTGACTAGGCTTAGAATCATAGTCTAGTATTGATTTCAGGAGATATAATTTTCATATCATGTGTTCTAACCTTTTTCTTACTACAGGTCTCCTTACCAGCTGTTCCCCCTCCTAATCCCCTCTTCCCCTCTTGAACTCTCTCAGTCTCTGTGATTTATCTATCAGAGTCTTGGAGCTGTTCAGTGGTGGACGTGTTGGGAACGTGCACAGACCCTGAGGATCTGGTGACTCTGACACTAATCCACTCTGGAGTCGTGTACATGTCCAGGGGGCCTCTGTCATGCATGACTGTAGTCTCCACTGCCCTGTCCTCCATCTCTTCCATGTGTAGCTTTCTGGTCCCTTTCTGGACTGTTTCATTTTGAGATCTAACACTATCAAATTATGAAAAGTTCTAGTGAGTTTTCCATGATAAATCTGAAGAATGAGAGAATTTGCATTATTGGTTTAGTAAGGTTTTTGTTTGCAGCTGCCAGTGGAATAAATTCTAGCTCAATTCTTGTTCATGAAAAAAACAAGAAAGTAATGGTCTATTTTATAGGAGGTATCCAAAATATAATAATGCCAGGATACTCAATGTGAAATTGAAAATACAGAATAAGAAATTATATTTAAGATGAATTAATAGTTTAAATGATTTTAAAAAAATAGAGAAAACAAGTCACATGAGTTTGAATGTTGGAGAGAGTAAAGGTAGTACTGCAAATAAATGATACAGATTATTTTCTGGAGAAGAGTTTTACAAGACAGCTGTTTCATTAAAAATGTACACCATGTGAAACCACAGAAAATTTAAAGTAAACCAGCATGGCTCTCTCTGTATTAGATTTGGCAGAAATATACATTACCCAAATCAAACAAAAGTTAAAATGTTGCCTGGAATTCGAAAGATAGGCACCGTTCATGGCACAGACTTGATACTGAATGAGATATTAAGAAATGATTCCAGATGGTGGGTGTCAATGTTATTGTTATTGTTTGAAATAATTGTTAGCAAGATAAAAATCATAGGCACATGAAATATTTTATTATTAATTTGAATCTTAAAAGAAGGCACCAATTGCTATCACTCTGCTTTCACACACTGCTGTCACAGTGTGGAGCCGGAAAGGTCGTCTGGCCGGTCCATAAGCGAGTGTGCAAGTCTCAGACTGTGTCACGGTATTGTGGTTTGAGGCTTATCAGGGCCGTTTTCAGTCTTCACAGTCGCTACTGGGACTCCAAGCAACCTATGTTCTGGAGACACTACCATTAACAGATTTTTAAAGATCTATACCTACTTGCCTAACCGCAGGCTCTCCAACTTTTCCTAGCTGGCCGGATGGTCTAGCCTTGATGAAGTCACCTGAGTGACGAAACACATGTTGGCTGTATTTTCAAGAACGCGTTATCTGTTTTGAGGAAAACTGTGCCTCCAATTAAAGACACCTTCTCCAACAGACTTGGGACATTTACGTATTCTTTCCTCAACCTCAGTGTCCTACCAGGGATACAAATCCTCGCTATTTGATTAGACTGAACATTTGTGTGCTGTGGTCGCATTTTGTTTATTGTTATTGTGCACATTGGTACTCAATTTTGTGTCTACTGGGCAGTAAGGCACCTGACCACTTGGCACCAACATTGGACTGTGTTTACATTCGTAACTTATACTGTGTTTACTCCCTGGATGTGCGGCAGTTCTCACCCTTACTACCCCTTATCTTTTTGCAAACTAACTAGTACTGACTATATAAATCTAAAGCCACGGGTTGAGCCACTTTTAGAAAACACTGTACTTTTTTTAAGCCCCATTAAACAACAATCATTTGTTCTGTGTTTTACTGGTTATTGTTTACTGCTAAATTTGTCAAATTACACAGTACAAAGCAATCACTATTAAAATGTGTATTGACTTCTTAAAAAGCGCACTGCCAATAAAACCCAACATCAGTCTAAAACACTATTGTACCTACTCTTTCCACCTGCCTCAATAATATTTAAATCACAGTCTCACAATTTGAGAATCAAAATATTTATTTATGTATTTATTAATTTATTTATAACAAATTAATGGTTTTACTCATGTTTCTTAAGCAGCTAATATCCATTGACAAATACTCCTGGTAGATTTTAAGTATAAGTCAGATATTGTGTTATATATCTGGATGCATTAACGGTCTCAGAGAAAAACCTAAGTACTGGTAGGGTGGCACACTATGGGAATCACAAAAATGCATTTTACTTGTTCCATTGTTAGAGTGCACTTATTTTTTTCAAATCACTTAAAACTTCTCTGCGCATATTTCTATATGTCATGCTGCATGCAGTGCAAGAACTTGGGCAAGCACCCACTTTAAACGGCCTGAAGTTGTCACGTTGTACGATTTACACATTAAGGTAACTGTTCAACAAAATAATGCAATAAGATATGGGACAGTTTTTAATGTGTGTAATATTTCAAGACTATGCGGGTCCACTGCTTTATAAACCTTGTTTTCTCACTAAATGTATTTGCTTTAAAATGCACAATTTGCCAATTTTTTTTTAACCTCTTAGCTGCTGGGCCTTTCCCCCCCCAGTGCTGAGCCCTTTTTTGGCTATTTGGGGTAGTTTGAGCTTAGGCCTTCATAACTTTTTGTCCACATAAGCTAACCACGCCAAATTTGCGTCCTTTTTTTCCAACATCCTAGGGATTGTAATGGTACCCAGAGTTTGTGGTTTCCCCTTGAGGCGACCCAGAAAATAGCCAAAATACAGTGAAAATTTCGTTTTTTCCCAAAAAATGGGAAAAAAGGACTGCCGAAGAAGGCTTGTGGTTTTTTCCCTGAAAATGCCATCAACAAAGGGTTTCTGGTGCTGAAATCACTATCTTCCCACCTTTCAGGAAGGGGCAGACTTGAATCAGAAAACCACAGTTTTCAACACAAATTTGGCATTTTACTGGGACATACCCCATTTTTACTATTTTTGGTGCTTTCAGCCTCCTTCCAGTTAGTGACAGGAATGGGTATGAATCCAATGCTAGATCCCAGAAAGCTAAACATTTCTGAAAACTAGACAAAATTCTGAATTCAGCAAGGGGTCATTTGTGTAGATCCTACAAGGTTTTCCTACAGAAAATAACAGCTGAAATAAAAAATTATTGAAATTGAGCTAAAAACAACAGCCATTTTTCTTTATGTTTTACTCTGTAACTTTTTCCTGCGATGTCAGATTTCTGAAAGCAATATACCGTTTTGTCTGCTGGACTCTTTTGGTTGCGGGGATATAAAGGGATTGTAGGTTCATCAAGAACCCTAGGTACCCAGAGCCAATAAATGAGCTACACCCTGCAGTTGGTTTTCATTCTATACTGTGTATACAGCAATTCATTTGCTGAAATATGAAGAGTGAAAATTAGGTATAAAAAAACCTTTGCATTTCCAAAATGGGCTCAAGATAAGGTTTTGAGGAGCAGTGGTTATTTGCACATCTCTGAATTCCGGGGTGCCCATACTAGCATGTGAATTGCAGGGCATTTCTCAAATAGACGTCTGTTTTACACACTCTCTTATATTTGGAAGGAAAAAATGTAGAGAAAGATAAGGGGCAATAACACTTGTTTTGCTATTCTATGTTCCCACAAGTCTCCCGATAAAAATGATACCTCACTTGTGTGGGTAGGCCTAGCGCCCGCGACAGGAAATGCCCCAAAACACAACGTGGACACATCCCATTTTTTTGACAGAAAACAGAGCTGTTTTTTGCAAAGTGCCTAGCTGTGGATTTTGCCCTCTAGCTCAGCCGGCACCTAGGGAAACGTACCAACCCTATGCAATTTTGAAAACTAGAGACCTAGGGGAATCCAAGATGGGGTGGCTTGTGGGGCTCTGACCATGTTCTGTTACCCAGAATCCTTTGCAAACCTCAAAAAGTGGCTAAAAAAACACGTTTTCCTCACATTTCGGTGACAGAAAGTTCTGGAATCTGAGAGGAGCCACAAATTTCCTTCCACCCACCGTTCCCACAAGTCTCCCGATAAAAATGATACCTCACTTGTGTGGGTAGGACTAGCGCCCGCGACAGGAAATGCCCCAAAACACAACGTGGACACATCCCAATTTTTGACAGAAAACACAGCTGTTTTTTCCAAAGTGCCAGCCTGTACATTTTGGCCTCTAGCTCAGCCGGCACCTGGGAAACCTACCAAACCTGTGCATTTTTGAAAACTAGAGACCTAGGGGAACCCAAGATGGGGTGACTTGTGGGGCTCTGACCAGGTTCTGTTACCCAGAATCCTTTGCAAACCTCAAAATGTGGCTAAAAAAACATGTTTTCCTCTCATTTCGGTGACAGAAAGTTCTGGAATCTGAGAGGAGCCACAAATTTCCTTCCACCCAGCGTTCCCCCAAGTCTCCCGATAAAAATGATACCTTACTTGTGTGGGTAGGCCTAGCGCCCGTGACAGGAAATGCCCCAAAACACAACGTGGACACATCACATTTTTTGACAGAATACAGAGCTGTTTTTTGCAAAGTGCCTACCTGTAGATTTTGGCCTCTAGCTCAGCCGGCACATAAGGAAACCTACCAAACCTGTGCATTTTTGAAAACTAGAGACCTAGGGGAATCGAAGATGGGGTGACTTGTGGGGCTCTGACCAGGTTCTGTTACCCAGAATCCTTTGCAAACCTAAAAAACGTGGCTAAAAAACACGTTTTCCTCACATTTCAGTGACAGAAAGTTCTGAAATCTGAGAGGAGCCACAAATTTCCTTCCACCCAGCGTTCCCCCAAGTCTCCCAATAAAAATGATACCTCACTTGTGTGGGTAGGCCTAGCGCCTGCGACAGGAAATGCCCCAAAACACAACATGGACACATCCCATTTTTTGACAGAAAACACAGCTGTTTTTTCCAAAGTGCCAGCCTGTACATTTTGGCTTCTAGCTCAGCCGGCACCTGGGAAACCTACCAAACCTGTGCATTTTTGAAAACTAGAGACCTAGGGGAACCCAAGATGGGGTGACTTGTGGGGCTCTGACCAGGTTCTGTTACCCAGAATCCTTTGCAAACCTCAAAATGTGGCTAAAAAAACATGTTTTCCTCTCATTTCGGTGACAGAAAGTTCTGGAATCTGAGAGGAGCCACAAATTTCCTTCCACCCAGCGTTCCCCCAAGTCTCCCGATAAAAATGATACCTTACTTGTGTGGGTAGGCCTAGCGCCCGTGACAGGAAATGCCCCAAAACACAACGTGGACACATCACATTTTTTGACAGAATACAGAGCTGTTTTTTGCAAAGTGCCTACCTGTAGATTTTGGCCTCTAGCTCAGCCGGCACATAAGGAAACCTACCAAACCTGTGCATTTTTGAAAACTAGAGACCTAGGGGAATCCAAGACGGGGTGACTTGTGGGGCTCTGACCAGGTTCTGTTACCCAGAATCCTTTGCAAACCTAAAAAACGTGGCTAAAAAACACGTTTTCCTCACATTTCAGTGACAGAAAGTTCTGAAATCTGAGAGGAGCCACGAATTTCCTTCCACCCAGCGTTCCCCCAAGTCTCCCAATAAAAATGATACCTCACTTGTGTGGGTAGGCCTAGCGCCTGCGACAGGAAATGCCCCAAAACACAACATGGACACATCCCATTTTTTGACAGAAAACACAGCTGTTTTTTGCAAAGTGCCTGCCTGTAGTTTTTGGCCTCTAGCTTAGCCGGCACCTAGGGAAACCTACCAAACCTGTGCATTTTTGAAAACTAGAGACCTAGGGGAATCCAAGATGGGGTGACTTGTGGGACTCGGACCAGGTTCTGTTACCCAGAATCCTTTGCAAACCTCAAAAACTGGCTGAAAAAACACGTTTTCCTCACATTTTGGTGACAGAAAGTTCTGGAATCTGAGAGGAGCCACAAATTTCCTTCCACCCAGCGTTCCGCCAAGTCTCCCGATAAAAAAAGATACCTCACTTGTGTGGGTAGGCCTAGCACCCGCGACAGGAAATGCCCCAAAACACAACGTGGACACATCCCATTTTTTGACAGAAAACACAGCTGTTTTTTCCAAAGTGCCAGCCTGTACATTTTGGCCTCTAACTCAGCCGGCACCTGGGAAACCTACCAAACCTGTGCATTTTTGAAAACTAGAGACCTAGGGCAATCCAAGATGGGGTGACTTGTGGGGCTCTGACCATGTTCTGTTACCCAGAATCCTTTGCAAACCTCAAAAAGTGGCTAAAAAAACACGTTTTCCTCACATTTCAGTGACAGAAAGTTCTGGAATCTGAGAGGAGCCACAAATTTCCTTCCACCCAGCGTTCCACCAAGTCTCCCGATAAAAATGATACCTCACTTGTGTGGGTAGGCCTAGCGCCCGCGACAGGAAATGCCCCAAAACACAACGTGGACACATCCCATTTTTTGACAGAAAACACAGCTTTTCTTTCCAAAGTGCCAGCCTGTACATTTTAGCCTCTAGCTCAGCCGGCACCTAGGGAAACCTACCAAACCTGTGCATTTTTTAAAACTAGAGACCTAGGGGAATCCAAGATGGGGTGATTTGTGGGGCTCTGACCAGGTTCTGTTACCCAGAATCCTTTGCAAACCTCAAAAAGTGGCTAAAAAACACGTTTTCCTCACATTTCGGTGACAGAAAGTTCTGGAATCTGAGAGGAGCCACAAATTTCCTTCCACCCTGCGTTCCCCCAAGTCTCCCTATAAAAATGAGACCTCACTTGTGTGGGTAGGCCTAGCACCCGCGACAGGAAATGCCCCAAAACACAACGTGGACACATCCCATTTTTTGACAGAAAACACAGCTGTTTTTTCCAAAGTGCCAGCCTGTACATTTTGGCCTCTAGCTCAGCTGGCACCTAGGGAAACCTACCAGACCTGTGCATTTTGTTAAACTAGAGACCTAGGGGAATCCAAGATGGGGTGACTTGTGGGGCTCTGACCAGGTTCTGTTACCCAGAATCCTTTGCAAACCTCAAAAAGTGGCTAAATAAACACGTTTTCCTCACATTTCGGTGACAGAAAGTTCTGGAATCTGAGAGGAGCCACAAATTTCCTTCCACCCAGCGTTCCCCCAAGTCTCCCGATAAAAATGATACCTTACTTGTGTGGGTAGGCCTAGCGCCCGCGACAGGAAATGCCCCAAAACACAACGTGGACACATCAAATTTTTTGACAGAATACAGAGCTGTTTTTTGCAAAGTGCCTACCTGTAGATTTTGGCCTCTAGCTCAGCCGGCACATAGGGAAACCTACCAAACCTGTGCATTTTTGAAAACTAGAGACCTAGGGGAATCCAAGATTGGGTGACTTGTGGGGCTCTGACCAGGTTCTGTTAAACAGAATCCTTTGCAAACCTCAAAACGTGGCTAAAAAAACACTTTTTCCTCACATTTCAGTGACAGAAAGTTCTGAAATCTGAGAGGAGCCACAAATTTCCTTCCACCCAGCGTTCCCCCAAGTCTCCCGATAAAAATGATACCTCACTTGTGTGGGTAGGCCTAGCGCCTGCGACAGGAAATGCCCCAAAACACAACATGGACACATCCCATTTTTTGACAGAAAACACAGCTGTTTTTTGCAAAGTGCCTGCCTGTAGTTTTTGGCCTCTAGCTTAGCCGGCACATAGGGAAACCTACCAAACCTGTGCATTTTTGAAAACTAGAGACCTAGGGGAATCCATGATTGGGTGACTTGTGGGGCTCTGACCAGGTTCTGTTAAACAGAATCCTTTGCAAACCTCAAAACGTGGCTAAAAAAACACTTTTTCCTCACATTTCGGTGACAGAAAGTTCTGGAATCTGAGAGGAGCCACAAATTTCCTTCCACCCAGCGTTCCCCCAAGTCTCCCGATAAAAATGATACCTCACTTGTGTGGGTAGGCCTAGCGCCCGCGACAGGAAATGCCCCAAAACACAACGTGGACACATCCCATTTTTTGATAGAAAACACAGCTTTTCTTTCCAAAGTGCCAGCCTGTACATTTTAGCCTCTAGCTCAGCCGGCACCTAGGGAAACCTACCAAACCTGTGCATTTTTTAAAACTAGAGACCTAGGGGAATCCATGATGGGGTGATTTGTGGGGCTCTGACCAGGTTCTGTTACCCAGAATCCTTTGCAAACCTCAAAAATTGGCTAAAAAATATGTTTTCCTCACATTTCGGTGACAGAAAGTTCTGGAATCTGAGAGGAGCCACAAATTTCCTTCCACCCAGCGTTCCCCCAAGTCTCCCTATAAAAATGAGACCTCACTTGTGTGGGTAGGCCTAGCACCCGCGACAGGAAATGCCCCAAAACACAACGTGGATACATCCCATTTTTTGACAGAAAACACAGCTGTTTTTTCTAAAGTGCCAGCCTGTACATTTTGGCCTCTAGCTCAGCCGGCACCTAGGGAAACCTACCAGACCTGTGCATTTTTTAAAACTAGAGACGTAGGGGAATCCAAGATGGGGTGACTTGTGGGGCTCTGACCAGGTTCTGTTACCCAGAATCCTTTGCAAACCTCAAAAAGTGGCTAAATAAACACGTTTTCCTCACATTTCGGTGACAGAAAGTTCTGGAATCTGAGAGGAGCCACAAATTTCCTTCCACCCAGCGTTCCCCCAAGTCTCCAGATAAAAATTATACCTTACTTGTGTGGGTAGGCCTAGCGCCCGCGACAGGAAATGCCCCAAAACACAATGTGGACACATCAAATTTTTTGACAGAATACAGAGCTGTTTTTTGCAAAGTGCCTACCTGTAGATTTTGGCCTCTAGCTCAGCCGGCACATAGGGAAACCTACCAAACCTGTGCATTTTTGAAAACTAGAGACCTAGGGGAATCCAAGATTGGGTGACTTGTGGGGCTCTGACCAGGTTCTGTTAAACAGAATCCTTTGCAAACCTCAAAACTTGGCTAAAAAAACACTTTTTCCTCACATTTCAGTGACAGAAAGTTCTGAAATCTGAGAGGAGCCACAAATTTCCTTCCACCCAGCGTTCCCCCAAGTCTCCCGATAAAAATGATACCTCACTTGTGTGGGTAGGCCTAGCGCCCGCGACAGGAAATGCCCCAAAACACAACATGGACACAATCCATTTTTTGACAGAAAACACAGCTGTTTTTTGCAAAGTGCCTGCCTGTAGTTTTTGGCCTCTAGCTTAGCCGGCACCTAGGGAAACCTAACAAACCTGTGCATTTTTTAAAACTAGAGACCTATGGTAATCCAAGATGGGGTGACTTGTTGGACTCGGACCAGGTTCTGTTACCCAGAATCCTTTGCAAACCTCAAAAAGTGGCTGAAAAAACACGTTTTCCTCACATTTCGGTGACAGAAAGTTCTGGAATCTGAGAGGAGCCACAAATTTCCTTCCACCCAGCGTTCCCCCAAGTCTCCCGATAAAAAATGATACCTCACTTGTGTGGGTAGGCCTAGCACCCGCGACAGGAAATGCCCCAAAACACAACATGGACACAATCCATTTTTTGACAGAAAACACAGCTGTTTTTTGCAAAGTGCCTGCCTGTAGTTTTTGGCCTCTAGCTTAGCCGGCACCTAGGGAAACCTAACAAACCTGTGCATTTTTGAAAACTAGAGACCTATGGTAATCCAAGATGGGGTGACTTGTTGGACTCGGACCAGGTTCTGTTACCCAGAATCCTTTGCAAACCTCAAAAAGTGGCTGAAAAAACACGTTTTCCTCACATTTCGGTGACAGAAAGTTCTGGAATCTGAGAGGAGCCACAAATTTCCTTCCACCCAGCGTTCCCCCAAGTCTCCCGATAAAAAATGATACCTCACTTGTGTGGGTAGGCCTAGCACCCGCGACAGGAAATGCCCCAAAACACAACGTGGGCACATCCCATTTTTTGACAGAAAACACAGCTATTTTTTCCAAAGTGCCAGCCTGTACATTTTGGTCTCTAGCTCAGCCGGCACCTGGGAAACCTACCAAACCTGTGCATTTTTGAAAACTAGAGACCTAGGGGAATCCAAGATGGGGTGACTTGTGGGGCTCTGACCATGTTCTGTTACCCAGAATCCTTTGCAAACCTCAAAAAGTGGCTAAAAAAACACGTTTTCCTCACATTTCAGTGACAGAAAGTTCTGGAATCTGAGAGGAGCCACAAATTTCCTTCCACACAGCGTTCCACCAAGTCTCCCGATAAAAATGATACCTCACTTGTGTGGGTAGGCCTAGCGCCCGCGACAGGAAATGCCCCAAAACACAACGTGGACACATCCCATTTTTTTACAGAAAACACAGCTTTTCTTTCCAAAGTGCCAGCCTGTACATTTTAGCCTCTAGCTCAGCCGGCACCTAGGGAAACCTACCAAACCTGTGCATTTTTTAAAACTAGAGACCTAGGGGAATCCAAGATGGGGTGATTTGTGGGGCTCTGACCAGGTTCTGTTACCCAGAATCCTTTGCAAACCTCAAAAAGTGGCTAAAAAAACACGTTTTCATCACATTTCGGTGACAGAAAGTTCTGGAATCTGAGAGGAGCCACAAATTTCCTTCCACCCAGTGTTCCCCCAAGTCTCCCTATAAAAATGATACCTCACTTGTGTGGGTAGGCCTAGCACCCGCGACAGGAAATGCCCCAAAACACAACGTGGACACATCCCATTTTTTGACAGAAAACACAGCTGTTTTTTCCAAAGTGCCAGCCTGTACATTTTGGCCTCTAGCTCAGCCGGCACCTAGGGAAACCTACCAGACCTGTGCATTTTTGAAAACTAGAGACCTAGGGTAATCCAAGATGGGGTGACTTGTGGGACTCGGACCAGGTTCTGTTACCCAGAATCCTTTGCAAACCTCAAAAAGTGGCTGAAAAAACACGTTTTCCTCACATTTCGGTGACAGAAAGTTCTGGAATCTGAGAGGAGCCACAAATTTCCTTCCACCCAGCGTTCCCCCAAGTCTCCCGATAAAAAATGATACCTCACTTGTGTGGGTAGGCCTAGCACCCGCGACAGGAAATGCCCCAAAACACAACGTGGGCACATCCCATTTTTTGACAGAAAACACAGCTGTTTTTTCCAAAGTGCCAGCCTGTACATTTTGGTCTCTAGCTCAGCCGGCACCTGGGAAACCTACCAAACCTGTGCATTTTTGAAAACTAGAGACCTAGGGGAATCCAAGATGGGGTGACTTGTGGGGCTCTGACCATGTTCTGTTACCCAGAATCCTTTGCAAACCTCAAAAAGTGGCTAAAAAAACACGTTTTCCTCACATTTCAGTGACAGAAAGTTCTGGAATCTGAGAGGAGCCACAAATTTCCTTCCACCCAGCGTTCCACCAAGTCTCCCGATAAAAATGATACCTCACTTGTGTGGGTAGGCCTAGCGCCCGCGACAGGAAATGCCCCAAAACACAACGTGGACACATCCCATTTTTTTACAGAAAACACAGCTTTTCTTTCCAAAGTGCCACCCTGCACATTTTGGCCTCTAACTCAGCCGGCACCTGGGAAACCTACCAAACCTGTGCATTTTTGAAAACTAGAGACCTAGGGCAATCCAGGATGGGGTGACTTGTGGGGCTCTGACCATGTTCTGTTACCCAGAATCCTTTGCAAACCTCAAAAAGTGCAAAAAAAACACGTTTTCCTCACATTTCAGTGACAGAAAGTTCTGGAATCTGAGAGGAGCCACAAATTTCCTTCCACCCAGCGTTCCACCAAGCCTCCCGATAAAAATGATACCTCACTTGTGTGGGTAGGCCTAGCGCCCGCGACAGGAAATGCCCCAAAACACAACGTGGACACATCCCATTTTTTTATAGAAAACACAGCTTTTCTTTCCAAAGTGCCAGCCTGTATATTTTAGCCTCTAGCTCAGCCGGCACCTAGGGAAACCTACCAAACCTGTGCATTTTTTAAAACTAGAGACCTAGGGGAATCCAAGATGGGGTGATTTGTGGGGCTCTGACCAGGTTCTGTTACCCAGAATCCTTTGCAAACCTCAAAAATTGGCTAAAAAATAAGTTTTCCTCACATTTCGGTGACAGAAAGTTCTGGAATCTGAGAGGAGCCACAAATTTCCTTCCACCCAGCGTTCCCCCAAGTCTCCCTATAAAAATGAGACCTCACTTGTGTGGGTAGGCCTAGCAGCCGCGACAGGAAATGCCCCAAAACACAACTTGGATACATCCCATTTTTTGACAGAAAACACAGCTGTTTTTTCCAAAGTGCCAGCCTGTACATTTTGGCCTCTAGCTCAGCCGGCACCTAGGGAAACCTACCAGACCTGTGCATTTTTTAAAACTAGAGACCTAGGGGAATCCAAGATGGGGTGACTTGTGGGGCTCTGACCAGGTTCTGTTACCCAGAATCCTTTGCAAACCTCAAAAAGTGGCTAAATAAACACGTTTTCCTCACATTTCGGTGACAGAAAGTTCTGGAATCTGAGAGGAGCCACAAATTTCCTTCCACCCAGGGTTCCCCCAAGTCTCCCGATAAAAATGATACCTTACTTGTGTGGGTAGGCCTAGCGCCCGCGACAGGAAATGCCCCAAAACACAACGTGGACACATCCCATTTTTTGACAGAAAACACAGCTTTTCTTTCCAAAGTGCCAGCCCGTACATTTTAGCCTCTAGCTCAGACGGCACCTAGGGAAACCTACCAAACCTGTGCATTTTTTAAAACTAGAGACCTAGGGGAATCCAAGATGGGGTGACTTGTGGGACTCGGACCAGGTTCTGTTACCCAGAATCCTTTGCAAACCTCAAAAAGTGGCTGAAAAAACAAGTTTTCCTCACATTTTGGTGACAGAAAGTTCTGGAATCTGAGAGGAGCCACAAATTTCCTTCCACCCAGCGTTCCGCCAAGTCTCCCGATAAAAAAAGATACCTCACTTGTGTGGGTAGGCCTAGCACCCGCGACAGGAAATGTCCCAAAACACAACGTGGACACATCCCATTTTTTGACAGAAAACACAGCTGTTTTTTCCAAAGTGCCACCCTGTACATTTTGGCCTCTAACTCAGCCGGCACCTGGGAAACCTACCAAACCTGTGCATTTTTGAAAACTAGAGACCTAGGGCAATCCAAGATGGGGTGACTTGTGGGGCTCTGACCATGTTCTGTTACCCAGAATCCTTTGCAAACCTCAAAAAGTGGCTAAAAAAACACGTTTTCCTCACATTTCAGTGACAGAAAGTTCTGGAATCTGAGAGGAGCCACAAATTTCCTTCCACCCAGCGTTCCACCAAGCCTCCCGATAAAAATGATACCTCACTTGTGTGGGTAGGCCTAGCGCCCGCGACAGGAAATGCCCCAAAACACAACGTGGACACATCCCATTTTTTTATAGAAAACACAGCTTTTCTTTCCAAAGTGCCAGCCTGTACATTTTAGCCTCTAGCTCAGCCGGCACCTAGGGAAACCTACCAAACCTGTGCATTTTTTAAAACTAGAGACCTAGGGGAATCCATGATGGGGTGATTTGTGGGGCTCTGACCAGGTTCTGTTACCCAGAATCCTTTGCAAACCTCAAAAATTGGCTAAAAAATAAGTTTTCCTCACATTTCGGTGACAGAAAGTTCTGGAATCTGAGAGGAGCCACAAATTTCTTTCCACCCAGCGTTCCCCCAAGTCTCCCTATAAAAATGAGACCTCACTTGTGTGGGTAGGCCTAGCACCCGCGACAGGAAATGCCCCAAAACACAACGTGGATACATCCCATTTTTTGACAGAAAACACAGCTGTTTTTTCCAAAGTGCCAGCCTGTACATTCTGGCCTCTAGCTCAGCCGGCACCTAGGGAAACCTACCAGACCTGTGCATTTTTTAAAACTAGAGACCTAGGGGAATCCAAGATGGGGTGACTTGTGGGGCTCTGACCAGGTTCTGTTACCCAGAATCCTTTGCAAACCTCAAAAAGTGGCTAAATAAACACGTTTTCCTCACATTTCAGTGACAGAAAGTTCTGGAATCTGAGAGGAGCCACAAATTTCCTTCCACCCAGCGTTCCCCCAAGTCTCCAGATAAAAATGATACCTTACTTGTGTGGGTAGGCCTAGCGCCCGCGACAGGAAATGCCCCAAAACACAATGTGGACACATCAAATTTTTTGACAGAATACAGAGCTGTTTTTTGCAAAGTGCCTACCTGTAGATTTTGGCCTCTAGCTCAGCCGGCACATAGGGAAACCTACCAAACCTGTGCATTTTTTAAAACTAGAGACCTAGGGGAATCCAAGATTGGGTGACTTGTGGGGCTCTGACCAGGTTCTGTTAAACAGAATCCTTTGCAAACCTCAAAACTTGGCTAAAAAAACACTTTTTCCTCACATTTCAGTGACAGAAAGTTCTGAAATCTGAGAGGAGCCACAAATTTCCTTCCACCCAGCGTTCCCCCAAGTCTCCCGATAAAAATTATACCTCACTTGTGTGGGTAGGCCTAGCGCCCGCGACAGGAAATGCCCCAAAACACAACATGGACACAATCCATTTTTTGACAGAAAAAACAGCTGTTTTTTGCAAAGTGCCTGCCTGTAGTTTTTGGCCTCTAGCTTAGCCGGCACCTAGGGAAACCTAACAAACCTGTGCATTTTTGAAAACTAGAGACCTAGGGTAATCCAAGATGGGGTGACTTGTGGGACTCGGACCAGGTTCTGTTACCCAGAATCCTTTGCAAACCTCAAAAAGTGGCTGAAAAAACACGTTTTCCTCACATTTCGGTGACAGAAAGTTCTGGAATCTGAGAGGAGCCACAAATTTCCTTCCACCCAGCGTTCCCCCAAGTCTCCCGATAAAAAATGATACCTCACTTGTGTGGGTAGGCCTAGCACCCGTGACAGGAAATGCCCCAAAACACAACGTGGGCACATCCCATTTTTTGACAGAAAACACAGCTGTTTTTTCCAAAGTGCCAGCCTGTACATTTTGGTCTCTAGCTCAGCCGGCACCTTGGAAACCTACCAAACCTGTGCATTTTTGAAAACTAGAGACCTAGGGGAATCCAAGATGGGGTGACTTGTGGGGCTCTGACCATGTTCTGTTACCCAGAATCCTTTGCAAACCTCAAAAAGTGGCTAAAAAAACACGTTTTCCTCACATTTCAGTGACAGAAAGTTCTGGAATCTGAGAGGAGCCACAAATTTCCTTCCACCCAGCGTTCCACCAAGTCTCCCGATAAAAATGATACCTCACTTGTGTGGGTAGGCCTAGCGCCCGCGACAGGAAATGCCCCAAAACACAACGTGGGCACATCCCATTTTTTGACAGAAAACACAGCTGTTTTTTCCAAAGTGCCAGCCTGTACATTTTGGTCTCTAGCTCAGCCGGCACCTGGGAAACCTACCAAACCTGTGCATTTTTGAAAACTAGAGACCTAGGGGAATCCAAGATGGGGTGACTTGTGGGGCTCTGACCATGTTCTGTTACCCAGAATCCTTTGCAAACCTCAAAAAGTGGCTAAAAAAACACGTTTTCCTCACATTTCAGTGACAGAAAGTTCTGGAATCTGAGAGGAGCCACAAATTTCCTTCCACCCAGCGTTCCACCAAGTCTCCCGATAAAAATGATACCTCACTTGTGTGGGTAGGCCTAGCGCCCGCGACAGGAAATGCCCCAAAACACAACGTGGACACATCCCATTTTTTTACTGAAAACACAGCTTTTCTTTCCAAAGTGCCACCCTGCACATTTTGGCCTCTAACTCAGCCGGCACCTGGGAAACCTACCAAACCTGTGCATTTTTGAAAACTAGAGACCTAGGGCAATCCAGGATGGGGTGACTTGTGGGGCTCTGACCATGTTCTGTTACCCAGAATCCTTTGCAAACCTCAAAAAGTGCAAAAAAAACACGTTTTCCTCACATTTCAGTGACAGAAAGTTCTGGAATCTGAGAGGAGCCACAAATTTCCTTCCACCCAGCGTTCCACCAAGTCTCCCGATAAAAATGATACCTCACTTGTGTGGGTAGGCCTAGCGCCCGCGACAGGAAATGCCCCAAAACACAACGTGGACACATCCCATTTTTTTATAGAAAACACAGCTTTTCTTTCCAAAGTGCCAGCCTGTACATTTTAGCCTCTAGCTCAGCCGGCACCTAGGGAAACCTACCAAACCTGTGCATTTTTTAAAACTAGAGACCTAGGGGAATCCAAGATGGGGTGATTTGTGGGGCTCTGACCAGGTTCTGTTACCCAGAATCCTTTGCAAACCTCAAAAATTGGCTAAAAAATAAGTTTTCCTCACATTTCGGTGACAGAAAGTTCTGGAATCTGAGAGGAGCCACAAATTTCCTTCCACCCAGCGTTCCCCCAAGTCTCCCTATAAAAATGAGACCTCACTTGTGTGGGTAGGCCTAGCAGCCGCGACAGGAAATGCCCCAAAACACAACGTGGATACATCCCATTTTTTGACAGAAAACACAGCTGTTTTTTCCAAAGTGCCAGCCTGTACATTTTGGCCTCTAGCTCAGCCGGCACCTAGGGAAACCTACCAGACCTGTGCATTTTTTAAAACTAGAGACCTAGGGGAATCCAAGATGGGGTGACTTGTGGGGCTCTGACCAGGTTCTGTTACCCAGAATCCTTTGCAAACCTCAAAAAGTGGCTAAATAAACACGTTTTCCTCACATTTCGGTGACAGAAAGTTCTGGAATCTGAGAGGAGCCACAAATTTCCTTCCACCCAGCGTTCCCCCAAGTCTCCCGATAAAAATGATACCTTACTTGTGTGGGTAGGCCTAGCGCCCGCGACAGGAAATGCCCCAAAACACAACGTGGACACATCCCATTTTTTGACAGAAAACACAGCTTTTCTTTCCAAAGTGCCAGCCCGTACATTTTAGCCTCTAGCTCAGACGGCACCTAGGGAAACCTACCAAACCTGTGCATTTTTTAAAACTAGAGACCTAGGGGAATCCAAGATGGGGTGACTTGTGGGACTCGGACCAGGTTCTGTTACCCAGAATCCTTTGCAAACCTCAAAAAGTGGCTGAAAAAACAAGTTTTCCTCACATTTTGGTGACAGAAAGTTCTGGAATCTGAGAGGAGCCACAAATTTCCTTCCACCCAGCGTTCCGCCAAGTCTCCCGATAAAAAAAGATACCTCACTTGTGTGGGTAGGCCTAGCACCCGCGACAGGAAATGTCCCAAAACACAACGTGGACACATCCCATTTTTTGACAGAAAACACAGCTGTTTTTTCCAAAGTGCCACCCTGTACATTTTGGCCTCTAACTCAGCCGGCACCTGGGAAACCTACCAAACCTGTGCATTTTTGAAAACTAGAGACCTAGGGCAATCCAAGATGGGGTGACTTGTGGGGCTCTGACCATGTTCTGTTACCCAGAATCCTTTGCAAACCTCAAAAAGTGGCTAAAAAAACACGTTTTCCTCACATTTCAGTGACAGAAAGTTCTGGAATCTGAGAGGAGCCACAAATTTCCTTCCACCCAGCGTTCCACCAAGCCTCCCGATAAAAATGATACCTCACTTGTGTGGGTAGGCCTAGCGCCCGCGACAGGAAATGCCCCAAAACACAACGTGGACACATCCCATTTTTTTATAGAAAACACAGCTTTTCTTTCCAAAGTGCCAGCCTGTACATTTTAGCCTCTAGCTCAGCCGGCACCTAGGGAAACCTACCAAACCTGTGCATTTTTTAAAACTAGAGACCTAGGGGAATCCATGATGGGGTGATTTGTGGGGCTCTGACCAGGTTCTGTTACCCAGAATCCTTTGCAAACCTCAAAAATTGGCTAAAAAATAAGTTTTCCTCACATTTCGGTGACAGAAAGTTCTGGAATCTGAGAGGAGCCACAAATTTCTTTCCACCCAGCGTTCCCCCAAGTCTCCCTATAAAAATGAGACCTCACTTGTGTGGGTAGGCCTAGCACCCGCGACAGGAAATGCCCCAAAACACAACGTGGATACATCCCATTTTTTGACAGAAAACACAGCTGTTTTTTCCAAAGTGCCAGCCTGTACATTCTGGCCTCTAGCTCAGCCGGCACCTAGGGAAACCTACCAGACCTGTGCATTTTTTAAAACTAGAGACCTAGGGGAATCCAAGATGGGGTGACTTGTGGGGCTCTGACCAGGTTCTGTTACCCAGAATCCTTTGCAAACCTCAAAAAGTGGCTAAATAAACACGTTTTCCTCACATTTCAGTGACAGAAAGTTCTGGAATCTGAGAGGAGCCACAAATTTCCTTCCACCCAGCGTTCCCCCAAGTCTCCAGATAAAAATGATACCTTACTTGTGTGGGTAGGCCTAGCGCCCGCGACAGGAAATGCCCCAAAACACAATGTGGACACATCAAATTTTTTGACAGAATACAGAGCTGTTTTTTGCAAAGTGCCTACCTGTAGATTTTGGCCTCTAGCTCAGCCGGCACATAGGGAAACCTACCAAACCTGTGCATTTTTTAAAACTAGAGACCTAGGGGAATCCAAGATTGGGTGACTTGTGGGGCTCTGACCAGGTTCTGTTAAACAGAATCCTTTGCAAACCTCAAAACTTGGCTAAAAAAACACTTTTTCCTCACATTTCAGTGACAGAAAGTTCTGAAATCTGAGAGGAGCCACAAATTTCCTTCCACCCAGCGTTCCCCCAAGTCTCCCGATAAAAATTATACCTCACTTGTGTGGGTAGGCCTAGCGCCCGCGACAGGAAATGCCCCAAAACACAACATGGACACAATCCATTTTTTGACAGAAAAAACAGCTGTTTTTTGCAAAGTGCCTGCCTGTAGTTTTTTGCCTCTAGCTTAGCCGGCACCTAGGGAAACCTAACAAACCTGTGCATTTTTGAAAACTAGAGACCTAGGGTAATCCAAGATGGGGTGACTTGTGGGACTCGGACCAGGTTCTGTTACCCAGAATCCTTTGCAAACCTCAAAAAGTGGCTGAAAAAACACGTTTTCCTCACATTTCGGTGACAGAAAGTTCTGGAATCTGAGAGGAGCCACAAATTTCCTTCCACCCAGCGTTCCCCCAAGTCTCCCGATAAAAAATGATACCTCACTTGTGTGGGTAGGCCTAGCACCCGTGACAGGAAATGCCCCAAAACACAACGTGGGCACATCCCATTTTTTGACAGAAAACACAGCTGTTTTTTCCAAAGTGCCAGCCTGTACATTTTGGTCTCTAGCTCAGCCGGCACCTTGGAAACCTACCAAACCTGTGCATTTTTGAAAACTAGAGACCTAGGGGAATCCAAGATGGGGTGACTTGTGGGGCTCTGACCATGTTCTGTTACCCAGAATCCTTTGCAAACCTCAAAAAGTGGCTAAAAAAACACGTTTTCCTCACATTTCAGTGACAGAAAGTTCTGGAATCTGAGAGGAGCCACAAATTTCCTTCCACCCAGCGTTCCACCAAGTCTCCCGATAAAAATGATACCTCACTTGTGTGGGTAGGCCTAGCGCCCGCGACAGGAAATGCCCCAAAACACAACGTGGACACATCCCATTTTTTTACAGAAAACACAGCTTTTCTTTCCAAAGTGCCACCCTGCACATTTTGGCCTCTAACTCAGCCGGCACCTGGGAAACCTACCAAACCTGTGCATTTTTGAAAACTAGAGACCTAGGGCAATCCAGGATGGGGTGACTTGTGGGGCTCTGACCATGTTCTGTTACCCAGAATCCTTTGCAAACCTCAAAAAGTGCAAAAAAAACACGTTTTCCTCACATTTCAGTGACAGAAAGTTCTGGAATCTGAGAGGAGCCACAAATTTCCTTCCACCCAGCGTTCCACCAAGTCTCCCGATAAAAATGATACCTCACTTGTGTGGGTAGGCCTAGCGCCCGCGACAGGAAATGCCCCAAAACACAACGTGGACACATCCCATTTTTTTATAGAAAACACAGCTTTTCTTTCCAAAGTGCCAGCCTGTACATTTTAGCCTCTAGCTCAGCCGGCACCTAGGGAAACCTACCAAACCTGTGCATTTTTTAAAACTAGAGACCTAGGGGAATCCAAGATGGGGTGATTTGTGGGGCTCTGACCAGGTTCTGTTACCCAGAATCCTTTGCAAACCTCAAAAATTGGCTAAAAAATAAGTTTTCCTCACATTTCGGTGACAGAAAGTTCTGGAATCTGAGAGGAGCCACAAATTTCCTTCCACCCAGCGTTCCCCCAAGTCTCCCTATAAAAATGAGACCTCACTTGTGTGGGTAGGCCTAGCAGCCGCGACAGGAAATGCCCCAAAACACAACGTGGATACATCCCATTTTTTGACAGAAAACACAGCTGTTTTTTCCAAAGTGCCAGCCTGTACATTTTGGCCTCTAGCTCAGCCGGCACCTTGGGAAACCTACCAGACCTGTGCATTTTTTAAAACTAGAGACCTAGGGGAATCCAAGATGGGGTGACTTGTGGGGCTCTGACCAGGTTCTGTTACCCAGAATCCTTTGCAAACCTCAAAAAGTGGCTAAATAAACACGTTTTCCTCACATTTCGGTGACAGAAAGTTCTGGAATCTGAGAGGAGCCACAAATTTCCTTCCACCCAGCGTTCCCCCAAGTCTCCCGATAAAAATGATACCTTACTTGTGTGGGTAGGCCTAGCGCCCGCGACAGGAAATGCCCCAAAACACAACGTGGACACATCCCATTTTTTGACAGAAAACACAGCTTTTCTTTCCAAAGTGCCAGCCCGTACATTTTAGCCTCTAGCTCAGACGGCACCTAGGGAAACCTACCAAACCTGTGCATTTTTTAAAACTAGAGACCTAGGGGAATCCAAGATGGGGTGACTTGTGGGACTCGGACCAGGTTCTGTTACCCAGAATCCTTTGCAAACCTCAAAAAGTGGCTGAAAAAACAAGTTTTCCTCACATTTTGGTGACAGAAAGTTCTGGAATCTGAGAGGAGCCACAAATTTCCTTCCACCCAGCGTTCCGCCAAGTCTCCCGATAAAAAAAGATACCTCACTTGTGTGGGTAGGCCTAGCACCCGCGACAGGAAATGCCCCAAAACACAACGTGGACACATCCCATTTTTTGACAGAAAACACAGCTGTTTTTTCCAAAGTGCCACCCTGTACATTTTGGCCTCTAACTCAGCCGGCACCTGGGAAACCTACCAAACCTGTGCATTTTTGAAAACTAGAGACCTAGGGCAATCCAAGATGGGGTGACTTGTGGGGCTCTGACCATGTTCTGTTACCCAGAATCCTTTGCAAACCTCAAAAAGTGGCTAAAAAAACACGTTTTCCTCACATTTCAGTGACAGAAAGTTCTGGAATCTGAGAGGAGCCACAAATTTCCTTCCACCCAGCGTTCCACCAAGTCTCCCGATAAAAATGATACCTCACTTGTGTGGGTAGGCCTAGCGCCCGCGACAGGAAATGCCCCAAAACACAACGTGGACACATCCCATTTTTTTATAGAAAACACAGCTTTTCTTTCCAAAGTGCCAGCCTGTACATTTTAGCCTCTAGCTCAGCCGGCACCTAGGGAAACCTACCAAACCTGTGCAGTTTTTAAAACTAGAGACCTAGGGGAATCCAAGATGGGGTGATTTGTGGGGCTCTGACCAGGTTCTGTTACCCAGAATCCTTTGCAAACCTCAAAAATTGGCTAAAAAATAAGTTTTCCTCACATTTCGGTGACAGAAAGTTCTGGAATCTGAGAGGAGCCACAAATTTCCTTCCACCCAGCGTTCCCCCAAGTCTCCCTATAAAAATGAGACCTCACTTGTGTGGGTAGGCCTAGCACCCGCGACAGGAAATGCCCCAAAACACAACGTGGATACATCCCATTTTTTGACAGAAAACACAGCTGTTTTTTCCAAAGTGCCAGCCTGTACATTTTGGCCTCTAGCTCAGCCGGCACCTAGGGAAACCTACCAGACCTGTGCATTTTTTAAAACTAGAGACCTAGGGGAATCCAAGATGGGGTGACTTGTGGGGCTCTGACCAGGTTCTGTTACCCAGAATCCTTTGCAAACCTCAAAAAGTGGCTAAATAAACACGTTTTCCTCACATTTCAGTGACAGAAAGTTCTGGAATCTGAGAGGAGCCACAAATGTCCTTCCACCCAGCGTTCCCCCAAGTCTCCAGATAAAAATGATACCTTACTTGTGTGGGTAGGCCTAGCGCCCGCGACAGGAAATGCCCCAAAACACAATGTGGACACATCAAATTTTTTGACAGAATACAGAGCTGTTTTTTGCAAAGTGCCTACCTGTAGATTTTGGCCTCTAGCTCAGCCGGCACATAGGGAAACCTACCAAACCTGTGCATTTTTGAAAACTAGAGACCTAGGGGAATCCAAGATTGGGTGACTTGTGGGGCTCTGACCAGGTTCTGTTAAACAGAATCCTTTGCAAACCTCAAAACTTGGCTAAAAAAACACTTTTTCCTCACATTTCAGTGACAGAAAGTTCTGAAATCTGAGAGGAGCCACAAATTTCCTTCCACCCAGCGTTCCCCCAAGTCTCCCGATAAAAATTATACCTCACTTGTGTGGGTAGGCCTAGCGCCCGCGACAGGAAATGCCCCAAAACACAACATAGACACAATCCATTTTTTGACAGAAAACACAGCTGTTTTTTGCAAAGTGCCTGCCTGTAGTTTTTGGCCTCTAGCTTAGCCGGCACCTAGGGAAACCTAACAAACCTGTGCATTTTTGAAAACTAGAGACCTATGGTAATCCAAGATGGGGTGACTTGTTGGACTCGGACCAGGTTCTGTTACCCAGAATCCTTTGCAAACCTCAAAAAGTGGCTGAAAAAACACGTTTTCCTCACATTTCGGTGACAGGAAGTTCTGGAATCTGAGAGGAGCCACAAATTTCCTTCCACCCAGCGTTCCCCCAAGTCTCCCGTTAAAAAAATGATACCTCACTTGTGTGGGTAGGCCTAGCACCCGCGACAGGAAATGCCCCAAAACACAACGTGGGCACATCCCATTTTTTGACAGAAAACACAGCTATTTTTTCCAAAGTGCCAGCCTGTACATTTTGGTCTCTAGCTCAGCCGGCACCTGGGAAACCTACCAAACCTGTGCATTTTTGAAAACTAGAGACCTAGGGGAATCCAAGATGGGGTGACTTGTGGGGCTCTGACCATGTTCTGTTACCCAGAATCCTTTGCAAACCTCAAAAAGTGGCTAAAAAAACACGTTTTCCTCACATTTCAGTGACAGAAAGTTCTGGAATCTGAGAGGAGCCACAAATTTCCTTCCACCCAGCGTTCCACCAAGTCTCCCGATAAAAATGATACCTCACTTGTGTGGGTAGGCCTAGCGCACCCGACAGGAAATGCCCCAAAACACAACGTGGACACATCCCATTTTTTTACAGAAAACACAGCTTTTCTTTCCAAAGTGCCAGCCTGTACATTTTAGCCTCTAGCTCAGCCGGCACCTAGGGAAACCTACCAAACCTGTGCATTTTTTAAAACTAGAGACCTAGGGGAATCCAAGATGGGGTGATTTGTGGGGCTCTGACCAGGTTCTGTTACCCAGAATCGTTTGCAAACCTCAAAAAGTGGCTAAAAAAACACGTTTTCATCACATTTCGGTGACAGAAAGTTCTGGAATCTGAGAGGAGCCACAAATTTCCTTCCACCCAGTGTTCCCCCAAGTCTCCCTATAAAAATGATACCTCACTTGTGTGGGTAGGCCTAGCACCCGCGACAGGAAATGCCCCAAAACACAACGTGGACACATCCCATTTTTTGACAGAAAACACAGCTGTTTTTTCCAAAGTGCCAGCCTGTACATTTTGGCCTCTAGCTCAGCCGGCACCTAGGGAAACCTACCAGACCTGTGCATTTTTGAAAACTAGAGACCTAGGGGAATCCAAGATGGGGTGACTTGTGGGGCTCTGACCAGGTTCTGTTACCCAGAATCCTTTGCAAACCTCAAAAGGTGGCTAAATAAACACGTTTTCCTCACATTTCGGTGACAGAAAGTTCTGGAATCTGAGAGGAGCCACACATTTCCTTCCACCCAGCGTTCCCCCAAGTCTCCCGATAAAAATGATACCTTACTGGTGTGGGTAGGCCTAGCGCCCGCGACAGGAAATGCCCCAAAACACAACGTGGACACATCCCATTTTTTGACAGAAAACACAGCTTTTCTTTCCAAAGTGCCAGCCTGTACAATTTAGCCTCTAGCTCAGCCGGCACCTAGGGAAACCTACCAAACCTGTGCATTTTTGAAAACTAGAGACCTAGGGGAATCCAAGATGGGGTGACTTGTGGGACTCGGACCAGGTTCTGTTACCCAGAATCCTTTGCAAACCTCAAAAAGTGGCTGAAAAAACACGTTTTCCTCACATTTTGGTGACAGAAAGTTCTGGAATCTGAGAGGAGCCACAAATTTCCTTCCACCCAGCGTTCCTCCAAGTCTCCCGATAAAAATGATACCTCACTTGTGTGGGTAGGCCTAGCGCCCGCGACAGGAAATGCCCCAAAACACAACATGGACACAATCCATTTTTTGACAGAAAACACAGCTGTTTTTTGCAAATTGCCTGCCTGCAGTTTTTGGCCTCTAGCTTAGCCGGCACCTAGGGAAACCTAACAAACCTGTGCATTTTTGAAAACTAGAGACCTAGGGTAATCCAAGATGGGGTGACTTGTGGGACTCGGACCAGGATCTGTTACCCAAAATCCTTTGCAAACCTCAAAAAGTGGCTGAAAAAACACGTTTTCCTCACATTTCGGTGACAGAAAGTTCTGGAATCTGAGAGGAGCCACAAATTTCCTTCCACCCAGCGTTCCCCCAAGTCTCCCGATAAAAAATGATACCTCACTTGTGTGGGTAGGCCTAGCACCCGCGACAGGAAATGCCCCAAAACACAACGTGGGCACGTCCTATTTTTTGACAGAAAACACAGCTGTTTTTTCCAAAGTGCCAGCCTGTACATTTTGGTCTCTAGCTCAGCCGGCACCTGGGAAACCTACCAAACCTGTGCATTTTTGAAAACTAGAGACCTAGGGGAATCCAAGATGGGGTGACTTGTGGGGCTCTGACCATGTTCTGTTACCCAGAATCCTTTGCAAACCTCAAAAAGTGGCTAAAAAAACACGTTTTCCTCACATTTCAGTGACAGAAAGTTCTGGAATCTGAGAGGAGCCACAAATTTCCTTCCACCCAGCGTTCCACCAAGTCTCCCGATAAAAATGATACCTCACTTGTGTGGGTAGGCCTAGCGCCCGCGACAGGAAATGCCCCAAAACACAACGTGGACACATCCCATTTTTTTTACAGAAAACACAGCTTTTCTTTCCAAAGTGCCAGCCTGTACATTTTAGCCTCTAGCTCAGCCGGCACCTAGGGAAACCTACCAAACCTGTGCATTTTTTAAAACTAGAGACCTAGGGGAATCCAAGATGGGGTGATTTGTGGGGCTCTGACCAGGTTCTGTTACCCAGAATCGTTTGCAAACCTCAAAAAGTGGCTAAAAAAACACGTTTTCATCACATTTCGGTGACAGAAAGTTCTGGAATCTGAGAGGAGCCACAAATTTCCTTCCACCCAGCGTTCCCCCAAGTCTCCCTATAAAAATGATACCTCACTTGTGTGGGTAGGCCTAGCACCCGCGACAGGAAATGCCCCAAAACACAACGTGGACACATCCCATTTTTTGACAGAAAACACAGCTGTTTTTTCCAAAGTGCCAGCCTGTACATTTTGGCCTCTAGCTCAGCCGGCACCTAGGGAAACCTACCAGACCTGTGCATTTTTGAAAACTAGAGACCTAGGGGAATCCAAGATGGGGTGACTTGTGGGGCTCTGACCAGGTTCTCTTACCCAGAATCCTTTGCAAACCTTAAAAGGTGGCTAAATAAACAAGTTTTCCTCACATTTCGGTGACAGAAAGTTCTGGAATCTCAGAGGAGCCACACATTTCCTTCCACCCAGCGTTCCCCCAAGTCTCCCGATAAAAATGATACCTTACTTGTGTGGGTAGGCCTAGCGCCCGCGACAGGAAATGCCCCAAAACACAACGTGGACACATCCCATTTTTTGACAGAAAACACAGCTTTTCTTTCCAAAGTGCCAGCCTGTACATTTTAGCCTCTAGCTCAGCCGGCACCTAGGGAAACCTACCAAACCTATGCATTTTTGAAAACTAGAGACCTAGGGGAATCCAAGATGGGGTGACTTGTGGGACTTGGACCAGGTTCTGTTACCCAGAATCCTTTGCAAACCTCAAAAACTGGCTGAAAAAACACGTTTTCCTCACATTTTGGTGACAGAAAGTTCTGGAATCTGAGAGGAGCCACAAATTTCCTTCCACCCAGCGTTCCGCCAAGTCTCCCGATAAAAAAAGATACCTCACTTGTGTGGGTAGGCCTAGCACCCGCGACAGGAAATGCCCCAAAACACAACGTGGACACATCCCATTTTTTGACAGAAAACACAGCTGTTTTTTCCAAAGTGCCACCCTGTACATTTTGGCCTCTAACTCAGCCGGCACCTGGGAAACCTACCAAACCTGTGCATTTTTGAAAACTAGAGACCTAGGGCAATCCAAGATGGGGTGACTTGTGGGGCTCTGACCATGTTCTGTTACCCAGAATCCTTTGCAAACCTCAAAAAGTGGCTAAAAAACACGTTTTCCTCACATTTCAGTGACAGAAAGTTCTGGAATCTGAGAGGAGCCACAAATTTCCTTCCACCCAGCGTTCCACCAAGTCTCCCGATAAAAATGATACCTCACTTGTGTGGGTAGGCCTAGCGCCCGCGACAGGAAATGCCCCAAAACACAACGTGGACACATCCCATTTTTTGATAGAAAACACAGCTTTTCTTTCCAAAGTGCCAGCCTGTACATTTTAGCCTCTAGCTCAGCCGGCACCTAGGGAAACCTACCAAACCTGTGCATTTTTTAAAACTAGAGACCTAGGGGAATCCAAGATGGGGTGATTTGTGGGGCTCTGACCAGGTTCTGTTACCCAGAATCCTTTGCAAACCTCAAAAATTGGCTAAAAAATACGTTTTCCTCACATTTCGGTGACAGAAAGTTCTGGAATCTGAGAGGAGCCACAAATTTCCTTCCACCCAGCGTTCCCCCAAGTCTCCCTATAAAAATGAGACCTCACTTGTGTGGGTAGGCCTAGCACCCGCCACAGGAAATGCCCCAAAACACAACGTGGATACATCCCATTTTTTGACAGAAAACACAGCTGTTTTTTCCAAAGTGCCAGCCTGTACATTTTGGCCTCTAGCTCAGCCGGCACCTAGGGAAACCTACCAGACCTGTGCATTTTTTAAAACTAGAGACCTAGGGGAATCCAAGATGGGGTGACTTGTGGGGCTCTGACCAGGTTCTGTTACCCAGAATCTTTTGCGAACCTCAAAAAGTGGCTAAATAAACACGTTTTCCTCACATTTCGGTGACAGAAAGTTCTGGAATCTGAGAGGAGCCACAAATTTCCTTCCACCCAGCGTTCCCCCAAGTCTCCAGATAAAAATGATACCTTACTTGTGTGGGTAGGCCTAGCGCCCGCGACAGGAAATGCCCCAAAACACAACATGGACACAATCCATTTTTTGACAGAAAACACAGCTGTTTTTTGCAAAGTGCCTGCCTGTAGTTTTTGGCCTCTAGCTTAGCCGGCACCTAGGGAAACCTAACAAACCTGTGCATTTTTGAAAACTAGAGACCTAGGGTAATCCCAGATGGGGTGACTTGTGGGACTCGGACCAGGTTCTGTTACCCAGAATCCTTTGCAAACCTCAAAAAGTGGCTGAAAAAACAAGTTTTCCTCACATTTCGGTGACAGAAAGTTCTGGAATCTGAGAGGAGCCACAAATTTCCTTCCACCCAGCGTTCCCCCAAGTCTCCCGATAAAAAATGATACCTCACTTGTGTGGGTAGGCCTAGCACCCGCGACAGGAAATGCCCCAAAACACAACGTGGGCACATCCCATTTTTTGACAGAAAACACAGCTGTTTTTTCCAAAGTGCCAGCCTGTACATTTTGGTCTCTAGCTCAACCGGCACCTGGGAAACCTACCAAACCTGTGCATTTTTTAAAACTAGAGACCTAGGGGAATCCAAGATGGGGTGACTTGTGGGGCTCTGACCATGTTCTGTTACCCAGAATCCTTTGCAAACCTCAAAAAGTGGCTAAAAAAACAAGTTTTCCTCACATTTCAGTGACAGAAAGTTCTGGAATCTGAGAGGAGCCACAAATTTCCTTCCACCCAGCGTTCCACCAAGTCTCCCGATAAAAATGATACCTCACTTGTGTGGGTAGGCCTAGCGTCCGCGACAGGAAATGCCCCATAACACAACGTGGACACATCCCATTTTTTTACAGAAAACACAGCTTTTCTTTCCAAAGTGCCACCCTGTACATTTTGGCCTCTAACTCAGCCGGCACCTGGGAAACCTACCAAACCTGTGCATTTTTGAAAACTAGAGACCTAGGGCAATCCAGGATGGGGTGACTTGTGGGGCTCTGACCATGTTCTGTTACCCAGAATCCTTTGCAAACCTCAAAAAGTGCAAAAAAAACACGTTTTCCTCACATTTCAGTGACAGAAAGTTCTGGAATCTGAGAGGAGCCACAAATTTCCTTCCACCCAGCGTTCCACCAAGTCTCCCGATAAAAATGATACCTCACTTGTGTGGGTAGGCCTAGCGCCCGCAACAGGAAATGCCCCAAAACACAACGTGGACACATCCCATTTTTTGATAGAAAACACAGCTTTTCTTTCCAAAGTGCCAGCCTGTACATTTTAGCCTCTAGCTCAGCCGGCACCTAGGGAAACCTACCAAACCTGTGCATTTTTTAAAACTAGAGACCTAGGGGAATCCAAGATGGGGTGATTTGTGGGGCTCTGACCAGGTTCTGTTACCCAGAATCCTTTGCAAACCTCAAAAATTGGCTAAAAAATACGTTTTCCTCACATTTCGGTGACAGAAAGTTCTGGAATCTGAGAGGAGCCACAAATTTCCTTCCACCCAGCGTTCCCCCAAGTCTCCCTATAAAAATGAGACCTCACTTGTGTGGGTAGACCTAGCAGCCGCGACAGGAAATGCCCCAAAACACAACGTGGATACATCCCATTTTTTGACAGAAAACACAGCTGTTTTTTCCAAAGTGCCAGCCTGTACATTTTGGCCTCTAGCTCAGCCGGCACCTAGGGAAACCTACCAGACCTGTGCATTTTTTAAAACTAGAGACCTAGGGGAATCCAAGATGGGGTGACTTGTGGGGCTCTGACCAGGTTCTGTTACCCAGAATCCTTTGCAAACCTCAAAAAGTGGCTAAATAAACACGTTTTCCTCACATTTCGGTGACAGAAAGTTCTGGAATCTGAGAGGAGCCACAAATTTCCTTCCACCCAGCGTTCCCCCAAGTCTCCCGATAAAAATGATACCTTACTTGTGTGGGTAGGCCTAGCGCCCGCGACAGGAAATGCCCCAAAACACAACGTGGACACATCAAATTTTTTGACAGAAAACACAGCTTTTCTTTCCAAAGTGCCAGCCTGTACATTTTAGCCTCTAGCTCAGACGGCACCTAGGGAAACCTACCAAACCTGTGCATTTTTTAAAACTAGAGACCTAGGGGAATCCAAGATGGGGTGACTTGTGGGACTCGGACCAGGTTTTGTTACCCAGAATCCTTTGCAAACCTCAAAAAGTGGCTGAAAAAACAAGTTTTCCTCACATTTTGGTGACAGAAAGTTCTGGAATCTGAGAGGAGCCACAAATTTCCTTCCACCCAGCGTTCCGCCAAGTCTCCCGATAAAAAAAGATACCTCACTTGTGTGGGTAGGCCTAGCACCCGCGACAGGAAATGCCCCAAAACACAACGTGGACACATCCCATTTTTTGACAGAAAACACAGCTGTTTTTTCCAAAGTGCCACCCTGTACATTTTGGCCTCTAACTCAGCCGGCACCTGGGAAACCTACCAAACCTGTGCATTTTTGAAAACTAGAGACCTAGGGCAATCCAAGATGGGGTGACTTGTGGGGCTCTGACCATGTTCTGTTACCCAGAATCCTTTGCAAACCTCAAAAAGTGGCTAAAAAAACACGTTTTCCTCACATTTCAGTGACAGAAAGTTCTGGAATCTGAGAGGAGCCACAAATTTCCTTCCACCCAGCGTTCCACCAAGTCTCCCGATAAAAATGATACCTCACTTGTGTGGGTAGGCCTAGCGCCCGCGACAGGAAATGCCCCAAAACACAACGTGGACACATCCCATTTTTTTATAGAAAACACAGCTTTTCTTTCCAAAGTGCCAGCCTGTACATTTTAGCCTCTAGCTCAGCCGGCACCTAGGGAAACCTACCAAACCTGTGCATTTTTTAAAACTAGAGACCTAGGGGAATCCAAGATGGGGTGATTTGTGGGGCTCTGACCAGGTTCTGTTACCCAGAATCCTTTGCAAACCTCAAAAATTGGCTAAAAAATAAGTTTTCCTCACATTTCGGTGACAGAAAGTTCTGGAATCTGAGAGGAGCCACAAATTTCCTTCCACCCAGCGTTCCCCCAAGTCTCCCTATAAAAATGAGACCTCACTGGTGTGGGTAGGCCTAGCACCCGCGACAGGAAATGCCCCAAAACACAACGTGGATACATCCCATTTTTTGACAGAAAACACAGCTGTTTTTTCCAAAGTGCCAGCCTGTACATTTTGGCCTCTAGCTCAGCCGGCACCTAGGGAAACCTACCAGACCTGTGCATTTTCTTAAAACTAGAGACCTAGGGGAATCCAAGATGGGGTGACTTGTGGGGCTCTGACCAGGTTCTGTTACCCAGAATCCTTTGCAAACCTCAAAAAGTGGCTAAATAAACACGTTTTCCTCACATTTCGGTGACAGAAAGTTCTGGAATCTGAGAGGAGCCACAAATTTCCTTCCACCCAGCGTTCCCCCAAGTCTCCAGATAAAAATGATACCTTACTTGTGTGGGTAGGCCTAGCGCCCGCGACAGGAAATGCCCCAAAACACAATGTGGACACATCAAATTTTTTGACAGAATACAGAGCTGTTTTTTGCAAAGTGCCTACCTGTAGATTTTGGCCTCTAGCTCAGCCGGCACATAGGGAAACCTACCAAACCTGTGCATTTTTGAAAACTAGAGACCTAGGGGAATCCAAGATTGGGTGACTTGTGGGGCTCTGACCAGGTTCTGTTAAACAGAATCCTTTGCAAACCTCAAAACGTGGCTAAAAAAACAATTTTTCCTCACATTTCAGTGACAGAAAGTTCTGAAATCTGAGAGGAGCCACAAATTTCCTTCCACCCAGCGTTCCCCCAAGTCTCCCGATAAAAATGATACCTCACTTGTGTGGGTAGGCCTAGCGCCCGCGACAGGAAATGCCCCAAAACACAACATGGACACAATCCATTTTTTGACAGAAAACACAGCTGTTTTTTGCAAAGTGCCTGCCTGTAGTTTTTGGCCTCTAGCTTAGCCGGCACCTAGGGAAACCTAACAAACCTGTGCATTTTTGAAAACTAGAGACCTAGGGTAATCCAAGATGGGGTGACTTGTGGGACTCGGACCAGGTTCTGTTACCAGGAATCCTTTGCAAACCTCAAAAAGTGGCTGAAAAAACACGTTTTCCTCACATTTCGGTGACAGAAAGTTCTGGAATCTGAGAGGAGCCACAAATTTCCTTCCACCCAGCGTTCCCCCAAGTCTCCCGATAAAAAATGATACCTCACTTGTGTGGGTAGGCCTAGCACCCGCGACAGGAAATGCCCCAAAACACAACGTGGGCACATCACATTTTTTGACAGAAAACACAGCTGTTTTTTCCAAAGTGCCAGCCTGTACATTTTGGTCTCTAGCTCAGCCGGCACCTGGGAAACCTACCAAACCTGTGCATTTTTGAAAACTAGAGACCTAGGGGAATCCAAGATGGGGTGACTTGTGGGGCTCTGACCATGTTCTGTTACCCAGAATCCTTTGCAAACATCAAAAAGTGGCTAAAAAAACACGTTTTCCTCACATTTCAGTGACAGAAAGTTCTGGAATCTGAGAGGAGCCACAAATTTCCTTCCACCCAGCGTTCCACCAAGTCTCCCGATAAAAATGATACCTCACTTGTGTGGGTAGGCCTAGCGCCCGCGACAGGAAATGCCCCAAAACACAACGTGGACACATCCCATTTTTTTACAGAAAACACAGCTTTTCTTTCCAAAGTGCCAGCCTGTACATTTTAGCCTCTAGCTCAGCCGGCACCTAGGGAAACCTACCAAACCTGTGCATTTTTTAAAACTAGAGACCTAGGGGAATCAAAGATGGGGTGATTTGTTGGGCTCTGACCAGGTTCTGTTACCCAGAATCCTTTGCAAACCTCAAAAAGTGGCTAAAAAAACACGTTTTCATCACATTTCGGTGACAGAAAGTTCTGGAATCTGAGAGGAGCCACAAATTTCCTTCCACCCAGCGTTCCCCCAAGTCTCCCTATAAAAATGATACCTCACTTGTGTGGGTAGGCCTAGCACCCGCGACAGGAAATGCCCCAAAACACAACGTGGACACATCCCATTTTTTTACAGAAAACACAGCTGTTTTTTCCAAAGTGCCAGCCTGTACATTTTGGCCTCTAGCTCAGCCGGCACCTAGGGAAACCTACCAGACCTGTGCATTTTTGAAAACTAGAGACCTAGGGGAATCCAAGATGGGGTGACTTGTGGGGCTCTGACCAGGTTCTGTTACCCAGAATCCTTTGCAAACCTCAAAAGGTGGCTAAACAAACACGTTTTCCTCACATTTCGGTGACAGAAAGTTCTGGAATCTGAGAGGAGCCACACATTTCCTTCCACCCAGCGTTCCCCCAAGTCTCCCGATAAAAATGATACCTTACTTGTGTGGGTAGGCCTAGCGCCCGCGACAGGAAATGCCCCAAAACAGAACGTGGACACATCCCATTTTTTGACAGAAAACACAGCTTTTCTTTCCAAAGTGCCAGCCTGTACATTTTAGCCTCTAGCTCAGCCGGCACCGAGGGAAACCTACCAAACCTGTGCATTTTTGAAAACTAGAGACCTAGGGCAATCCAAGATGGGGTGACTTGTGGGGCTCTGACCATGTTCTGTTACCCAGAATCCTTTGCAAACCTCAAAAAGTGGCTAAAAAACACGTTTTCCTCACATTTCAGTGACAGAAAGTTCTGGAATCTGAGAGGAGCCACAAATTTCCTTCCACCCAGCGTTCCACCAAGTCTCCCGATAAAAATGATACCTCACTTGTGTGGGTAGGCCTAGCGCCCGAGACAGGAAATGCCCCAAAACACAACGTGGACACATCCCATTTTTTGATAGAAAACACAGCTTTTCTTTCCAAAGTGCCAGCCTGTACATTTTATCCTCTAGCTCAGCCGGCACCTAGGGAAACCTACCAAACCTGTGCATTTTTTAAAACTAGAGACCTAGGGGAATCCAAGATGGGGTGATTTGTGGGCTCTGACCAGGTTCTGTTACCCAGAATCCTTTGCAAACCTCAAAAATTGGATAAAAAATAAGTTTTCCTCACATTTCGGTGACAGAAAGTTCTGGAATCTGAGAGGAGCCACAAATTTCCTTCCACCCAGCGTTCCCCCAAGTCTCCCTATAAAAATGAGACCTCACTTGTGTGGGTAGGCCTAGCACCCGCGACAGGAAATGCCCCAAAACACAACGTGGATACTTCCCATTTTTTGACAGAAAACACAGCTGTTTTTTCCAAAGTGCCAGCCTGTACATTTTGGCCTCTAGCTCAGCCGGCACCTAGGGAAACCTACCAGACCTGTGCATTTTTTTAAACTAGAGACCTAGGGGAATCCAAGATGGGGTGACGTGTGGGGCTCTGACCAGGTTCTGTTACCCAGAATCCTTTGCAAACCTCAAAAAGTGGCTAAATAAACACGTTTTCCTCACATTTCGGTGACAGAAAGTTCTGGAATCTGAGAGGAGCCACAAATTTCCTTCCACCCAGCGTTCCCCCAAGTCTCCAGATAAAAATGATACCTTACTTGTGTGGGTAGGCCTAGCGCCCGCGACAGGAAATGCCCCAAAACACAATGTGGACACATCAAATTTTTTGACAGAATACAGAGCTGTTTTTTGCAAAGTGCCTACCTGTAGATTTTGGCCTCTAGCTCAGCCGGCACATAGGGAAACCTACCAAACCTGTGCATTTTTGAAAACTAGAGACCTAGGGGAATCCAAGATTGGGTGACTTGTGGGGCTCTGACCAGGTTCTGTTAAACAGAATCCTTTGCAAACCTCAAAACGTGGCTAAAAAAACACTTTTTCCTCACATTTCAGTGACAGAAAGTTCTGAAATCTGAGAGGAGCCACAAATTTCCTTCCACCCAGCGTTCCCCCAAGTCTCCCGATAAAAATGATACCTCACTTGTGTGGGTAGGCCTAGCGCCCGCGACAGGAAATGCCCCAAAACACAACATGGACACAATCCATTTTTTGACAGAAAACACAGCTGTTTTTTGCAAAGTGCCTGTCTGTAGTTTTTGGCCTCTAGCTTAGCCGGCACCAAGGGAAACCTAACAAACCTGTGTATTTTTGAAAACTAGAGACCTAGGGTAATCCAAGATGGGGTGACTTGTGGGACTCGGACCAGGTTCTGTTACCCAGAATCCTTTGCAAACCTCAAAAAGTGGCTGAAAAAACACGTTTTCCTCACATTTTGGTGACAGAAAGTTCTGGAATCTGAGAGGAGCCACAAATTTCCTTCCACCCAGCGTTCCCCCAAGTCTCCTGATAAAAAATGATACCTCACTTGTGTGGGTAGGCCTAGCACCCGCGACAGGAAATGCCCCAAAACACAACGTGGGCACATCCCATTTTTTGACAGAAAACACAGCTGTTTTTTCCAAAGTGCCAGCCTGTACATTTTGGTCTCTAGCTCAGCCGGCACCTGGGAAACCTACCAAACCTGTGCATTTTTGAAAACTAGAGACCTAGGGGAATACAAGATGGGGTGACTTGTGGGCTCTGACCATGTTCTGTTACCCAGAATCCTTTGCAAACCTCAAAAAGTGGCTAAAAAAACACGTTTTCCTCACATTTCAGTGACAGAAAGTTCTGGAATCTGAGAGGAGCCACAAATTTCCTTCCACCCAGCGTTCCACCAAGTCTCCCGATAAAAATGATACCTCACTTGTGTGGGTAGGCCTCGCGCCCGCGACAGGAAATGCCCCAAAACACAACGTGGACACATCCCATTTTTTTACAGAAAACACAGCTTTTCTTTCCAAAGTGCCACCCTGTACATTTTGGCCTCTAACTCAGCCGGCACCTGGGAAACCTACCAAACCTGTGCATTTTTGAAAACTAGAGACCTAGGGCAATCCAAGATGGGGTGACTTGTGGGGCTCTGACCATGTTCTGTTACCCAGAATCCTTTGCAAACCTCAAAAAGTGGCTAAAAAAACACGTTTTCCTCACATTTCAGTGACAGAAAGTTCTGGAATCTGAGAGGAGCCACAAATTTCCTTCCACCCAGCGTTCCACCAAGTCTCCTGATAAAAATGATACCTCACTTGTGTGGGTAGGCCTAGCGCCCGCGACAGGAAATGCCCCAAAACACAACGTGGACACATCCCATTTTTTGATAGAAAACACAGCTTTTCTTTCCAAAGTGCCAGCCTGTACATTTTAGCCTCTAGCTCAGCCGGCACCTAGGGAAACCTACCAAACCTGTGCATTTTTTAAAACTAGAGACCTAGGGGAATCCAAGATGGGGTGATTTGTGGGGCTCTGACCAGGTTCAGTTACCCAGAATCCTTTCCAAACCTCAAAAATTGGCAAAAAAATACGTTTTCCTCACATTTCGGTGACAGAAAGTTCTGGAATCTGAGAGGAGCCACAAATTTCCTTCCACCCAGCGTTCCCCCAAGTCTCCCTATAAAAATGAGACCTCACTTGTGTGGGTAGGCCTAGCACCCGCGACAGGAAATGCCCCAAAACACAACGTGGATACATCCCATTTTTTGACAGAAAACACAGCTGTTTTTTCCAAAGTGCCAGCCTGTACATTTTGGCCTCTAGCTCAGCCGGCACCTAGAAAAACCTACCAGACCTGTGAATTTTTTAAAACTAGAGACCTAGGGGAATCCAAGATGGGGTGACTTGTGGGGCTCTGACCAGGTTCTGTTACCCAGAATCCTTTGCAACCTCAAAAAGTGAATAAATAAACACGTTTTCCTCACATTTCGGTGACAGAAAGTTCTGGAATCTGAGAGGAGCCACAAATTTCCTTCCACCCAGCGTTCCCCCAAGTCTCCAGATAAAAATGATACCTTACTTGTGTGGGTAGGCCTAGCGCCCGCGACAGGAAATGCCCCAAAACACAATGTGGACACATCAAATTTTTTGACAGAATACAGAGCTGTTTTTTGCAAAGTGCCTACCTGTAGATTTTGGCCTCTAGCTCAGCCGGCACATAGGGAAACCTACCAAACCTGTGCATTTTTGAAAACTAGAGACCTAGGGGAATCCAAGATTGGGTGACTTGTGGGGCTCTGACCAGGTTCTGTTAAACAGAATCCTTTGCAAACCTCAAAAAGTGGCTAAAAAACACGTTTTCCTCACATTTCAGTGACAGAAAGTTCTGGAATCTGAGAGGAGCCACAAATTTCCTTCCACCCAGCGTTCCACCAAGTCTCCCGATAAAAATGATACCTCACTTGTGTGGGTAGGCATAGCGCCCGCGACAGGAAATGCCCCAAAACACAACGTGGACACATCCCATTTTTTGATAGAAAACACAGCTTTTCTTTCCAAAGTGCCAGCCTGTACATTTTAGCCTCTAGCTCAGCCGGCACCTAGGGAAACCTACCAAACCTGTGCATTTTTTAAAACTAGAGACCTAGGGGAATCCAAGATGGGGTGATTTGTGGGGCTCTGACCAGGTTCTGTTACCCAGAATCCTTTGCAAACCTCAAAAATTGGCAAAAAAATACGTTTTCCTCACATTTCGGTGACAGAAAGTTCTGGAATCTGAGAGGAGCCACAAATTTCCTTCCACCCAGCGTTCCCCCAAGTCTCCCTATAAAAATGAGACCTCACTTGTGTGGGTAGGCCTAGCACCCGCGACAGGAAATGCCCCAAAACACAACGTGGATACATCCCATTTTTTGACAGAAAACACAGCTGTTTTTTCCAAAGTGCCAGCCTGTACATTTTGGCCTCTAGCTCAGCCGGCACCTAGGGAAACCTACCAGACCTGTGAATTTTTTAAAACTAGAGACCTAGGGGAATCCAAGATGGGGTGACTTGTGGGGCTCTGACCAGGTTCTGTTACCCAGAATCCTTTGCAAACCTCAAAAAGTGGCTAAATAAACACGTTTTCCTCACATTTCGGTGACAGAAAGTTCTGGAATCTGAGAGGAGCCACAAATTTCCTTCCACCCAGCGTTCCCCCAAGTCTCCAGATAAAAATGATACCTTACTTGTGTGGGTAGGCCTAGCGCCCGCGACAGGAAATGCCCCAAAACACAATGTGGACACATCAAATTTTTTGACAGAATACAGAGCTGTTTTTTGCAAAGTGCCTACCTGTAGATTTTGGCCTCTAGCTCAGCCGGCACATAGGGAAACCTACCAAACCTGTGCATTTTTGAAAACTAGAGACCTAGGGGAATCCAAGATTGGGTGACTTGTGGGGCTCTGACCAGGTTCTGTTAAACAGAATCCTTTGCAAACCTCAAAACTTGGCTAAAAAAACACTTTTTCCTCACATTTCAGTGACAGAAAGTTCTGAAATCTGAGAGGAGCCACAAATTTCCTTCCACCCAGCGTTCCCCCAAGTCTCCCGATAAAAATGATACCTCACTTGTGTGGGTAGGCCTAGCGCCTGCGACAGGAAATGCCCAAAACACAACATGGACACATCCCATTTTTTGACAGAAAACACAGCTGTTTTTTGCAAAGTGCCTGCCTGTAGTTTTTGGCCTCTAGCTTAGCCGGCACATAGGGAAACCTACCAAACCTGTGCATTTTTGAAAACTAGAGACCTAGGGGAATCCATGATTGGGTGACTTGTGGGGCTCTGACCAGGTTCTGTTAAACAGAATCCTTTGCAAACCTCAAAACGTGGCTAAAAAAACACTTTTTCCTCACATTTCGGTGACAGAAAGTTCTGGAATCTGAGAGGAGCCACAAATTTCCTTCCACCCAGCGTTCCCCCAAGTCTCCCGATAAAAATGATACCTTACTTGTGTGGGTAGGCCTAGCGCCCGCGACAGGAAATGCCCCAAAACACAACGTGGACACATCCCATTTTTTGACAGAAAACACAGCTTTTCTTTCCAAAGTGCCAGCCTGTACATTTTAGCCTCTAGCTCAGCCGGCACCGAGGGAAACCTACCAAACCTGTGCATTTTTTAAAACTAGAGACCTAGGGCAATCCAAGATGGGGTGACTTGTGGGACTCGGACCAGGTTCTGTTACCCAGAATCCTTTGCAAACCTCAAAATTTGGCTGAAAAAACACGTTTTCCTCACATTTTGGTGACAGAAAGTTCTGGAATCTGAGAGGAGCCACAAATTTCCTTCCACCCAGCGTTCCGCCAAGTCTCCCGATCAAAAAAGATACCTCACTTGTGTGGGTAGGCCTAGCACCCGCGACAGGAAATGCCCCAAAACACAACGTGGACACATCCCATTTTTTGACAGAAAACACAGCTGTTTTTTCCAAAGTGCCACCCTGTACATTTTGGCCTCTAACTCAGCCGGCACCTGGGAAACCTACCAAACCTGTGCATTTTTGAAAACTAGAGACCTAGGGCAATCCAAGATGGGGTGACTTGTGGGGCTCTGACCATGTTCTGTTACCCAGAATCCTTTGCAAACCTCAAAAAGTGGCTAAAAAACACGTTTTCCTCACATTTCAGTGACAGAAAGTTCTGGAATCAGAGAGGAGCCACAAATTTCCTTCCACCCAGCGTTCCACCAAGTCTCCCGATAAAAATGATACCTCACTTGTGTGGGTAGGCCTAGCGCCCGCGACAGGAAATGCCCCAAAACACAACGTGGACACATCCCATTTTTTGATAGAAAACACAGCTTTTCTTTCCAAGGTGCCAGCCTGTACATTTTTGCCTCTAGCTCAGCCGGCACCTAGGGAAACCTACCAAACCTGTGCATTTTTTAAAACTAGAGACCTAGGGGAATCCAAGATGGGGTGATTTGTGGGGCTCTGACCAGGTTCTGTTACCCAGAATCCTTTGCAAACCTCAAAAATTGGCTAAAAAATACGTTTTCCTCACATTTCGGTGACAGAAAGTTCTGGAATCTGAGAGGAGCCACAAATTTCCTTCCACCCAGCGTTCCCCCAAGTCTCCCTATAAAAATGAGACCTCACTTGTGTGGGTAGGCCTAGCACCCGCGACAGGAAATGCCCCAAAACACAACGTGGATACATCCCATTTTTTGACAGAAAACACAGCTGTTTTTTCCAAAGTGCCAGCCTGTACATTTTGGCCTCTAGCTCAGCCGGCACCTAGGGAAACCTACCAGACCTGTGCATTTTTTAAAACTAGAGACCTAGGGGAATCCAAGATGGGGTGACTTGTGGGGCTCTGACCAGGTTCTGTTACCCAGAATCCTTTGCAAACCTCAAAAAGTGGCTAAATAAACACGTTTTCCTCACATTTCAGTGACAGAAAGTTCTGGAATCTGAGAGGAGCCACAAATTTCCTTCCACCCAGCGTTCCCCCAAGTCTCCAGATAAAAATGATACCTTACTTGTGTGGGTAGGCCTAGCGCCCGCGACAGGAAATGCCCCAAAACACAATGTGGACACATCAAATTTTTTGACAGAATACAGAGCTGTTTTTTGCAAAGTGCCTACCTGTAGATTTTGGCCTCTAGCTCAGCCGGCACATAGGGAAACCTACCAAACCTGTGCATTTTTGAAAACTAGAGACCTAGGGGAATCCAAGATTGGGTGACTTGTGGGGCTCTGACCAGGTTCTGTTAAACAGAATCCTTTGCAAACCTCAAAACGTGGCTAAAAAAACACTTTTTCCTCACATTTCAGTGACAGAAAGTTCTGAAATCTGAGAGGAGCCACAAATTTCCTTCCACCCAGCGTTCCCCCAAGTCTCCCGATAAAAATGATACCTCACTTGTGTGGGTAGGCCTAGCGCCCGCGACAGGAAATGCCCCAAAACACAACATGGACACAATCCATTTTTTGACAGAAAACACAGCTGTTTTTTGCAAAGTGCCTGTCTGTAGTTTTTGGCCTCTAGCTTAGCCGGCACCAAGGGAAACCTAACAAACCTGTGTATTTTTGAAAACTAGAGACCTAGGGTAATCCAAGATGGGGTGACTTGTGGGACTCGGACCAGGTTCTGTTACCCAGAATCCTTTGCAAACCTCAAAAAGTGGCTGAAAAAACACGTTTTCCTCACATTTTGGTGACAGAAAGTTCTGGAATCTGAGAGGAGCCACAAATTTCCTTCCACCCAGCGTTCCCCCAAGTCTCCTGATAAAAAATGATACCTCACTTGTGTGGGTAGGCCTAGCACCCGCGACAGGAAATGCCCCAAAACACAACGTGGGCACATCCCATTTTTTGACAGAAAACACAGCTGTTTTTTCCAAAGTGCCAGCCTGTACATTTTGGTCTCTAGCTCAGCCGGCACCTGGGAAACCTACCAAACCTGTGCATTTTTGAAAACTAGAGACCTAGGGGAATACAAGATGGGGTGACTTGTGGGCTCTGACCATGTTCTGTTACCCAGAATCCTTTGCAAACCTCAAAAAGTGGCTAAAAAAACACGTTTTCCTCACATTTCAGTGACAGAAAGTTCTGGAATCTGAGAGGAGCCACAAATTTCCTTCCACCCAGCGTTCCACCAAGTCTCCCGATAAAAATGATACCTCACTTGTGTGGGTAGGCCTCGCGCCCGCGACAGGAAATGCCCCAAAACACAACGTGGACACATCCCATTTTTTTACAGAAAACACAGCTTTTCTTTCCAAAGTGCCACCCTGTACATTTTGGCCTCTAACTCAGCCGGCACCTGGGAAACCTACCAAACCTGTGCATTTTTGAAAACTAGAGACCTAGGGCAATCCAAGATGGGGTGACTTGTGGGGCTCTGACCATGTTCTGTTACCCAGAATCCTTTGCAAACCTCAAAAAGTGGCTAAAAAAACACGTTTTCCTCACATTTCAGTGACAGAAAGTTCTGGAATCTGAGAGGAGCCACAAATTTCCTTCCACCCAGCGTTCCACCAAGTCTCCTGATAAAAATGATACCTCACTTGTGTGGGTAGGCCTAGCGCCCGCGACAGGAAATGCCCCAAAACACAACGTGGACACATCCCATTTTTTGATAGAAAACACAGCTTTTCTTTCCAAAGTGCCAGCCTGTACATTTTAGCCTCTAGCTCAGCCGGCACCTAGGGAAACCTACCAAACCTGTGCATTTTTTAAAACTAGAGACCTAGGGGAATCCAAGATGGGGTGATTTGTGGGGCTCTGACCAGGTTCAGTTACCCAGAATCCTTTGCAAACCTCAAAAATTGGCAAAAAAATACGTTTTCCTCACATTTCGGTGACAGAAAGTTCTGGAATCTGAGAGGAGCCACAAATTTCCTTCCACCCAGCGTTCCCCCAAGTCTCCCTATAAAAATGAGACCTCACTTGTGTGGGTAGGCCTAGCACCCGCGACAGGAAATGCCCCAAAACACAACGTGGATACATCCCATTTTTTGACAGAAAACACAGCTGTTTTTTCCAAAGTGCCAGCCTGTACATTTTGGCCTCTAGCTCAGCCGGCACCTAGAAAAACCTACCAGACCTGTGAATTTTTTAAAACTAGAGACCTAGGGGAATCCAAGATGGGGTGACTTGTGGGGCTCTGACCAGGTTCTGTTACCCAGAATCCTTTGCAACCTCAAAAAGTGAATAAATAAACACGTTTTCCTCACATTTCGGTGACAGAAAGTTCTGGAATCTGAGAGGAGCCACAAATTTCCTTCCACCCAGCGTTCCCCCAAGTCTCCAGATAAAAATGATACCTTACTTGTGTGGGTAGGCCTAGCGCCCGCGACAGGAAATGCCCCAAAACACAATGTGGACACATCAAATTTTTTGACAGAATACAGAGCTGTTTTTTGCAAAGTGCCTACCTGTAGATTTTGGCCTCTAGCTCAGCCGGCACATAGGGAAACCTACCAAACCTGTGCATTTTTGAAAACTAGAGACCTAGGGGAATCCAAGATTGGGTGACTTGTGGGGCTCTGACCAGGTTCTGTTAAACAGAATCCTTTGCAAACCTCAAAAAGTGGCTAAAAAACACGTTTTCCTCACATTTCAGTGACAGAAAGTTCTGGAATCTGAGAGGAGCCACAAATTTCCTTCCACCCAGCGTTCCACCAAGTCTCCCGATAAAAATGATACCTCACTTGTGTGGGTAGGCATAGCGCCCGCGACAGGAAATGCCCCAAAACACAACGTGGACACATCCCATTTTTTGATAGAAAACACAGCTTTTCTTTCCAAAGTGCCAGCCTGTACATTTTAGCCTCTAGCTCAGCCGGCACCTAGGGAAACCTACCAAACCTGTGCATTTTTTAAAACTAGAGACCTAGGGGAATCCAAGATGGGGTGATTTGTGGGGCTCTGACCAGGTTCTGTTACCCAGAATCCTTTGCAAACCTCAAAAATTGGCAAAAAAATACGTTTTCCTCACATTTCGGTGACAGAAAGTTCTGGAATCTGAGAGGAGCCACAAATTTCCTTCCACCCAGCGTTCCCCCAAGTCTCCCTATAAAAATGAGACCTCACTTGTGTGGGTAGGCCTAGCACCCGCGACAGGAAATGCCCCAAAACACAACGTGGATACATCCCATTTTTTGACAGAAAACACAGCTGTTTTTTCCAAAGTGCCAGCCTGTACATTTTGGCCTCTAGCTCAGCCGGCACCTAGGGAAACCTACCAGACCTGTGAATTTTTTAAAACTAGAGACCTAGGGGAATCCAAGATGGGGTGACTTGTGGGGCTCTGACCAGGTTCTGTTACCCAGAATCCTTTGCAAACCTCAAAAAGTGGCTAAATAAACACGTTTTCCTCACATTTCGGTGACAGAAAGTTCTGGAATCTGAGAGGAGCCACAAATTTCCTTCCACCCAGCGTTCCCCCAAGTCTCCAGATAAAAATGATACCTTACTTGTGTGGGTAGGCCTAGCGCCCGCGACAGGAAATGCCCCAAAACACAATGTGGACACATCAAATTTTTTGACAGAATACAGAGCTGTTTTTTGCAAAGTGCCTACCTGTAGATTTTGGCCTCTAGCTCAGCCGGCACATAGGGAAACCTACCAAACCTGTGCATTTTTGAAAACTAGAGACCTAGGGGAATCCAAGATTGGGTGACTTGTGGGGCTCTGACCAGGTTCTGTTAAACAGAATCCTTTGCAAACCTCAAAACTTGGCTAAAAAAACACTTTTTCCTCACATTTCAGTGACAGAAAGTTCTGAAATCTGAGAGGAGCCACAAATTTCCTTCCACCCAGCGTTCCCCCAAGTCTCCCGATAAAAATGATACCTCACTTGTGTGGGTAGGCCTAGCGCCTGCGACAGGAAATGCCCAAAACACAACATGGACACATCCCATTTTTTGACAGAAAACACAGCTGTTTTTTGCAAAGTGCCTGCCTGTAGTTTTTGGCCTCTAGCTTAGCAGGCACATAGGGAAACCTACCAAACCTGTGCATTTTTGAAAACTAGAGACCTAGGGGAATCCATGATTGGGTGACTTGTGGGGCTCTGACCAGGTTCTGTTAAACAGAATCCTTTGCAAACCTCAAAACGTGGCTAAAAAAACACTTTTTCCTCACATTTCGGTGACAGAAAGTTCTGGAATCTGAGAGGAGCCACAAATTTCCTTCCACCCAGCGTTCCCCCAAGTCTCCCGATAAAAATGATACCTTACTTGTGTGGGTAGGCCTAGCGCCCGCGACAGGAAATGCCCCAAAACACAACGTGGACACATCCCATTTTTTGACAGAAAACACAGCTTTTCTTTCCAAAGTGCCAGCCTGTACATTTTAGCCTCTAGCTCAGCCGGCACCGAGGGAAACCTACCAAACCTGTGCATTTTTTAAAACTAGAGACCTAGGGCAATCCAAGATGGGGTGACTTGTGGGACTCGGACCAGGTTCTGTTACCCAGAATCCTTTGCAAACCTCAAAATTTGGCTGAAAAAACACGTTTTCCTCACATTTTGGTGACAGAAAGTTCTGGAATCTGAGAGGAGCCACAAATTTCCTTCCACCCAGCGTTCCGCCAAGTCTCCCGATCAAAAAAGATACCTCACTTGTGTGGGTAGGCCTAGCACCCGCGACAGGAAATGCCCCAAAACACAACGTGGACACATCCCATTTTTTGACAGAAAACACAGCTGTTTTTTCCAAAGTGCCACCCTGTACATTTTGGCCTCTAACTCAGCCGGCACCTGGGAAACCTACCAAACCTGTGCATTTTTGAAAACTAGAGACCTAGGGCAATCCAAGATGGGGTGACTTGTGGGGCTCTGACCATGTTCTGTTACCCAGAATCCTTTGCAAACCTCAAAAAGTGGCTAAAAAACACGTTTTCCTCACATTTCAGTGACAGAAAGTTCTGGAATCAGAGAGGAGCCACAAATTTCCTTCCACCCAGCGTTCCACCAAGTCTCCCGATAAAAATGATACCTCACTTGTGTGGGTAGGCCTAGCGCCCGCGACAGGAAATGCCCCAAAACACAACGTGGACACATCCCATTTTTTGATAGAAAACACAGCTTTTCTTTCCAAGGTGCCAGCCTGTACATTTTTGCCTCTAGCTCAGCCGGCACCTAGGGAAACCTACCAAACCTGTGCATTTTTTAAAACTAGAGACCTAGGGGAATCCAAGATGGGGTGATTTGTGGGGCTCTGACCAGGTTCTGTTACCCAGAATCCTTTGCAAACCTCAAAAATTGGCTAAAAAATACGTTTTCCTCACATTTCGGTGACAGAAAGTTCTGGAATCTGAGAGGAGCCACAAATTTCCTTCCACCCAGCGTTCCCCCAAGTCTCCCTATAAAAATGAGACCTCACTTGTGTGGGTAGGCCTAGCACCCGCGACAGGAAATGCCCCAAAACACAACGTGGATACATCCCATTTTTTGACAGAAAACACAGCTGTTTTTTCCAAAGTGCCAGCCTGTACATTTTGGCCTCTAGCTCAGCCGGCACCTAGGGAAACCTACCAGACCTGTGCATTTTTTAAAACTAGAGACCTAGGGGAATCCAAGATGGGGTGACTTGTGGGGCTCTGACCAGGTTCTGTTACCCAGAATCCTTTGCAAACCTCAAAAAGTGGCTAAATAAACACGTTTTCCTCACATTTCAGTGACAGAAAGTTCTGGAATCTGAGAGGAGCCACAAATTTCCTTCCACCCAGCGTTCCCCCAAGTCTCCAGATAAAAATGATACCTTACTTGTGTGGGTAGGCCTAGCGCCCGCGACAGGAAATGCCCCAAAACACAATGTGGACACATCAAATTTTTTGACAGAATACAGAGCTGTTTTTTGCAAAGTGCCTACCTGTAGATTTTGGCCTCTAGCTCAGCCGGCACATAGGGAAACCTACCAAACCTGTGCATTTTTGAAAACTAGAGACCTAGGGGAATCCAAGATTGGGTGACTTGTGGGGCTCTGACCAGGTTCTGTTAAACAGAATCCTTTGCAAACCTCAAAACTTGGCTAAAAAAACACTTTTTCCTCACATTTCAGTGACAGAAAGTTCTGAAATCTGAGAGGAGCCACAAATTTCCTTCCACCCAGCGTTCCCCCAAGTCTCCCGATAAAAATGATACCTCACTTGTGTGGGTAGGCCTAGCGCCCGCGACAGGAAATGCCCCAAAACACAACATGGACACAATCCATTTTTTGACAGAAAACACAGCTGTTTTTTGCAAAGTGCCTGCCTGTAGTTTTTGGCCTCTAGCTTAGCCGGCACCTAGGGAAACCTAACAAACCTGTGCATTTTTGAAAACTAGAGACCTATGGTAATCCAAGATGGGGTGACTTGTTGGACTCGGACCAGGTTCTGTTACCCAGAATCCTTTGCAAACCTCAAAAAGTGGCTGAAAAAACACGTTTTCCTCACATTTCGGTGACAGAAAGTTCTGGAATCTGAGAGGAGCCACAAATTTCCTTCCACCCAGCGTTCCCCCAAGTCTCCCGATAAAAAATGATACCTCACTTGTGTGGGTAGGCCTAGCACCCGCGACAGGAAATGCCCCAAAACACAACGTGGGCACATCCCATTTTTTGACAGAAAACACAGCTATTTTTTCCAAAGTGCCAGCCTGTACATTTTGGTCTCTAGCTCAGCCGGCATCTGGGAAACCTACCAAACCTGTGCATTTTTGAAAACTAGAGACCTAGGGGAATCCAAGATGGGGTGACTTGTGGGGCTCTGACCATGTTCTGTTACCCAGAATCCTTTGCAAACCTCAAAAAGTGGCTAAAAAAACACGTTTTCCTCACATTTCAGTGACAGAAAGTTCTGGAATCTGAGAGGAGCCACAAATTTCCTTCCACCCAGCGTTCCACCAAGTCTCCCGATAAAAATGATACCTCACTTGTGTGGGTAGGCCTAGCGCCCGCGACAGGAAATGCCCCAAAACACAACGTGGACACATCCCATTTTTTTTACAGAAAACACAGCTTTTCTTTCCAAAGTGCCAGCCTGTACATTTTAGCCTCTAGCTCAGCCGGCACCTAGGGAAACCTACCAAACCTGTGCATTTTTTAAAACTAGAGACCTAGGGGAATCCAAGATGGGGTGATTTGTGGGGCTCTGACCAGGTTCTGTTACCCAGAATCCTTTTCAAACCTCAAAAAGTGGCTAAAAAAATACGTTTTCATCACATTTCGGTGACAGAAAGTTCTGGAATCTGAGAGGAGCCACAAATTTCCTTCCACCCAGCGTTCCCCCAAGTCTCCCTATAAAAATGATACCTCACTTGTGTGGGTAGGCCTAGCACCCGCGACAGGAAATGCCCCAAAACACAACGTGGACACATCCCATTTTTTGACAGAAAACACAGCTGTTTTTTCCAAAGTGCCAGCCTGTACATTTTGGCCTCTAGCTCAGCCGGCACCTAGGGAAACCTACCAGACCTGTGCATTTTTGAAAACTAGAGACCTAGGGGAATCCAAGATCGGGTGACTTGTGGGGCTCTGACCAGGTTCTGTTACCCAGAATCCTTTGCAAACCTCAAAAGGTGGCTAAATAAACACGTTTTCCTCACATTTCGGTGACAGAAAGTTCTGGAATCTGAGAGGAGCCACACATTTCCTTCCACCCAGCGTTCCCCCAAGTCTCCCGATAAAAATGATACCTTACTTGTGTGGGTAGGCCTAGCGCCCGCGACAGGAAATGCCCCAAAACACAACGTGGACACATCCCATTTTTTGACAGAAAACACAGCTTTTCTTTCCAAAGTGCCAGCCTGTACATTTTAGCCTCTAGCTCAGCCGGCACCTAGGGAAACCTACCAAACCTGTGCATTTTTGAAAACTAGAGACCTAGGGGAATCCAAGATGGGGTGACTTGTGGGACTCGGACCAGGTTCTGTTACCCAGAATCCTTTGCAAACCTCAAAAAGTGGCTGAAAAAACACGTTTTCCTCACATTTTGGTGACAGAAAGTTCTGGAATCTGAGAGGAGCCACAAATTTCCTTCCACCCAGCGTTCCCCCAAGTCTCCCGATAAAAATGATACCTCACTTGTGTGGGTAGGCCTAGCGCCCGCGACAGGAAATGCCCCAAAACACAACATGGACACAATCCATTTTTTGACAGAAAACACAGCTGTTTTTTGCAAAGTGCCTGCCTGTAGTTTTTGGCCTCTAGCTGAGCCGGCACCTAGGGAAACCTAACAAACCTGTGCATTTTTTAAAACTAGAGACCTAGGGTAATCCAAGATGGGGTGACTTGTGGGACTCGGACCAGGTTCTGTTGCCCAAAATCCTTTGCAAACCTCAAAAAGTGGCTGAAAAAACACGTTTTCCTCACATTTTGGTGACAGAAAGTTCTGGAATCTGAGAGGAGCCACAAATTTTCTTCCACCCAGCGTTCCCCCAAGTCTCCCGATAAAAAATGATACCTCACTTGTGTGGGTAGGCCTAGCACCCGCGACAGGAAATGCCCCAAAACACAACGTGGGCACATCCCATTTTTTGACAGAAAACACAGCTGTTTTTTCCAAAGTGCCAGCCTGTACATTTTGGTCTCTAGCTCAGCCGGCACCTGGGAAACCTACCAAACCTGTGCATTTTTGAAAACTAGAGACCTAGGGGAATCCAAGATGGGGGGACTTGTGGGGCTCTGACCAGGTTCTGTTACCCAGAATCCTTTGCAAACCTCAAAAAGTGGCTAAAAAAACACGTTTTCCTCACATTTCAGTGACAGAAAGTTCTGGAATCTGAGAGGGGCCACAAATTTCCTTCCACCCAGCGTTCCACCAAGTCTCCCGATAAAAATGATACCTCACTTGTGTGGGTAGGCCTAGCGCCCGCAACAGGAAATGCCCCAAAACACAACGTGGACACATCCCATTTTTTTTACAGAAAACACAGCTTTTCTTTCCAAAGTGCCAGCCTGTACATTTTAGCCTCTAGCTCAGCCGGCACCTAGGGAAACCTACCAAACCTGTGCATTTTTTAAAACTAGAGACCTAGGGGAATCCAAGATAGGGTGATTTGTGGGGCTCTGACCAGGTTCTGTTACCCAGAATCGTTTGCAAACCTCAAAAAGTGGCTAAAAAAACACGTTTTCATCACATTTCGGTGACAGAAAGTTCTGGAATCTGAGAGGAGCCACAAATTTCCTTCCACCCAGCGTTCCCCCAAGTCTCCCTATAAAAATGATACCTCACTTGTGTGGGTAGGCCTAGCACCCGCGACAGGAAATGCCCCAAAACACAACGTGGACACATCCCATTTTTTGACAGAAAACACAGCTGTTTTTTCCAAAGTGCCAGCCTGTACATTTTGGCCTCTAGCTCAGCCGGCACCTAGGGAAACCTACCAGACCTGTGCATTTTTTAAAACTAGAGACCTAGGGGAATCCAAGATGGGGTGACTTGTGGGGCTCTGACCAGGTTCTGTTACCCAGAATCCTTTGCAAACCTCAAAAAGTGGCTGAAAAAACACGTTTTCCTCACATTTCGGTGACAGAAAGTTCTGGAATCTGAGAGGAGCCACAAATTTCCTTCCACCCAGCATTCCCCCAAGTCTCCCTATAAAAATGAGACCTCACTTGTGTGGGTAGGCCTAGCACCCGCGACAGGAAATGCCCCAAAACACAACGTGGATACATCCCATTTTTTGACAGAAAACACAGCTGTTTTTTCCAAAGTGCCAGCCTGTACATTTTGGCCTCTAGCTCAGCCGGCACCTAGGGAAACCTACCAGACCTGTGCATTTTTTAAAACTAGAGACCTAGGGGAATCCAAGATGGGGTGACTTGTGGGGCTCTGACCAGGTTCTGTTACCCAGAATCCTTTGCAAACCTCAAAAAGTGGCTAAATAAACACGTTTTCCTCACATTTCAGTGACAGAAAGTTCTGGAATCTGAGAGGAGCCACAAATTTCCTTCCACCCAGCGTTCCCCCAAGTCTCCAGATAAAAATGATACCTTACTTGTGTGGGTAGGCCTAGCGCCCGCGACAGGAAATGCCCCAAAACACAATGTGGACACATCAAATTTTTTGACAGAATACAGAGCTGTTTTTTGCAAAGTGCCTACCTGTAGATTTTGGCCTCTAGCTCAGCCGGCACATAGGGAAACCTACCAAACCTGTGCATTTTTGAAAACTAGAGACCTAGGGGAATCCAAGATTGGGTGACTTGTGGGGCTCTGACCAGGTTCTGTTAAACAGAATCCTTTGCAAACCTCAAAACTTGGCTAAAAAAACACTTTTTCCTCACATTTCAGTGACAGAAAGTTCTGAAATCTGAGAGGAGCCACAAATTTCCTTCCACCCAGCGTTCCCCCAAGTCTCCCGATAAAAATGATACCTCACTTGTGTGGGTAGGCCTAGCGCCCGCGACAGGAAATGCCCCAAAACACAACATGGACACAATCCATTTTTTGACAGAAAATACAGCTGTTTTTTGCAAAGTGCCTGCCTGTAGTTTTTGGCCTCTAGCTTAGCCGGCACCTAGGGAAACCTAACAAATGTGTGCATTTTTGAAAACTAGAGACCTATGGTAATCCAAGATGGGGTGACTTGTTGGACTCGGACCAGGTTCTGTTACCCAGAATCCTTTGCAAACCTCAAAAAGTGGCTGAAAAAACACGTTTTCCTCACATTTCGGTGACAGAAAGTTCTGGAATCTGAGAGGAGCCACAAATTTCCCTCCACCCAGCGTTCCCCCAAGTCTCCCGATAAAAAATGATACCTCACTTGTGTGGGTAGGCCTAGCACCCGCGACAGGAAATGCCCCAAAACACAACGTGGGCACATCCCATTTTTTGACAGAAAACACAGCTATTTTTTCCAAAGTGCCAGCCTGTACATTTTGGTCTCTAGCTCAGCCGGCACCTGGGGAAACCTACCAAACCTGTGCATTTTTTAAAACTAGAGACCTAGGGGAATCCAAGATGGGGTGATTTGTGGGGCTCTGACCAGGTTCTGTTACCCAGAATCCTTTGCAAACCTCAAAAAGTGGCTAAAAAAACACGTTTTCATCACATTTCGGTGACAGAAAGTTCTGGAATCTGAGAGGAGCCACAAATTTCCTTCCACCCAGCGTTCCCCCAAGTCTCCCTATAAAAATGATACCTCACTTGTGTGGGTAGGCCTAGCACCCGCGACAGGAAATGCCCCAAAACACAACGTGGACACATCCCATTTTTTGACAGAAAACACAGCTGTTTTTTCCAAAGTGCCAGCCTGTACATTTTGGCCTCTAGCTCAGCCGGCACCTAGGGAAACCTACCAGACCTGTGCATTTTTGAAAACTAGAGACCTAGGGGAATCCAAGATCGGGTGACTTGTGGGGCTCTGACCAGGTTCTGTTACCCAGAATCCTTTGCAAACCTCAAAAGGTGGCTAAATAAACACGTTTTCCTCACATTTCGGTGACAGAAAGTTCTGGAATCTGAGAGGAGCCACACATTTCCTTCCACCCAGCGTTCCCCCAAGTCTCCCGATAAAAATGATACCTTACTTGTGTGGGTAGGCCTAGCGCCCGCGACAGGAAATGCCCCAAAACACAACGTGGGCACATCCCATTTTTTGACAGAAAACACAGCTTTTCTTTCCAAAGTGCCAGCCTGTACATTTTAGCCTCTAGCTCAGCCGGCACCTGGGAAACCTACCAAACCTGTGCATTTTTGAAAACTAGAGACCTAGGGGAATCCAAGATGGGGTGACTTGTGGGACTCGGACCAGGTTCTGTTACCCAGAATCCTTTGCAAACCTCAAAAAGTGGCTAAAAAAACACGTTTTCCTCACATTTCAGTGACAGAAAGTTCTGGAATCTGAGAGGAGCCACAAATTTCCTTCCACCCAGCGTTCCACCAAGTCTCCCGATAAAAATGATACCTCACTTGTGTGGGTAGGCCTAGCGCCCGCGACAGGAAATGCCCCAAAACACAACGTGGACACATCCCATTTTTTTACAGAAAACACAGCTTTTCTTTCCAAAGTGCCAGCCTGTACATTTTAGCCTCTAGCTCAGCCGGCACCTAGGGAAACCTACCAAACCTGTGCATTTTTTAAAACTAGAGACCTAGGGGAATCCAAGATGGGGTGATTTGTGGGGCTCTGACCAGGTTCTGTTACCCAGAATCCTTTGCAAACCTCAAAAAGTGGCTAAAAAAACACGTTTTCATCACATTTCGGTGACAGAAAGTTCTGGAATCTGAGAGGAGCCACAAATTTCCTTCCACCCAGCGTTCCCCCAAGTCTCCCTATAAAAATGATACCTCACTTGTGTGGGTAGGCCTAGCACCCGCGACAGGAAATGCCCCAAAACACAACGTGGACACATCCCATTTTTTGACAGAAAACACAGCTGTTTTTTCCAAAGTGCCAGCCTGTACATTTTGGCCTCTAGCTCAGCCGGCACCTAGGGAAACCTACCAGACCTGTGCATTTTTGAAAACTAGAGACCTAGGGGAATCCAAGATCGGGTGACTTGTGGGGCTCTGACCAGGTTCTGTTACCCAGAATCCTTTGCAAACCTCAAAAGGTGGCTAAATAAACACGTTTTCCTCACATTTCGGTGACAGAAAGTTCCGGAATCTGAGAGGAGCCACACATTTCCTTCCACCCAGCTTTCCCCCAAGTCTCCCGATAAAAATGATACCTTACTTGTGTGGGTAGGCCTAGCGCCCGCGACAGGAAATGCCCCAAAACACAACGTGGACACATCCCATTTTTTGACAGAAAACACAGCTTTTCTTTCCAAAGTGCCAGCCTGTACATTTTAGCCTCTAGCTCAGCCGGCACCTAGGGAAACCTACCAAACCTGTGCATTTTTGAAAACTAGAGACCTAGGGGAATCCAAGATGGGGTGACTTGTGGGACTCGGACCAGGTTCTGTTACCCAGAATCCTTTGCAAACCTCAAAAAGTGGCTGAAAAAACACGTTTTCCTCACATTTTGGTGACAGAAAGTTCTGGAATCTGAGAGGAGCCACAAATTTCCTTCCACCCAGCGTTCCCCCAAGTCTCCCGATAAAAATGATACCTCACTTGTGTGGGTAGGCCTAGCGCCCGCGACAGGAAATGCCCCAAAACACAACATGGACACAATCCATTTTTTGACAGAAAACACAGCTGTTTTTTGCAAAGTGCCTGCCTGTAGTTTTTGGCCTCTAGCTTAGCCGGCACCTAGGGAAACCTAACAAACCTGTGCATTTTTTAAAACTAGAGACCTAGGGTAATCCAAGATGGGGTGACTTGTGGGACTCGGACCAGGTTCTGTTACCCAAAATCCTTTGCAAACCTCAAAAAGTGGCTGAAAAAACACATTTTCCTCACATTTCGGTGACAGAAAGTTCTGGAATCTGAGAGGAGCCACAAATTTTCTTCCACCCAGCGTTCCCCCAAGTCTCCCGATAAAAAATGATACCTCACTTGTGTGGGTAGGCCTAGCACCCGCGACAGGAAATGCCCCAAAACACAACGTGGGCACATCCCATTTTTTGACAGAAAACACAGCTGTTTTTTCCAAAGTGCCAGCCTGTACATTTTGGTCTCTAGCTCAGCCGGCACCTGGGAAACCTACCAAACCTGTGCATTTTTGAAAACTAGAGACCTAGGGGAATCCAAGATGGGGTGACTTGTGGGGCTCTGACCATGTTCTGTTACCCAGAATCCTTTGCAAACCTCAAAAAGTGGCTAAAAAAACACGTTTTCCTCACATTTCAGTGACAGAAAGTTCTGGAATCTGAGAGGGGGCACAAATTTCCTTCCACCCAGCGTTCCACCAAGTCTCCCGATAAAAATGATACCTCACTTGTGTGGGTAGGCCTAGCGCCCGCGACAGGAAATGCCCCAAAACACAACGTGGACACATCCCATTTTTTTTACAGAAAACACAGCTTTTCTTTCCAAAGTGCCAGCCTGTACATTTTAGCCTCTAGCTCAGCCGGCACCTAGGGAAACCTACCAAACCTGTGCATTTTTTAAAACTAGAGACCTAGGGGAATCCAAGATGGGGTGATTTGTGGGGCTCTGACCAGGTTCTGTTACCCAGAATCGTTTGCAAACCTCAAAAAGTGGCTAAAAAAACACGTTTTCATCACATTTCGGTGACAGAAAGTTCTGGAATCTGAGAGGAGCCACAAATTTCCTTCCACCCAGCGTTCCCCCAAGTCTCCCTATAAAAATGATACCTCACTTGTGTGGGTAGGCCTAGCACCCGCGACAGGAAATGCCCCAAAACACAACGTGGACACATCCCATTTTTTGACAGAAAACACAGCTGTTTTTTCCAAAGTGCCAGCCTGTACATTTTGGCCTCTAGCTCAGCCGGCACCTAGGGAAACCTACCAGACCTGTGCATTTTTGAAAACTAGAGACCTAGGGGAATCCAAGATCGGGTGACTTGTGGGGCTCTGACCAGGTTCTGTTACCCAGAATCCTTTGCAAACCTCAAAAGGTGGCTAAATAAACACGTTTTCCTCACATTTCGGTGACAGAAAGTTCTGGAATCTGAGAGGAGCCACACATTTCCTTCCACCCAGCGTTCCCCCAAGTCTCCCGATAAAAATGATACCTTACTTGTGTGGGTAGGCCTAGCGCCCGCGACAGGAAATGCCCCAAAACACAACGTGGACACATCCCATTTTTTGACAGAAAACACAGCTTTTCTTTCCAAAGTGCCAGCCTGTACATTTTAGCCTCTAGCTCAGCCGGCACATAGGGAAACCTACCAAACCTGTGCATTTTTTAAAACTAGAGACCTAGGGGAATCCAAGATGGGGTGACTTGTGGGACTCGGACCAGGTTCTGTTACCCAGAATCCTTTGCAAACCTCAAAAAGTGGCTGAAAAAACACGTTTTCCTCACATTTTGGTGACAGAAAGTTCTGGAATCTGAGAGGAGCCACAAATTTCCTTCCACCCAGCGTTCCGCCAAGTCTCCCGATAAAAAATGATACCTCACTTGTGTGGGTAGGCCTAGCACCCGCGACAGGAAAGGCCCCAAAACACAACGTGGACACATCCCATTTTTTGACAGAAAACACAGCTGTTTTTTCCAAAGTGCCACCCTGTACATTTTGGCCTCTAACTCAGCCGGCACCTGGGAAACCTACCAAACCTGTGCATTTTTGAAAACTAGAGACCTAGGGCAATCCAAGATGGGGTGACTTGTGGGGCTCTGACCATGTTCTGTTACCCAGAATCCTTTGCAAACCTCAAAAAGTGGCTAAAAAACACGTTTTCCTCACATTTCAGTGACAGAAAGTTCTGGAATCTGAGAGGAGCCACAAATTTCCTTCCACCCAGCGTTCCACCAAGTCTCCCGATAAAAATGATACCTCACTTGTGTGGGTAGGCCTAGCGCCCGCGACAGGAAATGCCCCAAAACACAACGTGGACACATCCCATTTTTTGATAGAAAACACAGCTTTTCTTTCCAAAGTGCCAGCCTGTACATTTTAGCCTCTAGCTCAGCCGGCACCTAGGGAAACCTACCAAACCTGTGCATTTTTTAAAACTAGAGACCTAGGGGAATCCAAGATGGGGTGATTTGTGGGGCTCTGACCAGGTTCTGTTACCCAGAATCCTTTGCAAACCTCAAAAATTGGCTAAAAAATACGTTTTCCTCACATTTCGGTGACAGAAAGTTCTGGAATCTGAGAGGAGCCACAAATTTCCTTCCACCCAGCGTTCCCCCAAGTCTCCCTATAAAAATGAGACCTCACTTGTGTGGGTAGGCCTAGCACCCGCGACAGGAAATGCCCCAAAACACAACGTGGATACATCCCATTTTTTGACAGAAAACACAGCTGTTTTTTCCAAAGTGCCAGCCTGTACATTTTGGCCTCTAGCTCAGCCGGCACCTAGGGAAACCTACCAGACCTGTGCATTTTTTAAAACTAGAGACCTAGGGGAATCCAAGATGGGGTGACTTGTGGGGCTCTGACCAGGTTCTGTTACCCAGAATCCTTTGCAAACCTCAAAAAGTGGCTAAATAAACACGTTTTCCTCACATTTCGGTGACAGAAAGTTCTGGAATCTGAGAGGAGCCACAAATTTCCTTCCACCCAGCGTTCCCCCAAGTCTCCAGATAAAAATGATACCTTACTTGTGTGGGTAGGCCTAGCGCCCGCGACAGGAAATGCCCCAAAACACAATGAGGACACATCAAATTTTTTGACAGAATACAGAGCTGTTTTTTGCAAAGTGCCTACCTGTAGATTTTGGCCTCTAGCTCAGCCGGCACATAGGGAAACCTACCAAACCTGTGCATTTTTGAAAACTAGAGACCTAGGGGAATCCAAGATTGGGTGACTTGTGGGGCTCTGACCAGGTTCTGTTAAACAGAATCCTTTGCAAACCTCAAAACGTGGCTAAAAAAACACTTTTTCCTCACATTTCAGTGACAGAAAGTTCTGAAATCTGAGAGGAGCCACAAATTTCCTTCCACCCAGCGTTCCCCCAAGTCTCCCGATAAAAATGATACCTCACTTGTGTGGGTAGGCCTAGCGCCCGCGACAGGAAATGCCCCAAAACACAACATGGATACAATCCATTTTTTGACAGAAAACACAGCTGTTTTTTGCAAAGTGCATGCCTGTAGTTTTTGGCCTCTAGCTTAGCCGGCACCTAGGGAAACCTAACAAACCTGTGCATTTTTGAAAACTAGAGACCTAGGGTAATCCAAGATGGGGTGACTTGTGGGACTCGGACCAGGTTCTGTTACCCAGAATCCTTTGCAAACCTCAAAAAGTGGCTGAAAAAACACGTTTTCCTCACATTTCGGTGACAGAAAGTTCTGGAATCTGAGAGGAGCCACAAATTTCCTTCCACCCAGCGTTCCCCAAGTCTCCCGATAAAAAATGATACCTCACTTGTGTGGGTAGGCCTAGCACCCGCAACAGGAAATGCCCCAAAACACAACGTGGGCACATCCCATTTTTTGACAGAAAACACAGCTGTTTTTTCCAAAGTGCCAGCCTGTACATTTTGGTCTCTAGCTCAGCCGGCACCTGGGAAACCTACCAAACCTGTGCATTTTTGAAAACTAGAGACCTAGGGGAATCCAAGATGGGGTGACTTGTGGGGCTCTGACCATGTTCTGTTACCCAGAATCCTTTGCAAACCTCAAAAAGTGGCTAAAAAAACACGTTTTCCTCACATTTCAGTGACAGAAAGTTCTGGAATCTGAGAGGAGCCACAAATTTCCTTCCACCCAGCGTTCCACCAAGTCTCCCGATAAAAATGATACCTCACTTGTGTGGGTAGGCCTAGCGCCCGCGACAGGAAATGCCCCAAAACACAACGTGGACACATCCCATTTTTTAACAGAAAACACAGCTTTTCTTTCCAAAGTGCCACCCTGTACATTTTGGCCTCTAACTCAGCCGGCACCTGGGAAACCTACCAAACCTGTGCATTTTTGAAAACTAGAGACCTAGGGCAATCCAAGATGGGGTGACTTGTGGGGCTCTGACCATGTTCTGTTACCCAGAATCCTTTGCAAACCTCAAAAAGTGGCAAAAAAAACACGTTTTCCTCACATTTCAGTGACAGAAAGTTCTGGAATCTGAGAGGAGCCACAAATTTGCTTCCACCCAGCGTTCCACCAAGTCTTCCGATAAAAATGATACCTCACTTGTGTGGGTAGGCCTAGCGCCCGCGACAGGAAATGCCCCAAAACACAACGTGGACACATCCCATTTTTTGATAGAAAACACAGCTTTTCTTCCCAAAGTGCCAGCCTGTACATTTTAGCCTCTAGCTCAGCCGGCACCTAGGGAAACCTACCAAACCTGTGCATTTTTTAAAACTAGAGACCTAGGGGAATCCAAGATGGGGTGATTTGTGGGGCTCTGACCAGGTTCTGTTACCCAGAATCCTTTGCAAACCTCAAAAATTGGCAAAAAAATACGTTTTCCTCACATTTCGGTGACAGAAAGTTCTGGAATCTGAGAGGAGCCACAAATTTCCTTCCACCCAGCGTTCCCCCAAGTCTCCCTATAAAAATGAGACCTCACTTGTGTGGGTAGACCTAGCAGCCGCGACAGGAAATGCCCCAAAACACAACGTGGATACATCCCATTTTTTGACAGAAAACACAGCTGTTTTTTCCAAAGTGCCAGCCTGTACATTTTGGCCTCTAGCTCAGCCGGCACCTAGGGAAACCTACCAGACCTGTGCATTTTTTAAAACTAGAGACCTAGGGGAATCCAAGATGGGGTGACTTGTGGGGCTCTGACCAGGTTCTGTTACCCAGAATCCTTTGCAAACCTCAAAAAGTGGCTAAATAAACACGTTTTCCTCACATTTCGGTGACAGAAAGTTCTGGAATCTGAGAGGAGCCACAAATTTCCTTCCACCCAGCGTTCCCCCAAGTCTCCCGATAAAAATGATACCTTACTTGTGTGGGTAGGCCTAGCGCCCGCGACAGGAAATGCCCCAAAACACAACGTGGACACATCCCATTTTTTGACAGAAAACACAGCTTTTCTTTCCAAAGTGCCAGCCCGTACATTTTAGCCTCTAGCTCAGACGGCACCTAGGGAAACCTACCAAACCTGTGCATTTTTTAAAACTAGAGACCTAGGGGAATCCAAGATGGGGTGACTTGTGGGACTCGGGCCAGGTTCTGTTACCCAGAATCCTTTGCAAACCTCAAAAAGTGGCTGAAAAAACAAGTTTTCCTCACATTTTGGTGACAGAAAGTTCTGGAATCTGAGAGGAGCCCCAAATTTCCTTCCACCCAGCGTTCCGCCAAGTCTCCCGATAAAAAAAGATACCTCACTTGTGTGGGTAGGCCTAGCACCCGCGACAGGAAATGCCCCAAAACACAACGTGGACACATCCCATTTTTTGACAGAAAACACAGCTGTTTTTTCCAAAGTGCCACCCTGTACATTTTGGCCTCTAACTCAGCCGGCACCTGGGAAACCTACCAAACCTGTGCATTTTTGAAAACTAGAGACCTAGGGCAATCCAAGATGGGGTGACTTGTGGGGCTCTGACCATGTTCTGTTACCCAGAATCCTTTGCAAACCTCAAAAAGTGGCTAAAAAAACACGTTTTCCTCACATTTCAGTGACAGAAAGTTCTGGAATCTGAGAGGAGCCACAAATTTCCTTCCACCCAGCGTTCCACCAAGTCTCCCGATAAAAATGATACCTCACTTGTGTGGGTAGGCCTAGCGCCCCCGACAGGAAATGCCCCAAAACACAACGTGGACACATCCCATTTTTTGATAGAAAACACAGCTTTTCTTTCCAAAGTGCCAGCCTGTACATTTTAGCCTCTAGCTCAGCCGGCACCTAGGGAAACCTACCAAACCTGTGCATTTTTTAAAACTAGAGACCTAGGGGAATCCAAGATGGAGTGATTTGTGGGGCTCTGACCAGGTTCTGTTACCCAGAATCCTTTGCAAACCTCAAAAATTGGCTAAAAAATAAGTTTTCCTCACATTTCGGTGACAGAAAGTTCTGGAATCTGAGAGGAGCCACAAATTTCCTTCCACCCAGCGTTCCCCCAAGTCTCCCTATAAAAATGAGACCTCACTTGTGTGGGTAGGCCTAGCACCCGCGACAGGAAATGCCCCAAAACACAACGTGGATACATCCCATTTTTTGACAGAAAACACAGCTGTTTTTTCCAAAGTGCCAGCCTGTACATTTTGGCCTCTAGCTCAGCCGGCACCTAGGGAAACCTACCAGACCTGTGCATTTTTTTAAACTAGAGACCTAGGGGAATCCAAGATGGGGTGACTTGTGGGGCTCTGGCCAGGTTCTGTTACCCAGAATCCTTTGCAAACCTCAAAAAGTGGCTAAATAAACACGTTTTCCTCACATTTCGGTGACAGAAAGTTCTGGAATCTGAGAGGAGCCACAAATTTCCTTCCACCCAGCGTTCCCCCAAGTCTCCAGATAAAAATGATACCTTACTTGTGTGGGTAGGCCTAGCGCCCGCGACAGGAAATGCCCCAAAACACAATGTGGACACATCAAATTTTTTGACAGAATACAGAGCTGTTTTTTGCAAAGTGCCTACCTGTAGATTTTGGCCTCTAGCTCAGCCGGCACATAGGGAAACCTACCAAACCTGTGCATTTTTGAAAACTAGAGACCTAGGGGAATCCAAGATTGGGTGACTTGTGGGGCTCTGACCAGGTTCTGTTAAACAGAATCCTTTGCAAACATCAAAACGTGGCTAAAAAAACACTTTTTCCTCACATTTCAGTGACAGAAAGTTCTGAAATCTGAGAGGAGCCACAAATTTCCTTCCACCCAGCGTTCCCCCAAGTCTCCCGATAAAAATTATACCTCACTTGTGTGGGTAGGCCTAGCGCCCGCGACAGGAAATGCCCCAAAACACAACATGGACACAATCCATTTTTTGACAGAAAACACAGCTGTTTTTTGCAAAGTGCCTGCCTGTAGTTTTTGGCCTCTAGCTTAGCCGGCACCTAGGGAAACCTAACAAACCTGTGCATTTGTGAAAACTAGAGACCTAGGGTAATCCAAGATGGGGTGACTTGTGGGACTCGGACCAGGTTCTGTTACCCAGAATCCTTTGCAAACCTCAAAAAGTGGCTGAAAAAACACATTTTCCTCACATTTCGGTGACAGAAAGTTCTGGAATCTGAGAGGAGCCACAAATTTCCTTCCACCCAGCGTTCCACCAAGTCTCCCGATAAAAATGATACCTCACTTGTGTGGGTAGGCCTAGCGCCCGCGACAGGAAATGCCCCAAAACACAACGTGGACACATCCCATTTTTTGATAGAAAACACAGCTTTTCTTTCCAAAGTGCCAGCCTGTACATTTTAGCCTCTAGCTCAGCCGGCACCTAGGGAAACCTACCAAACCTGTGCATTTTTTAAAACTAGAGACCTAGGGGAATCCAAGATGGGGTAATTTGTGGGGCTCTGACCAGGTTCTGTTACCCAGAATCCTTTGCAAACCTCAAAAATTGGCTAAAAAATAAGTTTTCCTCACATTTCGGTGACAGAAAGTTCTGGAATCTGAGAGGAGCCACAAATTTCCTTCCACCCAGCGTTCCCCCAAGTCTCCCTATAAAAATGAGACCTCACTTGTGTGGGTAGGCCTAGCACCCGCGACAGGAAATGCCCCAAAACACAACGTGGATACATCCCATTTTTTGACAGAAAACACAGCTGTTTTTTCCAAAGTGCCAGCCTGTACATTTTGGCCTCTAGCTCAGCCGGCACCTAGGGAAACCTACCAGACCTGTGCATTTTTTAAAACTAGAGACCTAGGGGAATCCAAGATGGGGTGACTTGTGGGGCTCTGGCCAGGTTCTGTTACCCAGAATCCTTTGCAAACCTCAAAAAGTGGCTAAATAAACACGTTTTCCTCACATTTCGGTGACAGAAAGTTCTGGAATCTGAGAGGAGCCACAAATTTCCTTCCACCCAGCGTTCCCCCAAGTCTCCAGATAAAAATGATACCTTACTTGTGTGGGTAGGCCTAGCGCCCGCGACAGGAAATGCCCCAAAACACAATGTGGACACATCAAATTTTTTGACAGAATACAGAGCTGTTTTTTGCAAAGTGCCTACCTGTAGATTTTGGCCTCTAGCTCAGCCGGCACATAGGGAAACCTACCAAACCTGTGCATTTTTGAAAACTAGAGACCTAGGGGAATCCAAGATTGGGTGACTTGTGGGGCTCTGACCAGGTTCTGTTAAACAGAATCCTTTGCAAACATCAAAACGTGGCTAAAAAAACACTTTTTCCTCACATTTCAGTGACAGAAAGTTCTGAAATCTGAGAGGAGCCACAAATTTCCTTCCACCCAGCGTTCCCCCAAGTCTCCCGATAAAAATGATACCTCACTTGTGTGGGTAGGCCTAGCGCCCGCGACAGGAAATGCCCCAAAACACAACATGGACACAATCCATTTTTTGACAGAAAACACAGCTGTTTTTTGCAAAGTGCCTGCCTGTAGTTTTTGGCCTCTAGCTTAGCCGGCACCTAGGGAAACCTAACAAACCTGTGCATTTTTGAAAACTAGAGACCTAGGGTAATCCAAGATGGGGTGACTTGTGGGACTCGGACCAGGTTCTGTTACCCAGAATCCTTTGCAAACCTCAAAAAGTGGCTGAAAAAACACGTTTTCCTCACATTTCGGTGACAGAAAGTTCTGGAATCTGAGAGGAGCCACAAATTTCCTTCCACCCAGCGTTCCCCCAAGTCTCCCGATAAAAAATGATACCTCACTTGTGTGGGTAGGCCTAGCACCCGCGACAGGAAATGCCCCAAAACACAACGTGGGCACATCCCATTTTTTGACAGAAAACACAGCTGTTTTTTCCAAAGTGCCAGCCTGTACATTTTGGTCTCTAGCTCAGCCGGCACCTGGGAAACCTACCAAACCTGTGCATTTTTTAAAACTAGAGACCTAGGGGAATCCAAGATGGGGTGACTTGTGGGGCTCTGACCATGTTCTGTTACCCAGAATCCTTTGCAAACATCAAAAAGTGGCTAAAAAAACACGTTTTCCTCACATTTCAGTGACAGAAAGTTCTGGAATCTGAGAGGAGCCACAAATTTCCTTCCACCCAGCGTTCCACCAAGTCTCCCGATAAAAATGATACCTCACTTGTGTGGGTAGGCCTAGCGCCCGCGACAGGAAATGCCCCAAAACACAACGTGGACACATCCCATTTTTTTACAGAAAACACAGCTTTTCTTTCCAAAGTGCCAGCCTGTACATTTTAGCCTCTAGCTCAGCCGGCACCTAGGGAAACCTACCAAACCTGTGCATTTTTTAAAACTAGAGACCTAGGGGAATCAAAGATGGGGTGATTTGTTGGGCTCTGACCAGGTTCTGTTACCCAGAATCCTTTGCAAACCTCAAAAAGTGTCTAAAAAAACACGTTTTCATCACATTTCGGTGACAGAAAGTTCTGGAATCTGAGAGGAGCCACAAATTTCCTTCCACCCAGCGTTCCCCCAAGTCTCCCTATAAAAATGATACCTCACTTGTGTGGGTAGGCCTAGCACCCGCGACAGGAAATGCCCCAAAACACAACGTGGACACATCCCATTTTTTGACAGAAAACACAGCTGTTTTTTCCAAAATGCCAGCCTGTACATTTTGGCCTCTAGCTCAGCCGGCACCTAGGGAAACCTACCAGACCTGTGCATTTTTGAAAACTAGAGACCTAGGGGAATCCAAGATGGGGTGACTTGTGGGGCTCTGACCAGGTTCTGTTACCCAGAATCCTTTGCAAACCTCAAAAGGTGGCTAAATAAACACGTTTTCCTCACATTTCGGTGACAGAAAGTTCTGGAATCTGAGAGGAGCCACACATTTCCTTCCACCCAGCGTTCCCCCAAGTCTCCCGATAAAAATGATACCTTACTTGTGTGGGTAGGCCTAGCGCCCGCGACAGGAAATGCCCCAAAACACAACGTGGACACATCCCATTTTTTGACAGAAAACACAGCTTTTCTTTCCAAAGTGCCAGCCTGTACATTTTAGCCTCTAGCTCAGCCGGCACCGAGGGAAACCTACCAAACCTGTGCATTTTTAAAAACTAGAGACCTAGGGCAATCCAAGATGGGGTGACTTGTGGGGCTCTGACCATGTTCTGTTACCCAGAATCCTTTGCAAACCTCAAAAAGTGGCTAAAAAACACGTTTTCCTCACATTTCAGTGACAGAAAGTTCTGGAATCTGAGAGGAGCCACAAATTTCCTTCCACCCAGCGTTCCACCAAGTCTCCCGATAAAAATGATACCTCACTTGTGTGGGTAGGCCTAGCGCCCGCGACAGGAAATGCCCCAAAACACAACGTGGACACATCCCATTTTTTGATAGAAAACACAGCTTTTCTTTCCAAAGTGCCAGCCTGTACATTTTAGCCTCTAGCTCAGCCGGCACCTAGGGAAACCTACCAAACCTGTGCATTTTTTAAAACTAGAGACCTAGGGGAATCCAAGATGGGGTGATTTGTGGGGCTCTGACCAGGTTCTGTTACCCAGAATCCTTTGCAAACCTCAAAAATTGGCTAAAAAATACGTTTTCCTCACATTTCGGTGACAGAAAGTTCTGGAATCTGAGAGGAGCCACAAATTTCCTTCCACCCAGCGTTCCCCCAAGTCTCCCTATAAAAATGAGACCTCACTTGTGTGGGTAGGCCTAGCACCCGCGACAGGAAATGCCCCAAAACACAACGTGGATACATCCCATTTTTTGACAGAAAACACAGCAGTTTTTTCCAAAGTGCCAGCCTGTACATTTTGGCCTCTAGCTCAGCCGGCACCTAGGGAAACCTACCAGACCTGTGCATTTTTTAAAACTAGAGACCTAGGGGAATCCAAGATGGGGTGACTTGTGGGGCTCTGACCAGGTTCTGTTACCCAGAATCCTTTGCAAACCTCAAAAAGTGGCTAAATAAACACGTTTTCCTCACATTTCGGTGACAGAAAGTTCTGGAATCTGAGAGGAGCCACAAATTTCCTTCCACCCAGCGTTCCCCCAAGTCTCCAGATAAAAATGATACCTTACTTGTGTGGGTAGGCCTAGCGCCCGCGACAGGAAATGCCCCAAAACACAATGTGGACACATCAAATTTTTTGACAGAATACAGAGCTGTTTTTTGCAAAGTGCCTACCTGTAGATTTTGGCCTCTAGCTCAGCCGGCACATAGGGAAACCTACCAAACCTGTGCATTTTTTAAAACTAGAGACCTAGGGGAATCCAAGATTGGGTGACTTGTGGGGCTCTGACCAGGTTCTGTTAAACAGAATCCTTTGCAAACCTCAAAACGTGGCTAAAAAAACACTTTTTCCTCACATTTCAGTGACAGAAAGTTCTGAAATCTGAGAGGAGCCACAAATTTCCTTCCACCCAGCGTTCCCCCAAGTCTCCCGATAAAAATGATACCTCACTTGTGTGGGTAGGCCTAGCGCCCGCGACAGGAAATGCCCCAAAACACAACATGGACACAATCCATTTTTTGACAGAAAACACAGCTGTTTTTTGCAAAGTGCCTGCCTGTAGTTTTTGGCCTCTAGCTTAGCCGGCACCTAGGGAAACCTAACAAACCTGTGCATTTTTGAAAACTAGAGACCTAGGGTAATCCAAGATGGGGTGACTTGTGGGACTCGGACCAGGTTCTGTTACCCAGAATCCTTTGCAAACCTCAAAAAGTGGCTGAAAAAACACGTTTTCCTCACATTTCGGTGACAGAAAGTTCTGGAATCTGAGAGGAGCCACAAATTTCCTTCCACCCAGCGTTCCCCCAAGTCTCCCGATAAAAAATGATACCTCACTTGTGTGGGTAGGCCTAGCACCCGCGACAGGAAATGCCCCAAAACACAACGTGGGCACATCCCATTTTTTGACAGAAAACACAGCTGTTTTTTCCAAAGTGCCAGCCTGTACATTTTGGTCTCTAGCTCAGCCGGCACCTGGGAAACCTACCAAACCTGTGCATTTTTGAAAACTAGAGACCTAGGGGAATCCAAGATGGGGTGACTTGTGGGGCTCTGACCATGTTCTGTTACCCAGAATCCTTTGCAAACCTCAAAAAGTGGCAAAAAAAACAAGTTTTCCTCACATTTCAGTGACAGAAAGTTCTGGAATCTGAGAGGAGCCACAAATTTCCTTCCACCCAGCGTTCCACCAAGTCTCCCGATAAAAATGATACCTCACTTGTGTGGGTAGGCCTAGCGCCCGCGACAGGAAATGCCCCAAAACACAACGTGGACACATCCCATTTTTTTTACAGAAAACACAGCTTTTCTTTCCAAAGTGCCACCCTGTACATTTTGGCCTCTAATTCAGCCGGCACCTGGGAAACCTACCAAACCTGTGCATTTTTGAAAACTAGAGACCTAGGGCAATCCAAGATGGGGTGACTTGTGGGGCTCTGACCATGTTCTGTTACCCAGAATCCTTTGCAAACCTCAAAAAGTGGCTAAAAAAACACGTTTTCCTCACATTTCAGTGACAGAAAGTTCTGGAATCTGAGAGGAGCCACAAATTTCCTTCCACCCAGCGTTCCACCAATTCTCCTGATAAAAATGATACCTCACTTGTGTGGGTAGGCCTAGCGCCCGCGACAGGAAATGCCCCAAAACACAACGTGGACACATCCCATTTTTTGATAGAAAACACAGCTTTTCTTTCCAAAGTGCCAGCCTGTACATTTTAGCCTCTAGCTCAGCCGGCACCTAGGGAAACCTACCAAACCTGTGCATTTTTTAAAACTAGAGACCTAGGGGAATCCAAGATGGGGTGATTTGTGGGGCTCTGACCAGGTTCTGTTACCCAGAATCCTTTGCAAACCTCAAAAATTGGCAAAAAAACACGTTTTCCTCACATTTCGGTGACAGAAAGTTCTGGAATCTGAGAGGAGCCACAAATTTCCTTCCACCCAGCGTTCCCCCAAGTCTCCCTATAAAAATGAGACCTCACTTGTGTGGGTAGGCCTAGCACCCGCGACAGGAAATGCCCCAAAACACAACGTGGATACATCCCATTTTTTGACAGAAAACACAGCTGTTTTTTCCAAAGTGCCAGCCTGTACATTTTGGCCTCTAGCTCAGCCGGCACCTAGGGAAACCTACCAGACCTGTGCATTTTTTAAAACTAGAGACCTAGGGGAATCCAAGATGGGGTGACTTGTGGGGCTCTGACCAGGTTCTGTTACCCAGAATCCTTTGCAAACCTCAAAAAGTGGCTAAATAAACACGTTTTCCTCACATTTCGGTGACAGAAAGTTCTGGAATCTGAGAGGAGCCACAAATTTCCTTCCACCCAGCGTTCCCCCAAGTCTCCAGATAAAAATGATACCTTACTTGTGTGGGTAGGCCTAGCGCCCGCGACAGGAAATGCCCCAAAACACAATGTGGACACATCAAATTTTTTGACAGAATACAGAGCTGTTTTTTGCAAAGTGCCTACCTGTAGATTTTGGCCTCTAGCTCAGCCGGCACATAGGGAAACCTACCAAACCTGTGCATTTTTGAAAACTAGAGACCTAGGGGAATCCAAGATTGGGTGACTTGTGGGGCTCTGACCAGGTTCTGTTAAACAGAATCCTTTGCAAACCTCAAAACTTGGCTAAAAAAACACTTTTTCCTCACATTTCAGTGACAGAAAGTTCTGAAATCTGAGAGGAGCCACAAATTTCCTTCCACCCAGCGTTCCCCCAAGTCTCCCGATAAAAATGATACCTCACTTGTGTGGGTAGGCCTAGCGCCCGCGACAGGAAATGCCCCAAAACACAACATGGACACAATCCATTTTTTGACAGAAAACACAGCTGTTTTTTGCAAAGTGCCTGCCTGTAGTTTTTGGCCTCTAGCTTAGCCGGCACCTAGGGAAACCTAACAAACCTGTGCATTTTTGAAAACTAGAGACCTAGGGTAATCCAAGATGGGATGACTTGTGGGACTCGGACCAGGTTCTGTTACCCAGAATCCTTTGCAAACCTCAAAAAGTGGCTGAAAAAACACGTTTTCCTCACATTTCGGTGACAGAAAGTTCTGGAATCTGAGAGGAGCCACAAATTTCCTTCCACCCAGCGTTCCCCCAAGTCTCCCGATAAAAAATGATACCTCACATGTGTGGGTAGGCCTAGCACCCGCGACAGGAAATGCCCCAAAACACAACGTGGGCACATCCCATTTTTTGACAGAAAACACAGCTGTTTTTTCCAAAGTGCCAGCCTGTACATTTTGGTCTCTAGCTCAGCCGGCACCTGGGAAACCTACCAAACCTGTGCATTTTTGAAAACTAGAGACCTAGGGGAATTCAAGATGGGGTGACTTGTGGGGCTCTGACCATGTTCTGTTACCCAGAATCCTTTGCAAACCTCAAAAAGTGGCTAAAAAAACACGTTTTCCTCACATTTCAGTGACAGAAAGTTCTGGAATATGAGAGGAGCCACAAATTTCCTTCCACCCAGCGTTCCACCAAGTCTCCCGATAAAAATGATACCTCACTTGTGTGGGTAGGCCTAGCGCCTGCGACAGGAAATGCCCCAAAACACAACGTGGACACATCCCATTTTTTTACAGAAAACACAGCTTTTCTTTCCAAAGTGCCAGCCTGTACATTTTAGCCTCTAGCTCAGCCGGCACCTAGGGAAACCTACCAAACCTGTGCATTTTTTAAAACTAGAGACCTAGGGGAATCCAAGATGGGGTGATTTGTGGGGCTCTGACCAGGTTCTGTTACCCAGAATCCTTTGCAAACCTCAAAAAGTGGCTAAAAAAACACGTTTTCATCACATTTCGGTGGCAGAAAGTTCTGGAATCTGAGAGGAGCCACAAATTTCCTTCCACCCAGCGTTCCCCCAAGTCTCCCTATAAAAATGATACCTCACTTGTGTGGGTAGGCCTAGCACCCGCGACAGGAAATGCCCCAAAACACAACGTGGACACATCCCATTTTTTGACAGAAAACACAGCTGTTTTTTCCAAAGTGCCAGCCTGTACATTTTGGCCTCTAGCTCAGCCGGCACCTAGGGAAACCTACCAGACCTGTGCATTTTTGAAAACTAGAGACCTAGGGGAATCCAAGATGGGGTGACTTGTGGGGCTCTGACCAGGTTCTGTTACCCAGAATCCTTTGCAAACCTCAAAAGGTGGCTAAATAAACACGTTTTCCTCACATTTCGGTGACAGAAAGTTCTAGAATCTGAGAGGAGCCACAAATTTCCTTCCACCCACCGTTCCCCCAAGTCTCCCGATAAAAATTATACCTCACTTGTGTGGGTAGGCCTAGCGCCTGCGACAGGAAATGCCCCAAAACACAACATGGACACATCACATTTTTTCATAGAAAACAGTGCCTACCTGTGGATTTTGGCCTCTAGCACAGCCGGCACCTGGGGAATCCTAGCAAACCTGTGCATTTTTGAAAACTAGAAACCCAGGGGAATCCAAGATGAGGTGACTTGTGGGGCTCTGACCAGGTTCTGTTACCCAGAATCCTTTGCAAACCTAAAAATGTGGCTAAAATAACACGTTTTCCTCACATTTCGGTGACAGAAAGTTCTGGAATCTGAGAGGAGCCACAAATTTCCTTCCACCCAGCGTTCCCCCAAGTCTCCCGATAAAAATGATACCTCACTTGTGTGGGTAGGCCTGGTGCCCGCGACAGGAATAGATCACACAACGGTCAATGTTGGTCCTTACATGAGGCAGCTGTTGACCCTGGGGTGATCCATTCCTGAAATGCGAGAAAAATAGAGTTTTTATTCAACATTTCAGTTTTGCAGGGTATTCTGGGTAAGAAAACTTTGGGGAATCCACACTAGTCACACCTCTGTGGACTCCCCCGAATGTCTAGTTTCCAGAAATGTTTGGGCTTAGTGTGTTTCTCTATATGGCAGCCGAACCCAGGACCAAAAACACAGGTGCCTGCCTTACAAAACCAGTTTGTTTTGCCATAGATAATTATGATGTCTCCACAATACGATTTGGGTGGTGGAATTTGGGGCTGAACTAAATTGGGGAGCTCCCAAGAAAGCACTCTCTCTCTCTCTCTGCTTGCCGCCGCATTCACCTGCTCTCTGGGTTGGGCTAACCCACTATTACCCAGTTGCACAAACAGCTTGCGAAGGGACAGCAGGACTGTCCTCATCACCTCCCTCATAATGTACTGGAAGAGGAGTTATCGAATGGGACTCCTCCGACTGAAAAATCACTCCCAGAGTCCGCGCCATTGTCCTATCCCTCAGATGCTTTCTCAGTATCTGATGTCTCAGTCTCTGATCCTATGTCAGAGCGGTCCTCTATAACCCGAGTGCAGGCAGCAGTCATCCATCAAGATGCCATCTCTGCTATTGGCTAAACTGTTGCTCTAAAACACTAGCCTACGTAGACAGTCACAAAATTGATGGTGTGTGTGAGATACGTGCAACAGTACAGGCCACCTTACCTGCGCTTCTTCCCTCAATCAGCACGTTCTTTCAAGACAATTGAAAAAACACCTTGTCATATACCATTCGTCACAGTCTTTAGCACCTCCTGCGTCCAGTCCAACAATCATTATTGGTGCTCCCACTCCCTCCTCCTCGGATTCCCTCATTACCACCCAGCAAAGTGCCCTTCATCTCTCCATAGCCGCCCTCCACCCCGCACATACATTTCATTGGTATTATAGAGCAGGTAATGGCTGACTTTACTAATGTACTCAGCTATTTACATAAAAGACAGATTTGCTCTTTGCAGTAGGCATATAAACCTTCTGCGCTTCTTTATGGCACTAAAACTGCCACTAGACAAGTCTGACCCTTTTCCCCCCAGGGAAACCACACACATATTGACAAAAGTGATATATATATGACAGCCAACCACCTGAAACTCAACTCAAGCAAAACCGAAATAATCCTCTTTGGCCCACACAAAAACACCTGGGACCCCTCATGGTGGCCCACCACGCTAGGCACTGCACCCACCCCCGCCAACCACGCACGCAACCTCGGCATCATCCTAGACTCCTCCCTCTCGATGACCCAACAAATCAACGCTCTCACCTCTTCATGCTTCAACACACTCCGTATACTGAAAAAAACATTCAAATGGATCCCCACAGAGACCAGAAAAACTGTCACTCACGCACTCATCAGCAGCAGACTTGATTACGGAAACGCCCTCTACGCCGGCACCACTCTAAAACTCAAGCGCAAACTACACGCATCCAGAGCTCAGCAGCACGACTCATCCTCGACCTCCCCCTACACGAACACATCTCTTCACACCTCAAATCCCTCCACTGGCTCCCCATTGACAAAAGGATCACCTTCAAGATCCTCACCCTCGCGCACAAATCACTCCACAACACAGGCCCTGCCTACCTCAACGAGAGTCACCTTCCACACCCCCACACGAAACCTCCGCTCAGCTGACCTCTCTCTCACCTCTGTCCCCCGCATCAAACACACCACCACCGGGGGCAGATCCTTCTCCTACCTTGCACCCAAAACCTGGAACGCCCTCCCAACCCACCTTCGCAAGACCCAAAACCTACTTCTTTTCAGGAAGGGCCTCAAAACCTGGCTTTTCGAACAGTGATCCTCCCAGCCCCTTTCCCCCCCCCCCCAGCGCCTTGAGACCCTCACGGGTGAGTAGCGCGCTTTATAAATCTCTTTGATTGATTGATTGATATATATAGATCTATCTCTATATATATATAACTATCTACATAGATATATCTATAGATATATCCATGTACATAGATATATCTATATATATAGATCTATATATCGATCTATTTTTTTTAGTTGTTGTATGGTTTCCTTGGGGGCCAAAATGGCCCCCAGGGAAACCCTACAACATGTAAAAAAAATATTGCCCCCCCAGGGGGTCACCCTGCCCACGGGTGACCCCCTGTCCTTTTATTTATTTTTGTATTTAAAAAAAAAAAAAAAATCCCCTTGGGGGTGGGGGGGGGGGGAGAGGGGGCGGCCCGTTTTCCGAGGGGGCCGACCCCCCCCCAAGTGAAATCCCTGGTGTCTAGTGGTGTTTCCTGGCCCCCGATCGCAGCACAGCTGTGCTGCGGTCGGGGGCCAGGAAACACTTTCAGGAAGGCCTCGTAAGAAAGGGGAGACTCTCCCCTTTCTTACGAGGCCTTCCCGAACGTGTGGAAGGCCGTTTTCTCCATTGAAGCAGGAAGCGGCCGCAAGGCTGCTTCCTGCTTCGATGGGGAAAACAACTTTGTAACGTCAGCGCGCCTCGCGGCGCGCTGACGTCACAAAGGGGCGGGTGGGGGGTGGGGGGGAGACACGGAAGCTTCCGTGTCTCCCGGGGTGAAAAAAAGAATAATAATAAATCCTCGGGTACGACGCACCCGAGGATTTATTAACACCCTCCCTGGTGTCGGCCACTGGTCGTGACCCGCACCAGGGAGGTAGTGTGGGCGTCGGCCAGTGGCCGACACCCGCATTGAAGGGGTTAAAAAAAATTCTTGGAAGGAGAATCCAACAGACCCCACGTTTGTCCTTTCAGCCTGTTTTCTTTGCTCCCTACAAAAAAGTTGTACCCAGCATTTATGCCACACCACTTTCACATGTCACAAGCAACCACTGCCCCTTTGACATTCCATAGCACTGAATACACAGGATATATTGACTCTTATTTAACATGTCCATCAGATTGCTGCCAGGGTTATGGTATGTGTTTCATGCCAACTCCTTAATGAACATATTTTCTCATTTAAAGCAGATTTCAGAAAATGCAGGCCACAATTGAATGTATACAGTATATACAGTATATTGCTTATAACCCTTGATGAGGTGGTGAAATATAATGGTTGTATCCATTCTTAATTATGGTAATGGGATCTATAGTGACATTTTAGATTTTCAGTTTAACATCTACAGCATCTGCACAATAAACCCACACAAGCTGTCTCAGATATTGCTCACCGAGCTTATACCACTCACGTTTTACATCGAAAATGGAAAGAACATTGCATTTACGATCTTATGGTTGGTGCACTAGTTCTTGAATAGCAAGTGCCATGTCTTTCTGTGGAGAAGTACAATTTAAACTACCACCCTGCTCTATTTTTCAGCAACTCTATTAGAAGCTCCCCTTTTCCACTGAATCAGGATAGGTGGCTAGTTATTCCCATTGCAAGCTCGTGAGCTCTTATATTGTTTGCCTACTAAAGTAAGACAGATTTTCGAATTTCCTTCTTTTCCTTCATAAATGTAATACTTTATCCTTTATGGGCGATGCAATTGAGCATATCTTGGTTCTATATAGGCAGCTAAATGCTGATGCCAGGAGACCTTTGGGTACCAGCAGGGATAAATATTCAAGCACAGAATAACTTAACTAAATACAAATTGTTAACCTAATACAGCACGTATTGAAGGCTAATTAGGAGAATACTACTAATTGAATCTTAGATGCATTAATTTGTATTTTAGAACATTTGGGAAATTAGGCAAACGTGGAAACATATCAGTAAACAGATCCTGGTGTAAGCAGATGTGGCTATTTGAGGGGCAGAAAGATAGTTTGATGCCATTTATTTACATGACCCTGCCTGCATTACTTGTTACCATCTGTTAGAGGCATGCCATAATTGACTGACCCAAAGCCAGTCTGACAGTGCTAAGTGCAGTTGGGGTTCACTGTACACAGAGATTAGAGATGATGAGGCCTGTTAGCATAATGAGATCCTGCCACTCCATGCAATTAATTATTGATGTTCTATGGAGCCATTAAAGCAGATTACTCTGCTGGGCCATAGCTACAGGAGCATGAATGCTTGTTACTGTGTGGGCTGTTAATACTCATTACTGTGTGGGACATTAGTGCTTGTTACTGAGTAGGGCCATAAAGGATAATTTCTGTACCTGGCCCTTAAGTATTATTACTTTGTGGGACCACTAATGCTCCTTCCAATGTGGGCACTTTTATGCTCCTTTCTATACAATGAATGCTATTTGCATTTTGGGCCATACATTTGGAGCCGCAAATGCATGTAGTTGTGTAGGCCCACTGATACTAAGGGCCATATGTACAAAAGCTTTTTCCCATAGACACAGAATGGGTAAAATCCTTTGGTACATCTGGCCCTAATTACTGTGGGGAACATTAATGCAAGTTATTTTGTGAAGCTAATAAAGTTCAATACGATGTGAGTACGATGTGAGGCTTTTAATGCTCATGGATGCTCTATTAATGCGCATTACTATGTTGGGCTAGTAATGCATATTAATGTGTGTTGGAGATATGGTTGTTCCTGAGCCAGCCAGTTAGAGTTTGTTATTGTTAAGGTCCTTTAAGGATTTTTACTGGGTGGGAAATAATGTGTGGCCATTACCTCTGAATGAAGTTTGGGTCACTTCATGATTTTAAATTTGGAGGGCTATTCATTTTCCTTAAAGTGTGGCATCATACACGAGGGACATTAATGATTGTTACTCATTTGGGACAATAATGCTGATTGTGAGGAGGCTATTAATGCTCATTATTGTCTGGGGCTGCTAGAGGTTATTAATGTGTCTGGTCAATACATTTCTTACTGAATGGAGCAATTAATGTTCATTACTGTGTGGGGGCATTAATGTAGAGCCATCAATGTTGAGTACTGTGTGTGGCTATTATTACATTGTATTATTACATAGCATTCATCTGGCACAGCTCTTTGATAAAAAATGTCAGTATACTAATTCACTTGTCCATGTTGAGCAACAAAGGTATAAATTCATCAGACATTCCCCACCCCCTAGCAAGCGTTACTGTTTCGAAATTAAAACTGAAGTGGAGAATTTTATAGACAGTTTATCCCACTAAAGATCTTTAACTTCTGATTTCGAGACTATGTTATTTCCCAAAGGTAAACTCTCAATTAACACCCCGAACTTGCACAGAATTATTCATCCAGCTAATATCCAGAGTAACAAAACACTTTAGATTATTGGATGCCAGTATGAAATAATTAAAAACAAATTCTCTTAATACCCATATTTTGAATATTTTTATAAAAAGCACAGGGAGGCTCCTTCTTTTTCATTTCGTTAGTGTATATTAACTATTTAATAGAATTTTTAGTACTTAATTACACACTTGACCAAAAAGCCAACTGACTTTCGTTATTTTTTCTTCATTACAAGAAATTGACAACAGAAACCTGAGGTTTGCCGCACATTCCTATAATACAGAGTATTGTATAGGTGCTCATACATTCAAAACATGCCTGTTGTCAAGCATGTGTGTCGGAACAAGCAAACTTGTACCAGCAAATTAAATTTATGAGAAGGTGAGAATGGAGCACACATAAAAAATAGTATCACTCTGTTGTCAATTGCAAAATAGTCATAACGCAATAATTTGTATGAGAAAACCGTAATATAAATTCCTACAAAAGTGGTATCAGTACAAAATTTGATGGTTAAAAAGTTAAAGAAAAAGTTTTCATTGATAAATCAATATCATTACATTTAGTATATAATAAGAAAATTGTTGTTTTCAAACTTGACAATACAATAAGAAAATTGTTGTTTTCAAACTTGACAATACAACTGTAGTTCCATACCAAATACCCTATCCATACATACATTTTTTTACCAGAAATTGGACAAATGTATATTCAAATCAAAAAAAGAGTAGTTAGTCCCTTAGCATGTTCGTACAAAGTCCAGCAAATTGATCATAGGGGTAGAAGTTATCCACTCTGGTGATATGGAAGCAGAAAGATTTGCCTTCATCCAATAGAGAAAAGAATTATCCGGTTCATCCAGATTCAGCCGACACGTGTTTCGTCCCAAACGTGGGACTTTATCAAGGCTTTAACTATTTCTTTTGCTATTTCAAAAAGAAGCCGTTACTGAAGGTTTGACCGCTGGAGGACACACAACTTTGAAAGGCACCTTATATTTAGGTGTCAGACTGACATTGGACTTCTACAGATACGTCTCACAAATGGAGACATTCAATTACAGATTTTTCGTGATGATGTGATGAGCTTTGGATTTACATTATCAACTTCGAATAAGAAATAGCAAAAAGAAATAGTTAAAGCCAAAACAGAAAAAACGCCATGTCCAAAGTCGAGAAAGTAACCCGGTCCGATTGACCGAAAAAAAGTGAATGCGGGCCCCACAGAATTATCACGCGTGTCCCAAGGTCCAAATGTATCAGAGGGAAACCTCTGTAGCGGTTAGTTTAAAAAGACTGCCCAGAACCCGGAAGTCCGGGCGGTATAGGCAAGGACTAAAAATAGAAGACGGACAAAAAAAGCAGCCATCTTGGTGCTATTGTTATTCTCAATGGAACGGAGAATAAGTGGAACAAAACTCCAGTAAACAGTGTTCCAAAACGGGAAAGCCCCAGTAAAAAAGGAACACAAAGAAAAAACACAACGGTAACACCAGGCAACCATAACAAATTGGTGCAACACAGGACTGACTGGATTCCAAGTTTGTACAAAGAAAAGTAAATCAAGCAAACAAAACAGGGTGATTCAGAATGAAGAGTGGAAAAGTAAGTGAATCAGAAAGGATGATGTGCATAAAAGTCCACAGTATTTGACAAAAAGATGCATACAATACAAGAGGATAACTAATAACCAATCCGAATATTAGTATGGGTCCTAGTATTGTACAGTCAGACCATAAGAGTCCACAATGTGAATCAAAAGAATATATACAATATAGGAATATAATTATTAAACAATCGGAATGTTAATATTGGTCATAGTATAATCCAATCTAACCATACAGAAAACATAATTGCATAAAGTTAGAAAGGTCAATGTTCACATACTGAAGGTAAGTATTTCCGCATTCCCACGACATGGAGCATGATACAACATAGCACCAAACAGTAAAAAATAGTGACGACTATATCCAGAAATAATACACCAAACCTAGTAACGCATTCATGGTCCTAGTGTGAGCTTCATATTATTCCAAACACAGTTATTGCCCTATATAAAGTAATGGAGTTCAAGGTCAGAATTATGGCCCAATTTGACCGCTCGTAGGCGGCAAATCCAGGCTGCCTCTCTTTGGAGTAGCGTCAGTTCCCTATTGCCACCCCTAAGATGAATAGGAACATGATCCATTCCATGAAACCAAATCCGTGGATTATTTGGGTGAACAGGTACTACATGTGTTGTTAGTGGATGATCAGAGTCAAGGTTTTTAATAGCACGTAAGTGTTCCTGTATCCTGAGTTTTAAGGAGCGTTTCGTACTGCCACATAGATTAGATTGCATATACATCCCAGAACATATTTTGTGTTATAATTGATAAAGTGTTTAATGGTAAATGTCCTCGTACTATTGTAACAAAATTCCTTGGTTTTATCAAGACCAAAAATACAAGTATTACAATCATGACAAATAAAAAATCCCCTCGGTTTTGGTGGAAAGCCAAGTGGTGGGACTAGGGACAGAGATATAACTGGGGCATAGATGGTCCCTTAGGGTCAATCCTCTGCGATAAGTGATCCTTGGTTTGTTAGATATATGTCCTTTGAGACCCGGGATCTCAGTCAGTAGGGGCCAGTGGCGTTTTAGTATTTTGAAAATGCCCTGACTGTGTGCAGTATAGCGAGTCACAAAAGATAAGGATTTCTTTTGAGTCTTCTTGTCTTCCTGTAGTTTCACAGACAGAGTATCTTTTCTTGACGTATTCATAATGTGATGGACTGCATGCAACAGAATCTTATCATTGTAGCCCCTATTAATAAATCTTTGTTTAGTAATTTGAATGTGTCTGAGAAATTGTTCATGGGTGCTACAGTTACGTTTCGCCAAAAGGAATATTGTGAATTACCGAAACTGGGTGAGCACTGGTGGCATGAAGAAGGCTATTGCATGCTGTGAATTTCCTGTACAGGACACTCTGTATATTGTTCTGTTCAATAAAGAATTGAATATCCAAAAAATCAATGGTATCTCTGCTGCAATGTAAGCTAAGTTGCACGTTGAAAGGATTGTTATTAAGGAAGGCATGATACATGATTAGTTGATCAATAGACCCATTCCATATGATGATAATATCAATTCAATTCAAAGAAGCTTTATTGCGGCTACAAGAGCCAAAAAAGCGCGAGCAGTAATAAATACAAATAAATGCACATGATAAAATAAAATTGCAGGTAAATATGGTGATAAAAGGGAATGAAATATAAATAAAAATTAAAATGGAATAAAAATGAGATAGAATAAAATGGAATGAAATTAGAAAAAATGAAATGAAGTGAAATGCACTCTGCAGGATGTTGGGACAGTCTTATTTGGAGTCTTTGTCCAGGAGAGTTTTCCCTCTAATAAGCCAACTAGCTCCGAGGAATTTGGCGATAGCGATCACTAGCGTTGGTCTGGTGTCTGATCTAAGGATTCGCAGAGCTAGCGCAGAGCAGCGTGCTCCCAGTAGTCTGCATGCCGGGGCCAGCCATTTCCTACGGGGGGCAGTATACGCGGGGCATGCAAAAAGGAGGTGAGGGAGATTCTCCACGGGGGCTTTGCAAGCAGGGCATGCGGTGGATTCGTTGTGTGACCAGCTGCTGGTGAAAAGTCTTAATGGGAGTGTTCCAATGCGGAGCTGGAAGTACAGTTTCCTTTCCCTTGGGGCCGTGATTAGGTCCCAAAAAGTTTCGTACTTGCATGACTCTTTTAGGTTGGCAAAGTCACAAGATAATGTAGTGTGGAGTGCAGCCCGAGTGTCTTCGTTGTTGGCCCTTTGCCAGTAAAGTTTCTTTAGTTCGCTTTTCGAGGGAAAGAATGACGTGGCTGGTGAGTTCCAGAGATCATCGAGCCCGATAGAGTGGAGTGAATCCTTGATGGATCGTAGCCAGGGGATTCTGTGCAAGTGGTCGGCTTTTAGGATGACCTGTAGAGCTTCGGTGAAGATGACAAGTTCCGGAGTGGTCCAGAGACGCCGCCAGTACAGCAGAGGTCGCAGGCGGGCTTTGTGACCAATGCGTTTGATGCCGAGGTCCTTGAAAAGAGGGAACAGTGGGGTGCTTAGCGGAAGGGACACAAGGTTTCTTAAGAAGTTGTTTTCAGTGGTGGTTAGGTCTTGGGTTTTGGTATAACCCCAAAGTTCAGCCCCGTAGAGCGCTGAGGAAACTGCCTGGGCTTCGTATAATTGTAATGCTGGGCGAATTGGTTTTGTGTGTGAGAGGTGGAAGTTTTTTAGTAGAGCCCCAGTTGTTTGTCTTAATTTAAGGGCTTGTTTTCCTATGTGTGGCTTCCAGGACATGTTGTCAGTGAGTGTTATGCCCAGGTAGCTGAAAATGCCCACCTTCTCGAGTGAGGAGCCCTCTAGAGTAAATTTCCCTTTGAAAGATCTGTGGGGATTAAGGGTCATTAGTTTGGTTTTTGTTGCGTTGATTTCGAGTCCCTGGGATGAACAGAAATGCTCGAAGCACGCAAGGAGTTTCCTTAGACCACTAGGGGTCTTAGATATCAAGAGAGTGTCATCGGCAAAGAGTAAGACTGGGATTTTTTGTGTGCCAAGTGAAGGTGCATCAGCCTGCAGTCTGAGGAGGGAGGGGACAATTTCGTTGATGTACAGGGAAAAGAGGGTCGGGGCAAGTACGCAACCTTGCCGCACACCCCTAGAGACGTGGATTCTATCGGTAAGTTGGCCCTTGTTGCCCCACCTGACTTGTGCGTAGTTGTCCTCGTGGAGTCGTATCAAAATGGCAAGGATGTGTTCCGGGATTCCCATCCGAGAGAGAGTGACCCACAGTTTGTTGCGAGGTACTAGGTCAAAAGCAGATTTGAGATCCACGAAAGCTACATAAAGGCTGCCTTTACCGATGAACACTGTTTTCCAATATAATAATAGGAATCTGAGGGCTTGATCAGTGGTGGAAATCTTCTTTCGGAAACCGGCTTGGAGGGGGCTAAGGATATCGTGGTCAATTATCCATTCTTCTATCTTCCCTAGGAGGCAGTGGCAGAAGACTTTTTGGACACAGTCAATTAGACTAATGGGTCTATAGTTACAGGGAAGAGATCTGTCGCCCTTTTTAAAGATTGGAATAACAATGGCCGCTTTCCAAGAGTCGGGAATTGGCGCCCCAGATGCTATTGCGTTAGCTAGAATGGTGAGATATCTTGACCAGGATGCTAGGTCTGTTGAGAATAGGTCTGCTGGGACGCAGTCTGAACCAGGGGCCCTGCCGCGTTTTAGAGTGCTTAGAGAGTAAGTTATATCACTTTGGGAGAACAACAGGGGTGCTGCGGTGGTTGGTGCTAACGAGTGAAATAGGAGGGGGCCCGTACAAACAGAGGTGGGGCTATCATGATCAGGGGAGTACAGACTACTAAAGTGGGCTATCCAGTCTCTTGGGGCAATATTGGTTGTGATGTCCAAACCACTGGTTTCGGGGCCTCGCGCTGCCAGGGACCAGAACAGACTATAATTTCTCTCGCGCACAGCGTCGCTGAGTGATGTCCACCATTTGCTATCTTGATCACGCTTGGCTATGCATATTGCAGATTTATAGGACTTCCTAGCTACGCGGATGGCGATGGGGTCCTTGGATTTAATGGCTTGAACTAGGCGCTTGTTTAGGGACCGGCACGTTTTGTTGAACCAGCGGTGCCTGGCTTTGGGTCGTTTGTCGTCGTGGGCTGGGGGTGCTGAGAAGTGGGTTGCGATATCCCTAAAGCAGGAGGTGTGGATTGAGCTAATTTCCTGGTGGGGTGTTGCAGAACCTGCCTCTAGGTCCCTTAGTGTGGATTTTAGGGTGTTGTTGGCAGCATTGATGAGTGCGGGCCGGGCCACAATATTGACCCATTTTAGGTGTCTTTTGTTGTTGGCCAGGTTAATACCCTCGGGTGCTACTGCTGCGGGGTTAGACGTGGCTGGGAGGTTACCTAGGGCTAATGTGTGGACAGAAAGAGGGTTGTGATCACTTTCGGTCCTTTCGATGATTGTCATATCGATGACTAGAGGCCATAATCTTATATCGAATAGGCAATAATCGATTCTGCTGGTGTGGTTCGTTTTGTTGTATGTGTGACTACCGTTGGTGTCTGAATTAGTTCTGCCATTTAGCGCCCTGAGTCCAAACTCCATGGTCAATGATTTTACCTGAATCGCAACCGACGTCCACCTTTTGATGGGTGCAATGGACAGGGCGGGGATAGACCAGACTTGATCTTCCTCGCGGGTGGACCTGAGATCGTCCCAGTCAAGGGGTTCGAATGTGACGTTGAAGTCCCCAGCCACAATGGTTTTATGATGGCGGGGATAATTTTGTAAGAGGGCTACGAGGGCGCAAAGGGTTTTGGAGACTTGACCCCCCCTGACCCCTCGAGCGTAGATATTAAAGATGTTCACCACAGAGTCAGGCCCAAAGGATAGACGAAGGCCTAACAGGTCGGGAGAGGCGGTAGGTAGCTGTGATATATGGCAGCTAAGTGATGTTTTGATCCAGATGGTCAGACCCCCTGAGGGCCTGCCTCTCGTGCTGGCCACAGCGGGGATGTGGAAATTTGAGTAGCCTGTTCGGAAGAGTGGGTCGAGTGACCATGTTTCCTGTAGGAGACATATGTCATGTTCGTCAATAAATGAGGAGAAGGATGGAAGGGGAAGAATAGGTTTCAGGCCTGCCACGTTCCATGAGACAAGTCGTACCCCAGATTGTGACTGAGTTGTCCTACCTAAATGCCCGGGGTTTTTGAGGTTGGCTGTCAGGGGTTGGTTTGGCAGATGTGGCTGGGGGAGCAGGGATGGGTTGATGCCAATGTTTGCCCGTGAGGTTTGTGGTGGTTGGTGATGTTCCTCTGTTGGAACAGGCCTGGTCCTGATCAAGGAGATGCTTGCGGGCCTAGACAGCAGCTCTAGGTTTGGTGGGCAATGATAATATCATCAATGTACCTTCCCCAGAAAACAATTAAATCAGTCCAAGGCGAGGCACCTTTGCCCCAGGCATGTATTTTCTCATACCAGCCCATGAATAAACAGGCGTATGATGGGGCAAATTTGGAAACCATCGCCGTCCCTTGCGTCTGTTGGAACCACTCATAATTGTGTAAGAAAAAAGAAAAAAAATTTAGACAAAAAATAATGTCAATCATTTCTAGAAGCATTTGATTGTGTGCAAGACAGTCAGCAGTTCTGGTGTTTAAAAATGATGTGACTGCTTGTATTCCAAATTGTTTGCGGATACACGTATATAAACTAGTCACTTCCATGGTGACAAATGTAAGATCCTCTGACCAAGTGAAATCTTCAAATTTGTTAAGGATATCCTTACTATCCTGTATGAAAGATGGTAAATTGAAAACAAACTTCTGTAAGTAGAAGTCTACATACTCTGAAATTTTTTCTGTGGGTGAGCCAATGCCTGATATGATAGGTCTGCCGGGGGGGAAGTCACAACCTTTGTGAACTTTTGGAAGAATATATATGCAGGGGTATTTAGGGTTTTTTACAGTGAGATATTTAAGTTCATCATTAGACAGTAAACCTAGTTCATACCATCACCAAAGTTTATTACTGATATATTCCATCAACTCACCAATAGGATTATGTGTGAGGTGTTTGTAACAAGTGGTGTCAGACAATTGCCTATTGATTTCTTCCATGTAGTCGCCACGATTCATGATAACCACATTTCCTCCCTTGACAGCCTCACGTATCACAATTGACTTATCCTTTTTAAGGCTCAAAAGAGCCACCCTTTCTGATGCCAGTAAATTGTCTGATTGTTGCCAGTTGCTAATACGTGTATTAAGATGTTTGTGTAAGTCTGATGATGCTTTTTTGGCAAACAGCTCAAGATTTTAAACACGACTATAGCCCGAACAGTTGAATGGAATTATGCCAAATTTGGCACAAAGCTAGATCTTGGTTGAGAAATATCACCTTTTGTTATTTGGTGTACTTCTGTTCAGTAGTTTTGGAGCTAGTAAAGAAAAATAAATATAGATATCAAGGGACGTGGATCCTCGGCAGATCTACGGTTCCCTTGAATGCGAAGCCCAATGGAAAAAAATAACCTCACCCACTAACACACCATACCCCTGAAGCACATGGTAGAAGGCTTGCACAGCATGGGGTTGGGTGCATGTGGAGGGGTTGGCCGCAGGGCCTGGCCACAGGGCGTGGCCATAGGCCAGACACTGTGGGCCACCCCTCACATGAATGGCCAAAGACCCTGCATGGCAGTGGTTGTATTAACGTACGGGATTTATATATTACTTTATGTAAAAAAAAGTAGCAATTCATTGAAAAAAAACAAAGGTTACAGGGACGTTATAGTTAGGTTCACATTGAACTACTCAAAACCATAGGAATTCAGCAGGTATAGTTATATTTATAATTATACATATCTGAAGAAACTATAATAAATAATATAAAGATATATATATATCTTTATATATATGTATACACATGCACACATTTATCTTCACTTAAAAAAACAAAAATAAACAAGTTACCTTAGAGAATGAGTTATAGTTACTTGAGCACCCTCGCATACATTGCTAATTACCCCACATATTACATTGAGTTATAGTTACTTGAGATAACCATAACTATAACTGCTGAATTTCTATGGTTTTGTGGGAGTAGAATATGATGCTAACTATAACGTCCCTGTAACCTTTGCTTTTCTAAGTAAATTTCTATGTTTACATTATTGATTCTATTACCTAACTATAACGTCCCTGTAACTTTAGATTTTTTCATTGAATTTCTCTGGCTTTTTTAACATTAAGTCATATTTAATTACGTTATGTTAAACCAAACACCGCTGCCCACAGCCTTTGGGCGTGCAAGACAGGGATTGGCTTTCAGCCACCCCTTTACATGCACCTCTACAAGCACCCAACACCTAGCCTGCGGCCAGGCCCTGTGGCCAACACCCTAGAATCACCCATCCCGTGCCATGCACAGCTTTCGGCCATGTGGCCCTCCTCTTTTAATTTGCATTGGCCGGCTTCAGGAAGGTGGTGATCTCTGGGGCTATATATGGCCAGGGAGGGGGGGCCCCTTCCCAGTTTTAATCATGTTACTGGCCCTGGGGAAGTGGTGGTCCCTGGGGTCTGGGAGTCCGCATAGCTCCCCTGCAGACATTCAAATTTAGCCCCATGGAGGTGATAGTCCCTGGGGTATAAAAGAGACACAGCCCTCCTGTCCATGCCCCCCCCATATTAGAATTGAAGCCCCGTGGCGGTGGTGATCACTGGAGCTCATAAGAGCTCGATGGAGGGGGGGATGTGGGCCCCCTCCAATATTTTAAAAAAGCCCTGGGGAGATGGTGGTCCTCAGGGCTCATAGAAGCCTTAGGAGTGAGGCCTCGGGTGCTCCCCTCCTTTTCTTAAAATGCTGAATGCCCTTAGGACAGATTTAGTTTTTTGTGTACTTCCTGATTTATATTATTAGTATAGTTGAATAGATGAATAAGTATAGAATGAATCCATTGTAATAAAAATAAGTAGAAAGTACAATGTTTTAAGATGGCCGACAGTTTACATTGATTAGAGTACTCAGTTTGGAAATGTAGTCCTTCTACCATTGTTATGTAGGGGTTTGTTATGGAAGTAGTAGAAATAGGTCTACAGCTATGAGCTATGTTTGTTTAACTCGTGAACAAGGAGCAGGAGCTCCGAAACGCGTTGAGTTTTTTCTGCCATTATCACCAATAAACCAGCGACTTGCCAAACTAAAAGAGCTTCTGATCGGTGTCTACCCATCCATCATCTAGGACAAGTAGGCGTCGTGTTTTGTTGGTTATAATTGGGGCTCGCCACCCCTGCAGAAGCCAGCCGCAACGTTGGGCGCCGGTACGGTGACTATTATTTATGTGGATATATATATATATATGCAGATATATATATACACTGCGGCTCAGTCGGTCACCATTTGCAGGTGGCCACTTATATCTGTGTGTCTTTACCTTTGTGAATTGAGACCAGAATGTTTTGAATAGTAAAGAGTCATGTGTCTGCCCTATGGATGAGCAGAGTAAAATGTTATTGCTGTAACTAAAAATTTGCATTCATGTGTGACAGCCCACATTGTATTTTTCAAATCCTTCCCTTTTGTTATAAAAACTACTTGTCCTTGCTAACTGAATCAATCTGGAACTGAGAAATGATTGTGTGAGTGGCTGAAAAATTTGTAACATTAGCTCCTCATACTTGTGTTAGTGCAGCAAATTACATCTCCTCCACTGCACCCATTCAAAATTCAATAACCGCTGAACAACAATCAAGCAACACCAGCTAAATGGTGATAATAATGTTATTTATTTGTTGGCCCAGGTGTTTTCACAAGGGTCTCTGGAACCACCTCTGAGCACAGACAAATTTTCACCATATTCGTAGTTTAGAAGGGCCATCACAGGAAATGTCATCACATGACATTTGACCCTACTGACTTCCCATAGGAATTGATATTACACAATAACATATTACAGATAAACAAATTATGAGGCTGGTAGTCCTAATCCGCTCTAAATGATAACCTCAACATCAAATGGCATGACCTAGTATGTCTGGCCATCAGTTGGCAATTCCAGGAGGACAGGTCAAAAAACAATATGTCTGCAACCATGGGTTCTAGACACTATTGAGACAGCTCATATAGACATAGTAACTTTTCTACAAGTAATACCGTACAGCTGGCGGTAGAAACCCCTGGGGACCACCAAATAAAGAAATTGCTTGTAAGCTGAAACAAGGTCATTCTTTTCGATATGTCATCTTGCTGATAACTCTAATAGTTATGATGGTTCATACCGCTGGTGAAGTCACGTGATAGACTCACTGCAACTGTTGCTCCAGATAAAGCTGCTAATGAGAACTGTCTAACTGCAGTTGTCCTTGTGTCTCAATAAAGTAAAACAAGACAAAACTTGCCCCTTCTCTGCAGCACTGCAGAAATGACAAAAACATGTTGTTTCATCATATAGCATGGTAAGACACAATCACACATTTGTTTAAAGAAAATAAGAAAATATTGAGTGAGAACACAAATCATAGTTGTAATTGCATCTATCAATCAATCAGTAATTTGTTAAGCGCGCTACTCACCCGGTAGGGTCTCAAGGCGTGGGGGTGCTACTGCTCGGAAAGCAGGTCTTAAGGAACTTCCTGAAGTTCAGGAGGTCCTAGGTCAGACGTAGGTTGACGGGGAGGGAGTTCCAGGTTTTGGCGACAAGGTGGGAGAAGGATCTGCAACTGGCTTTGGTACGGTGGACGTGGGGGACGGTGGCGAGGGCTAGGTTGGCTGAGCGGAGCTGGCTTGTTGGGATGTGGAAGTTGAGACACTGGTTGAGGTAGGCAGGTCCGGCGTCGTGGAGAGCCTTGTGAGTGTGGATCAGGAGTTTGAAGATGATCCTTTTGTTGACAGGGAGCCAGTGGAGGTCTCTGAGGTAGGCTGGAATGTGTTCCTGACGGGGGAGGTTGAAGATGAGTCGTGCTGAGGCATTCTGGATGAGCTGAAGTTTTCTCTGGAGCTTGGTCGTCATTCCCGCGTAGAGACCGTTACCGTAGTCCAGTCTGCTGCTGACGAGGGCGTGGGTGACTGTTCTTCTGGTTTCAACAGGGATCCATCTGAAAGTCTCGCGAAGGATGTTAAAACATGAGGATGAGATGGCGTTGACTTGTTGGGTCATAGTGAGCGATGAGTCCAGTATGACGCCAATGTTTGCGTGCGTGGGTGGTGGACGTTGGGGAGGCTCCCAGAGTGGCAGGCCACCAGGAGTCATCCCATGCTGCTTTGTTGGAGCCGAAGATGATGATCTTGGTCTTCTCTGAGTTCAGTTTGAGGCGGCTTGCCTCCATCCAGTTGGCGATGGCATGAAGTCCGGTGTGGAGGTTGGTCTTGGTGGTTGCAGGGTCCTTCGTGAGAGAGAGGATGAGCTTAGTGTCATCCGCGTAGGAGACGATGTTGAGGCTGTGGGATCGGACGATGTTGGCGAGCGGTGCCATGTAGACATTGAATAGGGTGGGGCTGAGTGAGGATCCCTGGGGGACTCTGCAGATGGTCTTGGTGGCTTTTGACAGGATCGGGGGGAAGCAGACTCTTTGGGTTCTGCCAGAGAGGAAGGATGTGAGCCAATTCAGGGCTTTGTGGCGGATTCCAGCGTTGTGGAGGCGTGTGCGAAGTGTGTGGTGACAGATGGTGTCGAAGGCTGCGCAAAGGTCAAGGAGGATGAGGGCAACGGTTTCACCTTTGTCAAGCCTGCTCCTGATGTCGTCGGTGGCAGCGATGAGGGCTGTCTTAGTGCAGTGGTTCTTGCGGAAGCCGGACTGGAAGATGTCGAGTAGGCTGTTGTTCTCCAGGAAGCGAGATAGTTGGCTGTTGACTATCTTCTCAATGGCCTTCAAAGGGAAGGGGAGTAGAAAGATGGGTTGGTAGTTTTTGAGGTCTTAGGGGTCGGCTTTGGGCTTTTTGAGCAGGGCATTGACTTTGGCGGGTTTCCAGCTCTCCGGGAAGATGGCGGTCTCAAAGGAGCTGTTGATGATGGTCCGGAGCTGGGGAGCGATAATTTGGCTAGCTTTATTGAAGACGTGGTGAGGGCAGGGATCGGCGGGTGACCCGGAGTGGATGGTGCTCATGGTCTTGGTGGTTTCTCTGGCCGTTGGTGTGGGTCCAGGCACTCAGGACATTGGTGTGGATGGGTGCGCTGCGGTTGGCGTTGGCAGTGGTGGTGGTGGGGGGCAGCGGTGTGAAGCTGCAATTGATGTCTGTGATCTTGCATTGAAAAAAAGGTGGCGAGGGAGTCATGTCAAATGACTGCCAATTTTCAGCACTTTCCAAATTTATTACAGTCAGAGCTCAATTCACAAAGGTAAACTTAGACCTGAATTCTAAGTTTAGACCTGAAGTCTAAGGGCCCAAATCACAAAGGTAAAGTTAGACCTAGTATCTGAATTGGTCCGTTAGGCTTCAGGTCTAAAATTGGACTTCAAGTCTAAACTTAGACTTCAGGAATACATTTAGACTTCAGGTCAATGTTTACCTTTGTGAATTTGGTCCTTATATTTCAGGTCTAAACTTAGACTTCAGGTTTAAAGTTGTGAATAGGACTCTTAGATTTCAGGTCAAAACTTAGACCTCAAGTGTAAACTCAGACTTCAGGTCTAAGTTTACCTTTGTGTCTTGTGCCCATGGGGATCTCCAAATTCAAAGGTAAGTGTCATTTGTAATTGATTGTTGTGTTTATTTTAGTGCTTTCAAAGGAGGATGAAAATATTAACCAGTGATATTTATCTTTATGCAGAAGTGATTAGTCTTAGAAATAAATTGGGAAAATGTGGGAATAGTGCTGCTATTTGTAAAAGCATGCGCCCAGGGCCGATCCTAGAAATCTTTGGGAGTCCAGGCAGAAAAGGGAGAGGGCAGGTATCTCTACTTTGCCTATGATACAGCATCATGGGAAGTGATATCATTTAGTTATTTGTACTCTCCCTAATCATCTCTTATGTCCTTTCTCTTTCCCTGCATGCATCCCCCCTTTCATGCCTTGAACAGCCTATGTTATGCAGTACACACATTGGAACATATTTACAAGCTCCTTGTGCCACCTTACACCTCCCTAGCATTTTTACGCAAAGGTGGATTTAAGGAGTCCTTTCTCCCACACCATTGCATTGCATCTCTTTGTAAACCCTTGTGCACCTTATGTCTGCGTCAGGCATAATGCATGCAAAGGGGGAGTTCCGATGCAGGGATGCCCAAAAAATGTCGCAGTGAAATTGACAAGATTTCACTGCCCCATATTTTCCATCATTTTTAGTGCCTGCTCAGAGCAGTCTTTAAAATGATGCATCCATATTAACCTCGGGACTGGACTGTTCGGACTGGACTGCTCCCATGGGGAACAGGGTCAGGACTGATTTGCATATGGCTGGATCCAAACCAGGGTGGCATGGTGAGCAAATGAATTGATGGATTAACCCCAGATCTGTGACTGCGGGTGAATGTTTTATTGTTTCCACATTCCGTCCATCATTTGTGTTTGTTTGCTTTTGGCACTGGGACCGATGTGCCGCTTTCTTGTAAATCTGCCCCATTGTTCCTTGTGTCCCTGTCCTTTCCCATGGACCTTGGTATGCTTTTTCTTTTCACTACCCTTGTTTCCATGCTCTTTCTCTGTACCTTCATTATGTATTGTGTGTATCTATTCATAGTATCTTATATTAAACCTTATGTCCACACGTCATGGCTTCCTGCACATGTGTGTTTGTGTTCGTATGTATATTGTGTGAGCTGAACTACGCAACAATGGAGTACTTCACAGCGTTTAGAACTGGGGAGCAATATAAGGCCATATACAAGTGGATATTTACTGCAGATTTCAATTAAATAATTGAATGACACATTGATCATAGACGATAAATAATGCTTTAACCCGTAATCAGGCCCTTGATTACAGGAATTCAACAGCAACATTAATTAAAATGGCAAAACATAAAGAAGACGTTAGTATGGATGCGCCTTGTCCAGTATGTAAGAGAGATGGGTGGATCATTGGATCTGTTGTATAGATCTGTGTGCAAAGCGCAGAGGATCAGTTTGCCTTCCCCACAGACTTTCATTCATGCAAGGTGAATAAATAGTCCAAGACTGGGCAAAACCATCAGTTGGTCTGTTCTAGAAAGCACTATAAACCAATCATACATTAATAACAGTTATGTAACAAACGGGTTACTGTTAAAGTGCAAGAGAAAGTATATGGTAGGAGGCAAATCCAGCAGATATCCCGGACACCTCTCAACACCCTGGTAGTAGAGAGTCAGGCATAGGTTGTAGGGTCCACATACCTGTTCTCTCCTTCAAATCAACAGTGAGAAAACACTGCACAAATAAAACACAGATATTCGGACCATTAACAAACATTGTTTGTAACTGTTAGGTTGTATTGTTTTTGCATTTTATACTGTTGGGGCATCAACTGTTAAAGACCAGATAATCCTAATCACTGCCTTTAAATGCTAAATCAATGCACGTGTAACAAAACATTTAGACATGGCGATGGGACGTCTTGTTTATTATATATAAGATTACGGATTTTAAAATGAAAGCGTAAAAAAATAATAAAAAGCTGATTTTTGAAGTTACCTAGTGGTGTTGTCCACATTTCTATTTATGTATAATTTATTAGCTAGGAGTATTCACTGATACAGGAGAGACGACTTTGCTATAGGCAATAAACACCAATAGCGCCCCAAACATATAATTTACAAATTGGAAATTGCAAAGTTTGGAGAAATATATTCACTACCAATATAGGACTATTAAAAAAAGTTTTACAAATACTATATTATGGTGGTCATTACAACCCTGGCGGACGGTGTTAAAGCGGCAGTAAAACCGCCAACAGGCCGGCGGTAAAAAAATTGCAATTACAACCGTGGCGGAAACCGCCTACAAAGACAGCCACTTTAACACTCCGACCGCCACGGCGGTACAAACAAACAGCGCAGCGGTCACCGCCAACAGACAGGCGGGAGACAATGTACCGCCCACAGTATCACAACCTACCAATCCGCCAGCTTTTCCGGGGCGGACTCACAGCGGATAAAAACACAGAGGAAACAGGAATTTCGAAGGGAAAACGCTCACCTCTACACACCCCATGAGGAACGAGGACACCATGGACACGGAACTCTAAATTCTCCCTGCAATAGTCTTCCTGCTCCTCTACCAGGAGCACGAACGCCGGCGGCGAAGACCGCGGTGAGTACTGCCCCTACGACACAGGGGAGGGGGGAGGGAAAAAACAGGGACACACACACGCAACACCCCCACCCTCACCCACTACAACACACACAAATGCAAATCTATACATCACAGTAATACCCCCCAAACCCCTGGAAGAATGCAAAGACAATAGAAAATTAGTGTAACCATTGTAATATATTAAAAACAAGTAGGCAGAAATATATATATATACACCATGTACAAAATATATACCAAGCATAGTAGTCCAGGTAGTGCACTAAGATAGTCCGTGGAACACTGGGACCACACGGTATGGGCGAGGCCCACACAAGATCCTCGACCATGACATAGAGAACACTGCAGGGGCATCAGAGAGCAAGAAAACAGGCACCTCAGGGGGAGGGAAAGGGGGGGCACCTCAGCCGGTTGAGTGCACGACGCCAAATCCACGAGGGGGCCACATGCCCACTGTTCCATCCTGGGGAGTGCAAAGCCACAGTCTCTCAAGTCTCTACAGTGGGTGGTCTGCCCACTGTTCAATCCTGGGGAGTGCAAAGCTACAGTCTCTCAAGTCTCTACAGTGGGTGGGTTGCCCACTGCCATATCCTGGGGAGTGCAAAGCAACAGTCTCACAAGTCTCTACAGTGGGTGGGTTGCCCACTGTTCCATCCTGGGGAGTGCAAAGCCACAGTCTCTCAAGTCTCTACAGTGGGGGGGTTGCCCACTGTTCAATCCTGGGGAGTGTAAAGCCACAGTCTCTCAAGTCTCTACAGTGGGTGGGTTGCCCACTGTTCAGTCCTGGGGAGTGCAAAGCCACAGTCTCACAAGTGGATGACAGTCTCCACTGGTTCTGGAGGGGGCATGGTGCCCAGAGTGCTTCATCCTGTTAAGGACAGAGGTAGTGGATGTCAGTCTCCACTGGTTCTGGAGGGGGCATGGTGCCCAGAGTGCTTCATCCTGTTAAGGACAGAGGTAGTGGATGACAGTTTCCTCTGGTTCTGGAGGGGGCATGGTACCCAGAGTGCTTCATCCTGTTAAGGACAGAGGTAGTGGATGTCAGTCTCCACTGGTTCTGGAGGGGGCATGGTTCCCAGAGTGCATCATTCACCCCGTGACGGACTCAGTTGCGTCAGTGCCCCTGCTGCTCATGGGCTAGCGGTGCTTCAGATGGCGGTGCCCTGTTCAGCGGTGCTTCAGATGGCGGTGCCCTGTTCAGCGGTGCCTCAGATGGCGGTCTCCATTGCAGGGTCTCAGCTGCTGGCGGTCCTTCATGGCCCAGCGCGGCTGGCGCTGGCGGTCCTTCATGGCCCAACGGGCCTTTTGCTGGCAGTCCTTCATGGTCCAGCTGCGCTTGTGCTGGCGGTGGCCTCCTGGGCAGCTGGGCTGGCGCTGGCGGTGGCCTCCTGGGCAGCTGGCTTGTGCTGGCGGTGGCCTCCTGGGCAGCTGGGCTGGTGCTGGCGGTGGCCTCCTGGGCAGCTGGGATGGTGCTGCCCGTGGCCTCCTGGGCAGCTGGGCTTGTGCTGGCGGTGGCCTCCTGGGCAGCTGGGCTGGTGCTGGCGGTGGCCTCCTGGGCAGCGGGGATGATGGCGGTCTTCTCCGCTGTGAAGCTCTTCCCAGACTTGCCTTTTCTTGTGGCCCTTCCCCACCTTGGAAGGTGTCACAGCTGACTCCACATTCTCAACGGGACCCCTGGGAGTGGCTTTGGTGGCTGGAGTCTTCACCCTCTCCCGCCGGGCACTGGCCAACTTCTGATGCTTCACAGGTCGGGGACTGTCTGTGCTGTGGCTCCGTGCCACACTGGCTGCCCTGGTGGCCGGTGCACTCCACATTCCGGTGACTACAAGCACCACTGGTCCCGGAGATGTTGTGGCTGAGGTGCTAGTTCGGGACCTATGAGACGGACGGGGTGGGGGAGGTGTGGGAAAGAGGTCAAGGTTGGACAGGAAAAGTTTTTGGGACACACTGGGTCCGGTAGCTGGAGGGGGTTTGGGAGTGGAGGAAGAGGTGGTGGTTGTAGGAGGTGTACGTTTGGTGACTTTGGGTGAAGGTACATGCGCTGGAGGCTATTGTGAGGTGGATGGCTGTTGGGTGGGTGTGTGCCTGCGTTTGTGTATCTTGGGAGGAGGCGTCACAGACACACTGGGAGAGGACACAGGGGATGTGTGAATGGTAGTGGGGGTGGTGACTGCACGTGAGCGGGGTGTGGTGGTGGGTGTGCTGGAGAGGGACGTAGTGGCTCTAGAGGTAGTGCATGCAGGTGTGAGTGTAGATGAGACTGGGAGGGAGGAGGGAGACGAGGAGGAGGGGGACACAGTGAAGGCAGTGGATGTTGGTGTGTCTGCATGTGTGTGATGCTTGCGTGAGTGCCTGTGGGATGTGTGGTGCTTATGTTTGCCTGAGCTTCCCTTGGGTGTTGACATGTGTGCATGTTGGTCTGTAGGTGTGCTTGGGATAGGCTGAGGTACAGGGGATTGGGTCGGGGTTGAGGAAGTTGGAGGGGAGAGGCTAGAGACAGGGACAATGGCTGCCATCAGTGCTGAGGCCAGAGTCTGAAAAGCTTGCTGAAGGGCCGCCTGACCAGAATGAATGCCCTCCAGGACTGCATTGGTTTGTTGCAACTGCCTCTCTACACCCTGGATGGCATTCAAAATGGTAGACTGCCCAACAGTGAGGGACCTGAGGAGGTCAATGGCCTCCTCAATGAGGGCAGCAGGGGTGACTGGGGCAGGGCCTGAGGTGCCTGGGGTGAAGGTGATGCCCACCCTCCTGGGTGAGAAGGCACGGGGCAAAGGCTGAGGGGCTGCTGGGAGGGCAGTGCTGGTAGGGGGGGTGGCGGCTGTACCTGTAGATGTGGGGGGCACAGATGTTGCCGCCACCACAAGGGAGCTCCCATCAGAGGACGAGTCCGTGTCGCTGGTGTCAGCTCCTGTCCCCGCCGTGGAGCTCCCCTCGCCCTCCGTCCCACTGGTGAATTCAGACTCCGTAGTGTCGCCCTCCAGGGCCATGTGGGATGCAGCTCCCTCGTGCTCCATTGCCACTGCTCCTCCGCCTGATGATGCTAATGCACACAAGAACAGGAAGACCACAAAAAGGGGGGGAACAACAGAAGAAAGACATGTTGAGTGCATGCATTACCGCTACCGCTGGCAGACACGACAGACACAGAAGCCCCCTGCACTACGCCGCGCTCTTGGGCTCCACTGTTCAATTTCTGGGAAATGGCCTACAAGGGTATGGATGACATCTGCACACATAGATGACACAGGGGCATGACTAGCTGTACTTGGCACTCCACAGAGGTGGGCTGGGGTGCCACATGGCCTGACATACGGAGTGGCCTTGCCTACGGAACTTGCCCTGGCCTAGGGAAACCCACAGCCCTCCTCCCCCACCCAGACACCTCCACTGCGCGCAAAGGCAGCAGAATGAGTGTGTACTCACCCCCTTGTGGCTGCTGTGATGCCCTCAAGCGCCCATCCAACTCCGGGTAGGCCACCGCCAGGATCCTGAACATCAGGGGGGTCATGGTGCGACGGGCACCCCTCCCACGTTGGGAGGCCATCCCCAGCTGAGCCTCCGCCGTCTTCTTGCTCCAGCGGCGAATGTCCTCCCATCTTTTCCGGCAGTGGGTGCTCCGTCTGTGGTAGACCCCCAGGGTCCGGACGTCCTTGGCGATGGCACGCCAAATATCTTTCTTCTGGTGGGCGCTGACCTACATGAAATGTACAGGGGAAAAAGAGAAGTTATTACCAACTGCACCGTAGAAGTGATTGGCCCCCATCCCTACCCTTGCCATGTGGCACATGCATTCACCGTCTTTCATGCACGCAGCACTCTCCCCCCTTCCTTCTTACATCCAGCCCTCTCCACACAGGCATAGCCCATACAGCATGCTTCCAGTGTACTTACCTGTTTGTCTGGAGGACCATAGAGTAGCGTGTACTGGGGGAGGACCCCATCCACGAGTTTCTCCAACTCCTCCGATGTGAAGGCAAGGGCCCTTTCCCCAGAAACTTGAGCCATTGTCTCTTCCAGACAGAGGTCACAGCAGCACTTGCAGTGTAGGTCCTCTCCTGTCGAAGATCAGGTATTGAGTAATTGAAGTGATAGAAAATGGCGGTCACGTCCGCGGCGGTGCGTACCGTCACCGCCGGCGTACATCGCCATTGGCTCCTGGGACCCATAGGGTCCAATGTTAACCAATGCAGCATTGCGCCGCTGTCTTCGAACGCCTACCGCGACGGTGTACAACGCCAGCGCAGTTACCTCACATCCCATTGTCCCACTTTACAGGTCAGGCAGCCGCCCTTTCAGGGGCCCACATGGCTTCATTTCCAACTGCGTCACTCGTACCTAGGCCTAGACTCAACACACATACAGGCCACCTTTTGTGTATGATAGGTGTTCTGTATAAACTGTGGGTACGTACCTCTGAGTTGTTTGACTCTGTGCTCGCTGTTGTCCTTCATAGGCACCGTCCGCTGGGACATGTGAGGAGATGGCGGCATCGTCCGGTGTACCGACCATTGGTGGACCTGTCGACAATGGAGGAGCGACATTTGATTATCACCTACAGGCTTGACCGTGCCACAATCCAGGAACCGTGTACCCAGTTGGAGCCAGACCTGATGTCAGCAATCCGCCATCCCACAGGAATCCCCCCTCAAGTGCAGGTGCTGTCAGTGCTCCATTTCCTTTCAAGTGGTTCCTTTCAGGCAACAGTGGCCATGGCATCAGGGATGTCCCAGCCTATGTTTTCCAACGTATTGTCCAGAGTGTTGTCTGCCCTTCTGAAAGACATGCGGAGCTACATTGTTTTCCCTCAGGTGGAGGATTTGCCTACAGTGAAAGGGGATTTCTATGCCCTGGGATAGGCCACATCATAGGTGCCATTGATGGGACACATGTGGCTTTGGTCCCCCCCCACAGGAGTGAAAAGTTGTACCGAATCCAGAAGAGTTATCATTCTATGAATGTACAGATGGTATGTTTGGCAGACCAGTACATCTCCCATGTGAATGCCAAGTTCCCTGGCTCAGTGCATGACGCCTACATCCTGCGGAATAGCAGCATCCCTTATGTGATGGGTCAACTCCAGAGGCACCGTGTGTGGCTATTAGGTGAGCACCTGGAAGCAAGTCAGTGGGAATGTTTGTCTGGGTCTGGGGACATCCCTCCAGGTTAGTGCGTGTCTAACAGTTGTCCCTCACCATTTGCAGGTGACTCTGGTTACCCCAACCTGTCATGGCTACTGACCCCAGTGAGGAATCCCAGGACAAGGGCAGAGGAACGCTACAATGAGGCCCATGGGCGAACTAGGAGGGTGATCGAGCGGACCTTCGGCCTCCTGAAGGCCAGGTTCAGGTGCCTCCATCTGACAGGTGGATCCCTATTCTACTCACCAAAGAAGGTGTGCCAGATCATCGTGGCCTGCTGTATGCTTCTTAACTTGGCTTTGCGACGACAGGTGCCTTTTCTGCAGGAGGATGGTCCAGATGGCGGTGTTGTTGCAGCTGTGGAGCCTGTGGACAGAGAAGACGAGGAAGCAGGGGAAGAAGACATGCACAACAGGGACTCAGTGATCCAGCAATATTTCCAGTGAGACACAGGTAAGAATACAAACCTGCCTACTACATGTACTTTAACACTACTACCTCTCTACTGTGTGCCGTTTTCACCCAGTGTATGGTCACTGAGTTGTCACTTTCCCTTACGATTTCACAGATGTGGGTCCCACTGTGTGACATCTGCTTAGATTCCTCATGGACTAGAGCTGTGTGACATAGGTATGTTGACATTAAACTTGAAAGAGCATTTTGTCACTGTAATTGCTAATACACTATTTCGAAATCACAGACAGACTCCAGATTGTTTTGTGCTTTAAGTGTGTTTATTTAAGTGCTCAATATTGGAGGGGGTAGTGAAATGGTGAGGGGTGATGGCGGAGGAATGTCCATGGCAGAGTCCAGTCTATTAGTCTCACAGGTGCATTGCCCATGTGGGGATAGGAAGTGGAGCTGGGGCAGTTTCAGTATGGACAGGGTGACAAAGTGGGACAGTAGGATGACAATCAGGGTGGTCTCATTTCTTGGCGGGGGTCTTGGCATCGTGCTCTGTCTTTGTCCTGGATCTCAGGGACCGTTTGCGGGGTGGTTCTCCCTCTGCAGGGGGTGGGGTGCTGGTGTGGTGGTCCTGTGGCGGTGCGGCCTGTCCACTAGCGCCGGCGGAGGTGGTGGGCAGTTCATCGTCCATGCTAGTGTCAGGAGCCCCTTGTAGTGCCACAGTGTTCCTCCTGGTGTTCACAAGTTCCTTCAGCACCCCTACGATGGTGTCCAGGGTGGAGCTGATGGTTCTGAGTTCCTCCCTGAAGCCCATATACTGTTCCTCCTGCAGGCGCTGGGTCTCCTGAAACGTGGCCAGTACCGTTGCCATCATCTCCTGGGAGTGGTGGTAGGCTCCCATGATGGAGGAGAGGGCCTTGTGGAGAGTGGGTTCCCTTGGCCTGTCCGCCCCCTGTCGTTCAGCAGCCCTCCCAGTTCCCGTGTGTTCCTGGGCCTCCGTCCCCTGTACTGTGTGCCCACTACCACTGCCCCCAGGTCCCTGTTGTTGTTGGGGTGGTGGGTTATCCTGGGTTCCCTGTAGTGGTGGACACACAGCTGATTGACGTGTCCTGGGGACGGAGGTATGGGCCTGCTGGGTGGGTGCCGTGCTGGTGTTTCCAGAGGGTGGAAGGTCTGTAGTGGCCTGTGACTGGGTGATGGGAACCGACTGTCCCGAAGTCCCCGATGGGCCGGGCTGGTCATCTAGATCCAGTTGGACAGAGGGGCTGTCATCACTATGGGCCTCTTCTGTTGGTGCTGTGGACATGTGTGGACCCTCCTGTCCGGTGCCGTTGTGTAGGGGTCCTGCAGGGGTATAAAAGGATGGTTATTACATCTGTGTGTGTCATGGTGTGCAATGGGTGGGTGACCGTGTACCCCAGTGCTTGCATTCCTCTGTGAGACCTTGTGTGAGGATGGTTTAGGGGGTTGTATGGGTATATGCAGTGGGCATGCTTTAGTGATGGGTGTCCATGCTTTGTTGTTGCATGCAGGGCTTGGTGTTGGGATGGGTGGTTTGTGATATTGGGACATGTGTGAGGAGTTGGGGTGCTGGGGGTGAGAGTGAGGGTGGGGGTATGTGATAGCATGCAGGTAGGGTGGGGGTTGTAATAGTTAAGATTTGACTTACCAGAGTCCATTCCTCCACCTACTCATGCGAGGCCCTCAGGATGCAGAATCTCCAAGACCTGCTCCTCCCATGTTGTTAGTTGTGGGGGAGGAGATGGGGTCCGCCGCCAGTCCGCTGAACCGCCAGGTGGTGTCTTGAGACCACGGAACGCACCTTCCCCCGTAGGTCGTTCCACCTCTTCCTGATGTCCTCCCGATTTCTTGGGTGCTGTCCCACTGCGTTGACCCTGTCCACTATTCTTCGCCATAGCTCCATCTTCCTTGCAATGAAGGTGTGCTGCACCTGTGATCCGAATAGCTGTGGCTCTACCCGGACGATTTCCTCCACCATGACCCTGAGCTCCTCCTCCGAGAACCTGGGTTGTCTTTGCCGTGCCATGGGGTGGTGTAAGTGATGTGTGGGGTAGAGTGTGTGGTGATATGTGTGCTGATATGTAGTGGTGTGTTGTGTGAGGTGCGTGGAAGTTCTGTGGGTGATGGTGTTGTGTGCCTGTGGATGCTGTTGTTCTTGCTGGTGCTCTCTCTCTGGCCTTCTCTCGGTAATTGTGGTTTGGGGTGATGTGGGTGTGTGTTTTATATTGTATTGGGTGTGTGGGAGTGGTGTGTGTATGTGTATCAGGTGTGTGTATTTTGAATTGTCCAATGTGGTAGTGTTTTGTAAATGTGTGTGTATTTTGAGCGCGGCGGTGTGTACCGCCAATGGAATACCGCGGTTGAAAGACCGCCGCGTGAATTCGTGTGTCGTGATAGTGTGGGCGTATCTCTGTTGGCGTGACGGTGGAGGATTTGTTTTCGCCAGTTTATCACTGACCTTTGGTGTGGCGGACTTGTGTGGGTGTCTGAATTTTGGCGGATTCCGAAATGTGGGTCATAATAGCTGTGGCGGAATTCCGTGGCCGCGGCGGTGTGTTGGCGGTATTCTGCACGGCGGTAAGCGGCTTTTACCGCCAATGTTGTAATGACCGCCTATATTTCTTAATTTGAAGCAGAACAATTGTGAGTTTAAAAACCACACCATTTCATGATACCATGTAAAGATGTATTCTGTTTTATTTTAAAAAAAATACAGTTACATTTTGTGATCTACTTGTCGCACGGGTTATTGTGAGTGAGAAATGTAGTAATGTTCTATTTTACAACAATTGGTTTTAAGTAAAAACAGTTCCCCAAGTATGTTTTTTGGTTTTCATAGTTCACGTGAAATGGAAAGCTTTTAGGCATCCTTTGAACATGAAGGCACGATGATTAGTAATAGTTGTAAAATCTGAAGGAGTTGACATAAAAAAAAATGAGAAGTGATGTATGCAGCCAATGTGGGCCAGTGAGAGCTGCGCTGCATCTCTAATATCAGAACAAATACAGTATGCAGAGACCAGGGTAAAGGAGAATTAATAGGACCTTGTAGGTGATAGGCTCACATGTCGGTGTCTAGATGGGAGGTGTGATGGAATATTTGCTTGCCTGTTTCATCTCGCTAATGGTATACGCAGAAGTAATTGTGTGTCTACAATGGACTAAATACTTATAAGAGCCCCTGTTTGATGTATGTGGATCTTCACCTTGGTTGCACATTGCTCTTTACCAGGGTATTTTAACATATGAGTAACCATTTATCATTCTGAGGGGCCTGGAGCACCCACATTCCTCCAACAACTGGTGTGCAAGCTTACTGGCCTTGTTGCCTCTGTGTGGGCCCATGGTATTGACTCATGTGCGGAAAGTAGTATCACATTCATGTAGAGCATTTTGGAATCCCTGGCTCGTGCTTGCCAGCTTGACACTCATAGAACACTTGACACTCAAAGTAACTGCATGTGCTGTATCTTCCAAAACTCACCAAAATACTGTACTGTGAAGGAAGGAAGTTTTGGGCTTCAAACCAAGTTAGTTATTAAAGACAAGCAGATAATAAGATACATGAAACTTGGCACCCATCACTGTGTCACCATGGAGGAGACAGGAGACGGTTTTCCAACTAGTAGGGTTATCGCCAGCTGTCCATCAGTAACAAATTAAGTTGGTGGTACCTATGCTAGATATCATTTCAAATCTGCTGTCCTATACAATTTTAGTGTGTATTGTTGGCCTTTTATTGTCAACACCGATGCAAGTGTTGTGGCTAATCATCTTTTTACCGTGATGAGCCGTAGTCCACGTTGACATATTCCAAATAAAGGCAACACCTAAAAACTAACTGCCAACCATGTGTATCAGTGGTCTTCACCAAATAATGAGAATTACTTAAAGTCACTTAAGTGGTGTGTTTTTTGTGGTTTTATGTAGAGTGGAGCATGTAATTGCTGAAGTCAGAACTTTACAATTCAATAAAGTTCTTTAGCATTGATGACCAGTGTGTCTTGTAATTGCTACCATGTTTTAGAAAACAGTTTATTAGCTGCAAATGTTAATGCTTTTTATGGTGTGTGGTGTTATTTACATGAGACCTGATGTGGAAGGAAGACATTTATGCAAATATTAAGATTTTTTTTTAAGAACTAGCCATGCCTATTCTAACATTACTAATCATGCTAAGGGCTTGTAGATAGCTAGTAGAAGTTTATGTTCTGGTAGTTTATATACTACAAGACAACCAAATAATAACATAACTAAATGTTCCCACTGTAGGACACTGTTTCTTATGCAATATTTAACAGTTTTTCTGAAACAAAGTTTATATCATAGCTTTAAAATAGGACATAACGGCACCCATACATCAGTATTTTCCACCCGGTAAAATCTAAGGCCAGCCTTCTGTGCCCCTGCGTGGGGCGTAGGTTGCCAGGGCTAATGAGGAGGAGTCTAGATGCAGACAGACTGATCCTGTTAACACGTCTGTCCTAGTTTGGTTTCTTATCTTTAATTTATAAGGGGATACGTTAGAGGTCCGTTGGACCTTTTGACCATCCTTTAGAGTAAATCCCACCGCAAGTTATGAATTCAATACAAAGATTAAACAATATCAATCAGCAACATAAAAAATCTTTGGAGTCAGTAATCTCATGCACCATGACCCCTTTGGCCATGAATAACCACACTTTTATGTAAAAGTTAGAATGTTTATTTCCCTATATTAACAATGCTAATATCACATAACTTAATCTCAAAATCAAATGGTATACATACAAAAACAACACTTGTTGACCAAACCTTCTAAAGAATCTCAATTTAATTAAAGCATGAATTACTATGCACTCTAGGGTTACAGTACAAATCAATAGCAAGAACAACTGTGCAATAGCAATTTCATACATCTAGATTCAGCAACGGAGTAACATCAATTATTTAATAACAACAACTTATTAGCACTTAAGGGTTTCCTCTACTAACCTTCGAATGAGAATAGCATGTTTGAGCTTCATGCAAAACAATTTTAGTCAACATAAATTTGAAAACCATCTAGCTATGGCTCTCTAAAAATTGCATTTGCTACCTAGAAACAAAAGACAAATTACAACAAGAACGAGAACATTTTTTCAATCTTCTCCCTTCCAGTGTCATTGAGGAGCTGCCGCCCCCCAAGGAATACATAAAAAGTCTTGGAGTCTGGTTGGATCCCCTACTTACGCTAGATCATCAGGTGAAGACACTCTCCTCCACTTGCTATGGTTTGCTGAGATTATTAAGGAAGGTCCTGAGACTACTTCCTCCTCTGACCAAAAGGCTTATCGTTCAAGCGATTATCCTGTCCCCCAGAGATTATGGCAACGGCCTATTCTTTGGTTCACCTAAATATGTGACAAGTAAATTGCAGGTAGTCCAGAACGCGGCAGCGCGCCTCCTACTAGATATCCCTAGACATGTCTCAGCAAAACCGGCCCCTACATCACTTCACTGGCTCCCAGTGGAGCAACGTATTAAATTCAAATCTCTGTGTGTGATCCACAGATCACTACATAATAGAGGTCCTCCTCTACTAAGGACCTTGGCAACATTTCACAAGCCTACGAGAGACCTTAGGTCAGCATCCTCTGCTCTTGCAACTATCCCTAAATTCAAAAAGACCCGATGGGGTGGCTCCATGATGACTTACTTGGGCTCAAAACTGTGGAACTCCGTACCTCTTAGGATTAGATTAATCAGCCAGGAATTAGATTTCCGTAAAGCACGAAAGACCTGGTTGTTTTAGAGACTTTTTCACCCCTGCCTAGTCCCTGGTTTTGGTTTCAGCGCTGGGAGGCCTCTCGGTAGCCATGCGCTATATTAATCCGGTTAACATAATATAACATAACATATAACTCTCTTCAGTAAGGATCAGAATGCTGCAATTATCTTTCTCAGTTGGACATCTGTTCAGTCAGCATCAGCAACAGACCATGAAAGGGAAGGGTTCAGAACCAGGGACTCTAAGCAATCTGAAACATTTTAAAGAAATGTCTAAGGGATCAGCATTCAGCTTCAGAAGTCTAAACAATAAAGTTAAACATAGATATCTCTGAGCAGGAGAATCAAAAGGCGAGTACACTTTGTCGGTGAACATGGAAATGAGAATGAGCACTTCTCTCGCTATACAGTCGGGCTAAGTTAAAATCATCTAAAACTCTTCTCACGCCGTCATTGGTCAAAGAATCGTACGTTTACATTCAGTCCAATGACGGTAGAACTTCAAATCTGAGATATAACAAAACTATCTTTCACATGTCAATGATTGGCTCCTTTTCCTCTGTTCCCATTGTTAGGTTTGTCAGGTATCAATTTTGTATCACTCCATTCTCCAGTCAATACATCCATTGTTAGCTCCGAGGAACATCGCTTTCTCACACACTAAACTACAAAGTGAAAAAATACAGCACATCCTAGCAAGCAGTTCTCATGGGAAAAGAAAAACATTTGCTAGCATTTGGTCAACTCATTGGAAAAGAACAATTCATGTATTAATTTCTTCAAGCAAACATTTCTCACCACCTTATCTTAACAGTGCAGTTTAACATGAATCTGTGCAACTAGGCCCACGACCTCACTAACTTAAGGCCTACAATTAATAAAGCAAGTACATAATACGAAATCATCAATCTAACATACTACTACATTGATCTAAACATGAACACATCAATTTGTATTAATAAGCATTTAATAAGGACACTTTGTGATTACTGACGGCCACTCAAGTGGGCACATTTTGCAAGGCGCACATCATTTTCTATATTAAGTCAAATTCTATGCAGATTCATAATTAAAATACATGAATTTTTTATAGTAAAAATTCAGCGTTCACAATCCTCAGCACTTGAGGTTTCTGCCCACCTTTTGTGAGAAGGATGGAAAAAAACTGCAAATAAGCAGGTTCTCAGACTGCTGGATGTGCAGAACTGAGATCGCAAACCTCTCCTAATTTTGCAGTTTGTTTTGGCAAGCATTAAAATCCAGGATCTAATATTAGATCATGTCATACCGAATAAGCATCTTCAGATAAAGCCATGATCGAGGCAGTGTGTTCATATAGGACCTGAAAGATACTAAAAGGATCTTCTTAGCACTGTCAAGTATTAGAGAAACTAGAAAAAGCTAATAAAACCAACACACCGTGCCTAGAAAGGCAGGGATAATGGCACGGAAGAAGCTTCAAATAGCTCGGTTACGGTGCCTTCTTCCCCATTAGTGGAAAAATAAAATGTGCGGCTTTGCACACAATTACAGCTGATTTATACTGAGCGCCGCGCTTTTATGAAATAAAAATGCATTTGCCTCACCTCTGCAGTTTTTGAAAAGCTAGATAAAGCACAGCTAAATGCTGTAATGGAACATAACTCTGTAATATTGTGAAATGTATGAGTGTCACACTTACCAGCCAACAAACAAAACATAATTCACAGCTTTAATTCAGGAGGTGACTGGGAAAGATACAAGCCAGATTTATAGCCATAATAAAAATTCATCAACTACCTTTGTTAAAATTGAGGTCATACTTCTGTCGAAGCAAAACATTTCCTGCAACATGGATCATAAATGAATGATGCTGGATAAGTTCGAGAGTAGATCTTGATTTGTAGGCATTCTTTGGATGTCAAGCAAATCAGTTGTTAGTCTCTGAAAACAACATTTTCTTTCTTAGCTTTTCAAGCACGAACAAAGGCACCGTTCTTAATCACAACACGGTAGCTGTAATTCGTCGCCAGACGGCTTCAAACTGCATAAACACACGGAGCTTGTGGAAGCACCGTACAGTTAAGCGTGTTCGCTACCTTACTGCATCCACGTTTGTGATTTTTGTAAAAGAAGTAGTAGGCATCATTTCTTTGTGTGTGCTATGTAAATATCAATGCACAGTGCAGGGAGGACTGCTGCCTGCCTGGTTTCTGCAGCAGGAGCAAGGCAACCACGCTCTCCTCGCCTCCCCACTTCCGATTAATCGCAAAACGGAGTGGCAGATGGTGCTGAATGTTGAGCGACCTGCACATCGAATTTGACTCTTTTTCCTCTCCGGTCCCTGCTTTTATTTTGTGACCTGCGGGGCAATGCCGCGCTCATTTGCTTGAACACCTCTCCACATAATTGGTGACAACGACTGTCCATGTACTCTTTGTTCTCTGCCTTGCCACCCACTACCTTGTGCCTAAGGAGGGTGGTGAGCTCCCCAGAGACTCAAGGGAGTGAAAAACTAGTACCTGTTAGGAACAGCGAGGGCAGTAAAACTATAAACATGCTGGATCCTGAGGGGCATATTTACCAGAAATGGTGTTGCGCAGCGCCACATGCCTTTTTGCTGTGCTGCCCTATGCCAATTTGAAAGGGCAGGAATGCACCGTATTTACAATATACAGTGCATTCCTGTCCTTTCAGGCTGCTCTGTTGCAAAGTTTTGTGCCTAGCACCAACACAGGCATCCTTGCACCATGCTGCAAGGGTGTCTGCATTGTTGGCAGGATTGTTTTGTGCAGGAAGACCTAATTATTCTACCTTAGTTGGACAATCTTGCTTTAAATTTTGAATACGTTATTTAAAAATGTGAACCAACTGTCTGTAAATTTGCTTGGTATTATTTATGCCTTTACTACCAGGCACAAATGAATTCTCTTGACAAAGGAGGACTAGGCTGTCCTTGATTTGAAGCTTTATTCTTGGCATATCCTTGCCCATCACATGATTATATTAACCGCATAGTTGATGTTCTTCGGAAGAATCAGAGATCCCTACTTTCTTTCTTGCACTCTAAAGCACCCTGCTTGTTCTTTGTCTCTCACCGCTTCTTTATGTTTGCTTACTTCTGCCTATATCTATCCATATTCTGTCTGATCTACTTTTTTTCATGTTGCTCTCTCCCCTTACCATACCTTTCCATACCTTCTGCAAGATTTCTTTCCATTCTTTTCACTGAACGATAGATGAAGGGTAATGGGTATTGATGGTCTAGCTCCTGTGAATTGTGCTTCATTGTTCTATATTTTGTACATACATTTTCAAAATATTGAATTCTATTCTTTTTTGTGATATGGTCATTTGTGTATTCATAGTTTTCAACATACATTTTATATTGTATGCTACATTTCAAATTGATTTGATATTGTGCATCACGGTACCTTTATTTCAACAAAAGTCAGATTTTCACCCCTATCATGGAATATAAGTGGCCACTGAAGTCATTTTACCACCAATCAAGCTTGTCTTAAGCCGTTGGTCAACATAGGACTCTCAGCAGCCTTTGGTGTAGTGAACTGGGGGCTAGGAAGGGGCTGGGCAGGAGGGTAGAAGACATTTTCCTTGCATTGTTTGCATCTTTTATGCCCTAACATTCAGCCACTGTACATCTCAATTTTTTTTTTTTCATGCCCATTGGTGCTGGTGTGGTGTTCTACAAAGCCCATTTCATTCACGTCTATTTGCAAATGCTTTTCTCAGACCCCTTATATATGATATTGTAACTCTAGCCTTAGATTTTAATATTATGATAAATATGTGAAGCTAAGGTGAAATTAACTGGCCAGCCAATACTAGAATCTTTTTGTCTGACACACAAATATTAGGGCACCTATACAGTGCCATTGGCTACCAATGAATGAAAACTAAACACTCATAATAATGTTTTGTTTGTTTTGTTCAAACAACGTAGCCCTAAAGGACACTTTGGGCCTCATTATGAGTTTGGTCGGAAGCCTGCCAGTTCGGTCTTCCACCTGCTGGCCCTGTTATGAGTTTCCCACTGGGCCAGTCGGTGGAAACAGAGTTTCCGCCTGCTGACCCAGCGGGAAACTACCAACAACATTGATTCAGGCTCGTAATCAAGCCAACAGAAATGTTGCGGTGCATCGGGTGTGACAGCACCCGTCCGGCTTTTCACTGCCTGTAATTCAGGCAGTGAAAAGTGCAACCGGGCTGCCTATGGGGGCTTCTGCACTGCCCATGCCAAGTGGCGGACACAGGATTCATAATCCCCAGGGCAGAGCTGCTTCCAGTGTTGCACTGGAGGATTGAGACCTCCGGCACCGGCAGGCTGTCAGCCGGGAAAAAAGTGGCAGTGCTGATGGTCGGACTGTAAAGTTTTCACCATGATCCTAATGCGGCTATCGGACCGCGAGTCTGCTGGTCCTAGGACCACCAGACTCATAATGAGGGCCTTTATGTTTATTTTTAATCATCTAAGCAACCAAGGAATCATGATAGATAAACAAATTAGTAAATTGCTTTTTTTAAGAATATATGCATGTGATCAACTGCAATCTAAGGCTTACTGTAGTAGAAGCAAATGCCATTTGCAGACTTAAATATTCCATCAGTCTTTATAAAGGAATTTGAAAAGGTTCAAGTTCCTCGTGGCCCAATATTCTAGCATTTAATTTGAGGCAGGACCAATGAAGGCCATTCATTAGGAGCAGTTGTTTTGCCCCTGGTCGGTGGCCCAGCAGCCCAGCAGGTGAGGTAAGCTATGGCCTCTCTAGGAGGGGTTCTTAACCCCTACGCTGCCAGGCCTTTTCCCCCTCAGGTGCCAGGCCTTTTTTTTGGGCTATTTGGGGCAGGGCGCACTTAGGCCTTCATAACTTTTTGTCCACATAAGCTACCCACGCCAAATTTGCGTCCTTTTTTCCAACATCCTAGGAATTCTAGAGGTACCCAGACTTTGTGGGTTCCCCTGAAGGAGACCAAGAAATTAGCCAAAATAGAGTGAACATTTCGTTTTTTAAAAATAAATGGGAAAAAAGGGCTGCAGAAGAAGGTTTGTGTTTTTTCCCCCGAAATTGGCATCAACAAAGGGTTTGCAGTGCTAAAATCACCAGCTTCCCAGCTTTCAGGTACAGGTAGACTTGAATCAGAAAACTCAATTTTTCAACACAATTTTGGCATTTTACTGGGACATGCCCCATTTTTTCAATTTTTTGTGCTTTCAGCCTCCTTCCAGTCTGTGACAGAAATGGGGGTGAAACCAATGCTGGATCCCAGAAACCTAAACAATTCTGAAAAGTAGACAACATTCTGAATTTAGCAATGTGTAATTTGTGTAGATCCTACAAGGGTTTCCTACAGAAAATAACAACTGAAATAAAAAAATATTGAAATTGAGGTAAAAAAACAGCCATTTTTCTCTACGTTTTACTCTGTATCTTTTTCCTGCAATGTCAGATTTTTGAAAGCAATATACCATTACTTCTTCTGGGTGCGTGGATATATAGGGCTTGTAGGTTCATCAAAAACCCTAGGTACCCAGAGCCAATAAATCAGCTGCACCTTGCAGTGGGTTTTCATTCTACAACGGATATACAGCAATTCATTTGCTGAAATATAAAGAGTGAAAAATAGGTATCAAGAAAACCTTTGTATTTTCAAAATGGGCACAAGATAAGGTGTTGAGGAGCACTGGTTAATTGCACATCACTGAATTCTGGGGTGCCCATACTAGCATGTGAATTACGGGGCATTTCTCAAATAGATGTCTTTTTTACACACTGTCTTATATTTGGAAGGAAATAATGTAGAGAAAGACAATAGGCAATAAAACTTGTTTTGCCATTCTATGTTCCCCCAAGTCTCCCGATAAAAATGGTACCTCACTTGTGTGGGTAGGCCTAGCGCCCGCAACAGGAAATGCCCCAAAACACAACGTGGACATATCACATTTTTCCACAGAAAACCAAGGTGTTTTTTGGTGAAGTGCCTACCTGTGGATTTTGGCCTCTAGCTCAGCCTGGCACTTAGGGAAACCTACCAAACCTGTGCATTTGTGAAAACTAGAGACTTAGGGGAATCCAAGATGGGGTAACTTATGGGGCTCTCACCAGGTTCTGTTACCCAGAATCCTTTGCAAACCTCAAAATTTGGCTAAAAAAACACTTTTCCCTCACATTTCGGTGACAGAAAGTTCTGGAATCTGAGAGGAACCACAATTTTCCTTCCACCCAGCGTTTCCCCAAGTCTCCCAATAAAAATGGTACCTCACTTGTGTGGGTAGGCCTAGTGCCCATGACAGGAAATGCCCCAAAACACAAAGTGGAAACATCACATTTTCTCAAAGAAAACAGAGGTGTTTTTTGCACAGTGCCTACCTGTGGATTTTGGCCTCTAGCTCAGCCGGCACCTAGGGAAACCTACCAAACCTGTGAATTTGTGAAAAACAGAGACCTAGGGGAGTCCAAGATAGGGTGACTTGTGGGGCTCTCACCAGGTTCTGTTACCCAGAATCCTTTGAAAACCTCAAAATTTGGCTAAAAAAACACCTTTTCCTCACATTTCGGTGACAGAAAGTTCTGGAATCTGAGAGGAGCCACAAATTTCCTTCCACCCAGCGTTCCCCCAAGTCTCCCGATAAAAATGGTACCTCACTTGTGTGGGTAGGCCTTGTGCTCGCAACAGGATATGCCCCAAAACACTATCTGGACAAATCAAAATTATGAAATAGAAAAGTACCTGTTTTTCAGGGGGCACCTGCGTTTTTGGTCCTGGGCTCAGCAGCCATCTAGGGAAACCTACCAAATCCAGACATTTCTAAACACTAGACACCCGAGGGAGTCAAGGGAGATGCGACTTGCGTGCATCCACCAATGTTTTCTCACCCAGATTCCTCAGCAAACCTCAAATTTAGCTAAACAATCTAATTTTTCCCACATTTCTGTGTGGGATCACCACACTGAGACAAATTTACTACTACCCAACATTCCCCTCAGTCTTCTAGTAAAAATGATACCTCACTTGTGGAGGTGGGCCAAGTGTTTGTGACAGGGAAGAGACAAAAACACGTCGAAATTGAGGGGGAATCAAAGTGGGTCCAAAAGGTCAGTTTGAAAAAAAGACATTTTTAGGATGACAGAAATGTTATCACTATAGATGAGACAATGCTGGGTGGTAGGAATTTTGTGGATTCCTGCATATTCCGGAATGTTCCATCACAAAAATGTGGGAACATTGTGTGCTTTCCAGCAAAGTTGCAGGTTTGCAGGGCATTGTGGGTAATGCAATGGTGCGGGGTGCATGTGAAGCACACCACCCTGAAATCAACTAGATGTTTAGTTTTCAGATGTGTCTAGGTCTTGTGGATTTTACTACATGGCAGCGTCCCAAAGTAAAAAAAAGTGCAGCCCTCACCATTCCAAGTGGGATGATTTTGACAGTTACCAAGCTCTCATGACCCAAATGTAAAACGAAAAACAAAAATAATCAAATGTCCTCTTGCTTGCCATGGGATAAGATGTTTTAGTGTGCAGGGGAGAGCTGTAAGACTGTTAGCCTCTTCAGTTCAGGTGGGTGTATAACCAGGCCCATACTGGTTGGTAGCCACCACCCCACTATTTTCTTTTATTTTTTTTATTCCCTGGCATCTAGTAGACTTTCTGTCCCTCCGGGGTGTGGATCGGGGGTAATTGCCCAATTTTCCCACTGGTGGGCAGAACAACTTTGGTTCCATTTATTTGGGGTGGTGGTATGGCCATACCCCCAACCTCTTATTTAAAAAATAAAATCTTCCCTGGTCTCTGGTGGGCTTTCTGCCCCCCTTGGAGGAAGATGGGCCCTCCAAAAATAGGCCAATAGTTATGGCCAACAGTAAGGTGCCCCCATGGGGAGCCACCCCGGCCCAAGTGGCTGCCCCCTCAAACAAAACACACACATACACACACACCAATACATGGTGTCTAGAGGTTTCTGCCCCCTTTGGGGGCAGATTGGCCTGACAAAAACAGGCCGATCTGCCCCCAAGGGGGGCAGAAATGGCCTAAATACAATTTGCCCCCAGGGAGTGACCCTTGTCTAAGGGTCACTCCCCATACATAAAAACATAAAGTAAATAAAAAAAATATATGTATCCCTGGTGTCTAGAGGTTTCTGCCCCCCCAGGGGGGCAGAAGTGGCCTAAAAATCATTTGTGCCCCTGGGGAGCAGCTCTTTCCCAAGGGGCCGCTCCCATTATGCGCAAGTATGAAAAAAAAATCCCTGGTGTCTTGTGGTTTCTGCCCCACCTGTGGGCAGATCGGCCTAATTATATGAGGCCGATCTGCCCCCAGGTGGGGCAGAAATGGCCTACAAATAATTTGGCCCCCGGGAGCGACCCTTGCCTAAAGGGTCGCTCACCAAACATAAAAAAATAAAAGTAAAAAAAAAAAATTATCCCTGGTGTCTAGTGGTTTCTGCCCCCAGCCTAATAATTTTAGGCCGGTCTGCCCCCGGGAGGGCAGAAATAACCTACAAATCATTTGTGCCCCTGGGGAGCAGCCCTTTCCCAAGGGGCCGCTCCCATTATGTGCAAGTATGAAAAAAAATCCCTGGTGTCTTGTGGTTTCTGCCCCACCTGGGGGCAGATCGGCCTAATTATATTAGGCCGATCTGCCCCCAGGTGGGGCAGAAAAGGCCTAGAAATAATTTGGACCCCGGGAGCGACCCTTGCGTAAAGAGTCGCTCACCAAACATAAAAAAATAAAAGTAGACAAAAAAAATTATCCCTGGTGTCTAGTGGTAACTGCCCCCAGCCTAAAAATCATTTGACCCCCCTGGGGAGCAGCCCTTGCCCAAGGGGCTGCTCCCCTTATGCGCAAGTATGGAAAAAAAAATCATCCCTGGTGTCTAGTGGTTTCTACCCCACCTGGGGGCAGAAATGGCCTAATAATAATTTGCCCCCCTGGGAGTGACCCTTGTCCAAGGGGTCGCTCCCCAAATGTAAAAAAAAAAAAAAAACAATAAATAAATAAAATTATCCCTGGTGTCTAGTGGATTTCTAACCCCCCCGGGGGCAGAAATGGCCTAGAAATAATTTGCCTCCCAAAGAGCGACCCTTGCCCAAGGGGCTGTTCCCATTATTTGAAATAGCCCACAAAAAAAATCCCTGGTGTCTAGTGATTTCTGCCCCCCCTGGAGGCAGATCTCAAGGCCGATCTGCCCATGGCCTAATAATAATTTGCCCCCTCCAGGAGCGACCCTTGCCCAAGGGGTCGCTCCCCAAACAGAAAAACAGATAACAAGAAATAAAACTATCCCTGGTGTCTATTTGATTTCTGCCCCCCCGGGGCAGATCGGCCTAATAACATTAGGCCGATCTGCCCCGGGGGGGGGGCCAGAAATGGCCTCGAACTAATTCCCTGGTGTCTAGTGGACATTTCTGCTGCCCGATCGCGGAAATGCTCAGAGAGACATGAAAGGAGAGGAACGGCCTTTCCTCTCCTTTCATGCCTCTCTGCCCCCTCCACGTGATCAGAGAAGAAATGCTTTTGCATTTCTCCTTCGTTCGGGCGCTGGAAGCTGAGCTTCCAGCGCCGGGGGGGAAGGGCTCTGATGCGCGCTGACATCATCAGACACCACAGGCGGTTTTTGGGGGGTGGGGGTGGAAGGGGAAGTGATTCCCCTTCCATCTCTGCCCGGGGGAGGGGGGTAATCAGCCATCTGGGGGAGCGCTAGGGGCCCATAGCAGGACGAGCTGGTCTCGTCATCGGTGCCGAGGGCGAGACCTGCTCGTCCTGGGCACCCAAGCGGTAAACCTGTGGTCCACCTGTGATTGTTTAGAAAGCTAAATTATATTGGATGATTAATTAAGTATATACACAAAAAGAAAACAGATAAAATTAAGAATGTGAAAAAGCTTTGTAAATGTGAATGAACTGAGGACAGTAGGTTAAAAATTAAGGTTGAATCATTAACTTAATTTTTGGGAGCATTACATATACAGTAAACAGAATCTAGTGAGGTTAATTGGTGGCATCAACTGAAGCACAGGTATTTGTGAACAGAAAGCGAGTGTTCAATAGGAACAAAAAAGACGGTTTGGTAAATTGCTTCATCTTTTTTAAATGAAACCAAATGTTCAAAAGTTTAAACTTTCCATTAATATTAAACGTTAAAATGTATATATTTTTGTTTCTGAATGATATGAAATATTTAAGAATTTGAGTATTTTTTTATCTTTACCTGATTCTGTATTACTGTGTATTGTTTTTGAAGTTCAAATCCTATAAATTGCTCAGGCTGTTGTCTCTGGCTTCCCAAGTGATTCATTTAGGGTGCCCACAAGCAAAAACGTTAAGAGCCACTACTCAACAGTAATGGTTGTGGGCCCCTGCTCTAGTTAGAGATTCCTGATTACTTGGCAGGGATCTGTAGGTCAACAGTAGAGCTGCTGCAATGGTAATTTCACTGTAGACTGAAGGAAAGGCTGAGCAGGCACTATTTTGTTGTGGCTTTACTCAGCATGTCTCTCTGATTTTAAAAAACAAACTCTCAAATCAATAATTTGCATTTACAAAACAACCAATCAATGGTTCTGATGCACAGGGAGTTTTCTCCCTGTGTGCCAGGCCATTATTTGATTTCACTGCATGTGACCACCATGGCTCACCTCGCAGTACTAGACAAGAAATTATAGTGAAATCTATTGTTAGACTTCTCAGTGTGGTCTTTCCCCACAGGTTTTGCCTGCTTGTCTCCAAATTCACAGATGTTTTTGCTGTGAGTTCTTTGTATGTGTGTCTGCAGCCTGTCTCCAATACACATCTGGGGTGGGTGACAGCTGGACTTTGTGAATGCTCTCTAGACAGCCACACACAAAGGGAGCTTAGGTGTGACCAATGGGCCATCTTGGGCAGGATGGAAGGGAGGAGCTGGGCACAGCCTCACACTTACACTTGAATAGGATGTGTCCTTTCCCAACACAAAGGACTGCTTAGCTCCCTGTAGTGAGTCTGGAGCCAGGGCAGGAACAGAGGACCACTTTGCACTTTAAAGCCTGTCTTTGAAGCCTCCCCCACTTTAAAGGCACCACTGGCTATAAGAACTAAACTTTTTACCCTACCACCTCAGTGCACTTCTGGGTCTGTGGATGTTCTGCCAGGAAGAAGGACTGCTGTGCTGTTACAAGGACTGCCACTCTGCAGGACTGCTGCTCTGGAAGAACTGCTTTCTTGCTGTACTGACTTGCTGCCTGCTGCCCTCCTTACCTTGGTGAGAGGAACTGGACTCACATCACTTGAACCCAGAACCAGACTGAATCTAAGGGTTTGCTGGCTTGCCTCTGGTTTTATACAGTCTCAGGGACACAAAAGACCTCCAACTCATCACCTGCAGCACCTGGACTCTACCAACTGTGAGTCTTGCCCTGCCAAGTGGTGCCAACCCAGTCCTGAGTAATTGGAAAAGGGTATAAAGCGCTGCTACTGCCAAGAATCAATGCATCAATGTCACTGCGCTGCTCAGAACTGGCAAATCCCCATCGGTGCTGATGCATCACCACTGCTGCAAGGATTGAGTGGAACGCATCACTGAATGTTAAACGCATTGCTTCCATTTTCAACACATCTCAAGCTTTGCGTGGTTTGGAGCTAATGCATCAACTCCATCCCAGAGATGGACAGCAACGTGTCACCTTCTCTGCTCCCCGCATCTCAACGTTGATGCAAACAAGGTACTTTTTCAGTGGGGCACGGCTGTTCCATGTGTCCAACCCACGCTCCATTGCAGTCTGCCTGACTTTTCAGATTTGAACCAGTCCAGCGCGACCGGATAGCCCTGGTTGTCGCTTTATGCTTTTAAGCACTACATTTTAGTTTATTCATTAAAAAAATATATAACAAGATCTACTTATTGGATTTTTGTTATTTCTGGTCTTGTTTTGTTTATTAAATTAAGCTCTAGTTTTCTAACCAGGTGTGTTATCTTTTTGTGTGGCATTTTTTCACTATTTGAAGTGTTCCACCAATACTTAACATATTGCCTCTGAAGTTAAGCCTGACAGTTCTGTGCCAAGGTACCAGGGGGTGAGCACAGGTTAATTTAGGTTATGTTTGTGAATTTACTTCTAACATTTATCCTCCCCAAATGGGGGGATGAAGTGACTGCACTGCTGAATTAGTGACCTAGTGGAAGATGGGCAAGCAGGCGAAGGATTTGCAGCAGCCAAAGCAGCTGAGGCTCCATCAGCACAAATGCTGAAGTTTATCCCACTACTTGATGTGGAAGAAAACTGCAGATTTTGGCAGGGTTCGTAAACTACAAATTTATGACAACTTACCTTCTCCTCTAAAGTTTAAATATTCCTCACCCCCATGTGGCAGCTATGCTTTGCAATCTTTACCAGCTCAGCGATGAGAATCACAAACATTTGAAAAATACGTGGCAAATTTATAAATGATTTAAAAAAAACAGGCCTGATATACTTAGGAAATAAGCTAAAAAAACTAACTGAACTAACTGAGCACTTAGAACGTTATTAAGGGTTATTAATTATGGATGCTTATCAACGCTTCTCCCAAACTGTATTAAAAGTATTGAACCTGCTGAAAGTTTTTTTTTCTGCTTGGAATTTCACATCAGTATATATGTGACTGGCCGCAAGACTTCTTTGTTCTCCTGCAAATACTTTCTACTGTGCAGGACTCTAATTTCATTCAGGTTGTCCCTGGGAAACAAGCATTCCAGCAACTAGTGGGATGTAGTAGCTGTGGAAGTAGGTAGTATTAGATATTTTTATTGACAGTTACTAAAATAGTTTCAATACATACACAAACAAATTAAATACAATTATAGCTTCTTAGATTTACACAATAAAGCTGCATTTAACTTAAAATTGAGAAATAATACAGTATAATTGTACACAAAAAGATAATAAAGGGGTTACATAGCAGCATCGTGTAATTCTTTTTTATTCCAGCACTTATAAATGTAACAGTTCTACACAAAATTAATGAATTTTTGCTGTTCACACATATGTTAATTTATATATTACAAAATTATTTTTGATCCATTCTGACTGTAACCAATAACTCCCCTAACTGGGAAATAATTTGCAACTGTGTCTAAACATAGCCAAAGGCAGGTGAAGGCAGTGCAAGTGAAATATCTTGTGTCTGATGTTGAGCTCTATTGCAGTATGCAAATAACTGTGTGTCAGTCTTATTTTATTACCAGCTTCAGAGACCAATATCTTTTTAACATCTCTTCATATTCGAGAACTCATGATCTAATAATTAATTGATTACCGCTTTCTTGTTTGAAAGCTGTGAAATAGCTGCCAGAGCTGATCCAATCGCCAAGTCCTGTCTGATGATGCCAAACTCTAGTGTGAATTGAGCCTGGGAAGCTGAGGAAGGACTCACTTACTTTGTATCCTGGCTAGCAAGGTAGCCAGCTCCCAGAAAAGGCCACCAGTCCATACATTAGGGAGGGCAATAACTATGCTTTAATACATAGAAGTCTGAAATCCCAGTACAAAAAAAACTGTTGTGATGTCTCTAGTTGTTTCTAGTCACCTGTAGTAAGAAAATGATGTAGCTGATCTAGTGTAAAAGCTTATTATACTTGAGCTGTGACTTCATAATACCTGTTCCCAGTGCCAAAAAAGCAGGTAATGTAGCATTGTTACAGCCGCATTTTAAGCAATCTTCAACCTTATTTCAACAATGATCAGCACAAAAGGGAAATGTATGGCAGCTTGTTTATGTTTGCACTATAGTTTATTAAAGTAAAAAAACAGATCTCTCTGCTAGATCCTTTTTTAATGTGATTCGAATAAAACGGTCTAATATGTTTTGCAACAAATTACTAATCGCTTCTTGGTGTGTTTAATTTCACAGCATGGAATCTACATTTATTCTTCCTGTCGGCTACTATACTATCACTTTCATATGAAGGAGCAAGACACCAAGGCCACGATTATGAGTTAGGTGTAGTAGTAATTACCTTGTGTCAGGGTACATAGTGCACAACTTTAACATGTTAAAAAGCACTTGTGATATTTTGCACAAGTGCTAGGTTTTGCTTGTCTGTGTTGCACATGGGTTATTTAATACCTGTTCTAATTGCTGCATGTCATATTTACCACATGCAAAAAATGTGATAAATAACACCCAACTATAAATATAAGAGGTCATTAAAAATCACTGGAAAATGCCACTTTAACATACCTACAGTAATAAAATATGTGGCAAAATGTCCTGAAAGTGTAGGAAATTAAATGAAAGCTGTAAAAGAACAAACAAAACTAAGATCAACAAGATAATGCAAAATCACACAGAACATGCACTATCTAAGTTGAAAAAAATAAAATCTCAAACACACCTGCACACAGGGCCAAACTCACATAAACAGCTAAGGAGAAGTGATACTCTCACAGGTTGATTGCAGCAGCTCACACTTCCATTCTGCACCACCATGGGTGTAGCACAGCTTGTTCACTATCATGCCAGATCCATGTTCTGTTGAATATGCAGTGTGAGGATGGAAACAAGACCACCAATTAGTGACCACGAATGGCTCAACCATGCAGCATGATGTCTGGGATTGACCAGATCAAGATTGGAAACCAGAAACATAAGCCAGTTTGAGATCCAGAGGATATAAAGTCTTAGATTGGACACCACACAAAACATATGTTCATAATTGTGGATACCCTGGAACCTTACATAAGAATTTATTGACATCTTCCTTCATGAAAATGCTAGTTACACTAGCATTCTTTCCAATAGGCACCACACAGCAGACAGTAGGATTGGTTCATAGTATTCCACTATCAACATTTAGTAAAATACTCTGCCAAGTGATACATGCTTTACAGAGAGGGAGTAAGCAGCATTTACAGTTCCCATTGGACACCCATGCAGCTACTTCCAGCACAACAAACATCTGTGCTAAAGCAGGATTTCCTGACATTCTAGTGTTAATTGACTGCACTCCTGTACACGCATTGGCTTTATGTAGACAGGAACAAGTGTTTTGAAACCATAAAATGAAGATTATATTTATGTGCAAAAGTTGCGTGATGTGGATATGTGTATAGTGAACAGCTGTGTTAGGTTCTCGGGAAAATACCACAATGCCATGATCATTACAAAAAGCAACACTAGTTATAAGGTGCTAGTACATCACCGTTAAGGTGGTGGGAAGACATATTGACACTTCATTGTCAAGATTACAGTTCATTATGACTGCTGTACTCAAATCTCAGTGTGTCAGCAGTAAAATTAGAGCGTTGTTAGCCTCCATGACATCACATACATGGAGCAATGTGAATATGTAGAACAATATACAAGACACGCTTCTCAATGAAGGTGATTATCTGTCACATCAACTTTTTAACAACCACATGTATCTCCCCTACAACACTCATGCCTCTTAGCTTGGAATCCTCTGACTTCAAGACCTTCTTTCATGTTAACTATTCCCGACACAATGAGGATAGTCATAATATTTCTCCCCTCAACTTCAGAACTACCACCATTTGTCATACTTTAGTTATTGTGCTTGGCAAATCGCTTAGAATTTCAAAGTTTGGAACCTGCTTTTTATGTTCTCAACATCATTTGAATATGTTGATTTCGTATTGATTTGTTCATTATCTCCTTACACAGACTTGTTTTAAGTGGCATCTTCAGCATGAGATGGCACATTAGATGGTAATGGCAATGGATTCTGTTTGTCTTGGTTCAAGGTGCTTTGTCAATACAAAAAGTCTCGCACACAGGAAGGAGTTATTGGTGTACTTTTGGGGTGTCCTAAGGTTCTTTTGTGTGTTGGTCTGGCTGTCTCTGCTCTCTAGGAACTTCCATTGCCTGAAAATGGGCAAACAATTCCTGATTTGGTATGGTGTTTACCACATGCCCTAAATAACACATATTTGTTATTTAAGAAATGCAGTATACAACAGTAAAAACACATAGTGAACACATGTTGAATGTTGAATTATCTTTTTTTCAATTATAAATATAATCATGAAAGCATAACCACATAAAAAGAAAACATGCATAACACAGTTGAAATCATTTAATAAAATCTAAATACATCATGGGAAGTCTGCTAAATAAATAACTAAAAACATATGTCATTCTTCATTACTAAGCACATAAGATAAAATACCAAACCAGTGAACTCAAAACCATAATCCATCACTTTAGTTCAAAACAGGGTGCTTTTCAGAAAAGAGGAAAACGCCCAAGCTACAGTGTAGTCATTTAGCAGCTGATTATAAAGAAAATTGGTCTAAATTGTATCAAGCCGTTCGTTTTAAGGATTGACAGTAAGAATCTCCTAGGGTGTTCAGAATGCCTGCAAAACAGGACAAAATGCTCAAGAGTTTGGAGCGAGGAACCATCGCAAAGGCAAAACTTGATTGACGACAAGTCATATTGCCCTGGGGCGAAGGAAAGATTGACCCTAATGATAACCAACCTAAATCTGGTAAGAAGCAATCTCTCCCACGGATTTCTGACAAATTAAAGATATGCTTCTGGGCCAACTGTAGTTTTCAGGAGTAAAAGGTGTCTCAGAGATGGATTACCCAGAGTTAAGGTCTCTCTACATTTTCTGGCCTGCTGGAGAAATTGCTCCTTGACTAACCTTCTGTCACTCCTGGTTATCCACTATGGGCTATGTTTCGGAAATGGACTTTTTTGCAGGGTTATCCCCAAACGTTTTGCCTTCTTCCTCCTATTTTTTCAGATTTGATTTTGCTGGTTTATTGTCTCTGTGCACTTTACCATTGCTGATCAGTGCTAAAGTGCAAGTGCTCCCTGTGTAAATTGTATTGGTGATTGGTTTATCCTTGATTGGCATATTTGATTTACTAGTAAGTCCCTAGTAAAGTGCCTTAGATGTGCCTAGGGTCTGTAAATCAAATGCGACTAGTGGGCCTGCAGCACTGATTGTGCCACTCACATAAGTAGCCCTGTAAACATGGCTCAGGCCTGCCACTGAAGTGTCTGTGTGTGCACTTTTAAACTGCCAATTTGACCTGGCAAGTGTACCCACTTGCCAGGCCCAAACCTTCCCTTTTACCACATGTAAGGTACCCCTAAGGTATGCCCTAGGTAGCCCCAAGGGCTGGGTGGAGTGTATGTTAAAGGTGGGACATGTACTGATGTGTTTTACATGTCCTAACAGGGAAATACTGCCAAATTCAGGGTTCACTGTTGCAAATCAAATCAAATCAAATCATTAACATTTATAAAGCGCGCTACTCACCCGTGCGGGTCTCAAGGCGCTAGGGGGGAAAGGGGGGGTTATCGCTGCTCGAACAGCCAAGTCTTTAGGAGTCTCCGGAAAGCGGAGTGGTCCTGGGTGGTCCTGAGGCTGGTGGGGAGGGAGTTCCAGGTCTTGGCCGCCAGGAAGGAGAAAGATCTCCCATCCGCCGTGGAGCGGCGGGTGCGAGGGACGGCAGCAAGTGCGAGGCCAGCGGAGCGGAGGGGGCGGGTGGGGACGTAGAAGCTGAGGCGTCTGTTGAGGTATTCCGGTCCCTTGTTGTGGAGGGCTTTGTGTGCGTGGGTGAGAAGACGGAAGGTGATCCTTTTGCTGACTGGGAGCCAATGCAGGTGTCTCAGGTGTGCGGAGATGTGGCTGTTGCGGGGTACGTCGAGGATGAGGCGGGCCGAGGCGTTTTGGATGCGTTGCAGGCGGTTTGGAGTTTGGCGGTGGTCCCGGCGTAGAGGGTGACCTATCTCTCTCATAGGTTACCATAGGGGCTGCCTTTAATTCGATTAAAGTGCAATTTCCCTTTTGGGGCAGATGGAGATTTAGAGTTTGGGATCCCTGAACTCACAATATGAAAATACATATTTTGGTAAAGTTGTTTTTTAAATTGTTTGTTTGAAAATGCCACTTTTAGAAAGTGGGCATCTTCTTGCTTAAACCATCCTGTGCCTCTGCCCGATTGTGTTTTCCAGGTCTGGATCAGACTGATAGTTGAGCTGTTGTAAATTCCCTCTAGACAGTGACACAAAGGAAGCTGGGGTGTAGCCTGCATATCCTGATGGGCCATCTGGGCTAGAGTGGAGGGAAGAGTGGTCACTTACACCTGAAAGGGCTGTGCCTGCCCTCACAAAATGCAGTCTCCGACCCCCTGGTGTGTGTCTGGGGCCAGGCTTGGAAAAGGCAGGATCTTGTCAAAAACAGAGACTTTCCTTTGAAGTTTGCCTACTTCAAAGGAAGAAAGAGGTATAAGCAGTGGACCCAAAACCCCAGACTTTTAGAATCTTTCTGGATCAAGAGGAACCTCTGCCAAGGAGAAGAGCTGAAAAGCTAGAGGAGGAGTACTGCCCCTTTGCTGTATGTGCTTTGCTGAGTTGGCCTGCAGTTGCTGCTTCTGCCTTAAAGGAGAGCAAAGGGTGAACTTTGCTGTGTATCCTGATTGAGAGAGTTCTCCAAGGGCTTGGAGTAGAGCTTGCCTCCTGTTGGAAGTCTCAGGGACATCAAAGACTTCAGTTTAATTTGCCTGCAGCACTGGGAACTGTGTTCTGTGCTGTTCAAGAAGAACACTGCAACACCACCAACCACACCACTGGCCTGTACTGTGATCTGCCGATGCGCACGGAGCCGCACTGCCCTGCTTCACACTGCAACCCTGGTCTCACTGACGCCACCATCTTAAGCTGCCACTGAGCCGCTGCTTGCACTGTGACCTGTGGTCCCCACACTCCGGCATCCCCTTGCTCACACAGCAGCCTTGGCATCCCAGACAGCGACGCTTCTGCTGACACCGGCGCTGCTGCCTGCACCGCAGCCTGTGGACATCGCTCGTGAGGTACATGAAGCACTGTCCCATCCCTCACAACAGCCCCGGTCCACTGACGCCAGCACCATCGACTACAGTGTCGTCACCAGACATCCCTGTCTGCACCGCAACCCATGGAAGCTGCACGGAGCCCGTCCACGTTGCACAGCTGACTTGGGCCTACCAACGACAGCGCTTCTGCAATCATGACGCCGCTGCCTGCACCGTGACCTGGTGATGTCCCACCACCCTGCTTCACACTGCAGCCCTGGTCCTACCGACATTGCTGGATGCGTCACAGAGCTGCTGCCTGCCCCCTGACCTGTGGGCACTGCACATCGCATGGTTCCACTTCACATTGCAGCCCTGATGTCATCCACGCCAGCGCTCCTGACCATCAACCCAGAGCTCGATCCGCAACACGTGTGACTTCAATGGTCCGACGACCCCCGCACTGACCTCCGAAAACGACACCGCGACGCCAGCAACACTGCTCTCTGGATCTCATCACGAGAATTTTGAGTCCCTACAATTCCAAAGGTACTGTTTGCAGGTCTTCCCGACACCGTAGCTGTCCTGCGATGCAGCTGCCAGCCTGAACTGTTGGTTTAGTTGATAACAACGCCGTGATAACCCCAGGTGGAGCTATTGACTTCAAGGAACTGTGTTTTTAAGTAATTCTTGCAAAATTGTTATCTTATTTATTGTATGTTGGATTTTTATTGTATTTGGTCTTGTTTTATATAGACAAATATTGGCTATTTTTCTAAAACTGGTGTGCTGTCCTTTTGTAGTGTTGTCACTTATTACTGTGTTTTTTGTGCAATTGCTTTACACATTGCTTCTGAGATAAGCCTGACTGCTTGTACCAAGCCACCAAGGGGGTGAGCAGGGGTTATCTGAGCGGGTATCTCCGTTATCCTGACTAGAGTGAAGGTCCCTACTTGGACAAGGTGCAAACCAAATGCCAACTAGAGAACCCATTTGTAACACTATGGAACAAATCCGGGCACCCTACCTCGGAATCAATCCCTTTAATATAATTTAACCACAGGATTTTGTGACCTTGCTCACACCTAAGGCTGTCTTTGATGATTTCTTTATTGAGTTCAGTGTGCTCGCTGCTCCAAACAGTAATCCATGAGAACAGCAGAGCAAGTTTCGCTAGGTCTTATGCATAGTCAAGCTCCAGCTAATCGTATACGAAGCAGCTATAGGTTGAAGGACAACAGGACCAAAAGCCTTCTACAAAATCGATGTTCCTCTCATTGTATAGAATGGCAATTTCGATATCCCCAGATAGCCGCCCTATATAAGAGAACTGACAGGAATTTCAGCTTATAAATCTGGAGGAGTAGTAAAATTGGTTTGCTCCCCACCATACAAGAGAATCTAAACAAGGACCTGCAAGCTTGGTTAGAATGAGAACAATGATTAGCAAGACAAGGGGCCCACGTACAAAGCAGATCAAAGGTAATCCCCAGATAAGGAAATGAGGCAACCCTTCTGACAGCCTGCCCCTTAATCGTGATTGGTCTATGTTTAGATGGACGCCGCCCACGGACCATATAGTGTGTGAATTGAACAAAAAGATCCACCAAGCCCTTGAGGCCATTTAAGTTGTGCAAAAGTAACGCTGCATTGTCCGCATTCAATGGCAAGGCGACTAAGTTGGACTTTGCCCTCTGTATATCTTTGCCTTGATAGCCAGGAAGGGGCTTATCCAGTTTATATAGAGCAGAAATAATGTAGGCGCTAAAACACACCATTGCCTGACCCCTTTTGATAGACTAAAGGAGTCAGAGCACTCACCCTCGGGCCGAACCTAACTGAGGCAATAACCCCTGTGTGTAGGGCTCCAAGTAAATTAAACAAAGGTTGTGGCAATCCAAAGTTCTCTAGGATACTCCAAAGCTGGAAGTGATTTACCCTGTCGAACACTCAATTCAGGTCTATAAAGGTGAGGTAAATCGCTCCCTTCCTCACCACTACATATTTACCCACCAGCAGGTGTAAGTTCAGGCACTGCTCCATTGTCCCTCTATGCTCTTGAAACCCGTATTGGGCTGGACAGAGGACACTGTTAGCCTGAGCCAAATCCTCTATGTGGCTTAATATGATGCGTCCTATGATCTTGACAGTTGAACTGAGTAAGGAGATTGGGCAGTAGCAACCTGGTTCCTATCTACATCCCTTTTTAAAGACCAGAACAATGACCACTGACTTCTAAGCACTCGGAATTTCCATTTGGACTGCAGCAATCAAAACAATCATCAGAAGTGGAGCTCAAAAACAAGTATTACCCTTATAGAGGTCCATAGGGACCCCGTCAGGCCCTGGGGCTTTGTTAGAAGGGCTACCCATAATGGCCAGCTCGACCTCCTCTACTGCAAAATCAATGCCCAGTGGGAATGGTGGCAATACCTAAGCCATGGTTGAGGAAATGTCAATGCTCAGCAAATACACCTTCTTGAAATGCGCCACCCATTTTGTGGCGGGAATGCTAGTCACTATCCCGTTGGGAGAAGCTTGACACGCTGGCTTCCCATTGACAATGCTCCAAAAGCCCCTCACATTCCCCAGATGACAGGTGCTCAATAACGTCTCCCACATTTATTCTTTAAGGACTTGCCCACTGCTACTTTTTAGGCAGTCCTGGCTGACTTAACAAGTTGTTGGTCCCTTGGCTTCATCTTGAGGGCATTATTTAATTGCTTACTTGCCAGTCTATAGTTTTTATCAAACCAACTTACTACAGAGGCTCTAGGGGGCCCAACCAGATCAAACAGAATGGATATGATAGTGCAGTTTAAAATCTGGAAATTGGTCAGAACCGCCTCAGCTGGGGCTTTGCACAATAGCAAGGGATTTAGGGCCAGATGTAGCAAAGGATTTTACCCATTTTGTGTCTATGGGAAAATGTGTTCATACATATGGCCCTAAAATCTTAGTCAGGGTTGTCTTTATCAAAGTTACCTGTAGCTTGGGGACCGGGACTTTACTCCATCCAATCCTTTATCCCTAATCTTTGGGAAGAAACCTGTCACACTGATGGTTGAAGCTGGGGAGCAACGGCTGGCATAACCCTAATCTTTGGGAAGAAACCTGTCACACTGATGGTTGAAGCTGAGGGAGCAACAGCTGGCATAACCAACCTCATTTCAATTGCATTATTGTTACTGTACAGAGAATGTGTACCTCCCCCCCTCTTAAAAAGGTGTCAAAGGGATTTAGAAGTAAATATGGTTGAAGCTGGGGGAGCAACGGCTGGCATAACCAACCTCATTTCAATTGCATTATTGTTACTGTACAGAGAATGTGTACCTCCCCCCCCTCTTAAAAAGGTGTCAAAGGGATTTAGAAGTAAATATATAATCTATAATTGTCCCCTTAACGCACCCTACAAAGGTGGGATGGCTACTGAGAAAATACCCCGCCAACTCCATTAGATTGCAGAGGCCAGCCTGCTCAAGCATGAAGAGCAGTATTCTTGCTCTGACATCAGGGCCCTCATGGGCCATGGCTATGTCCCCTGGTAGAAAAGGATTGACAAAGGTAGAGGTGGCACCTAGTTTAGCATTTAAATCTCCCACCAAAAAGACATTAAAACAACCCAAGCTTGAGCCTGACCTACCCTCCAAGATATAAAGTACTTTGAAAAAGGTCTTGAGGTGGCAACCCAAATTACATACTGAGTTGTAAACATTCACTAGAAAAAAATTAAAACTTTGGGAGAAAATAACCCATAATATCTGAATCCTATTGGACCATTTGGCCCCATTTGGGACTGACCTGAGGTGGCATACTAGTACTATCAGGAACAATAGCTGCATTGTTTGGCACTTTACTTAGAATAGTGGGCTCTGTCACCTCGGTTTGATCTCTATTGGAAACCCCTACAGGAGCTGGGAAGCTACGGGGGCCGACTGGGTCATGTTAATGGCAGTGGAAAGGTTGGCCTTGTTTGCGGGGTTGGACAGGGCAAGAACAGTTAATTCAAATGTATACAGTCTTTCTATTAAGGGAGCACACAGTGCCCAACTACAGTTTTGAACTTGTTCAACATAAAGTCCCAATCCAGCAGGTTAATTTTCTGGGAGACAGGGGAATGCCTTTTATCCACAGTCTGATCCGTGGGATCACAGACCACCAAGCGCTTTGTTTGGCTCTTCCTCTTGGTTGGTGGGACATGTGCACTGATATTCAGTGTGTTTTAGGCTAAAGACCCTGAGGAAGGTTCTCCGGAACCAGGTGCCAAACTTAGGGGGATGGTCAAGAAACTGGGATCATTACGAGCCACTGGGGCTTGTGTAACTTGCTGATCTTGACCCACGGACATTGCCAAACTATAACTAGTGCCTTCTCCAGAGTCCAGGGATAAACACCGCTCTGCAAGGTTGATTTCCTTTGCATTCATCCCCATTGTCCGGGTAAACAAAAATCAAGGGTGGAGCCTTGGGAGAGCTTAGAGGGGATTTCCCTACTTTCCTGCATGGACTGTTTACGTTTCCTAATAATACCTTCTACCAAGTAGAAGATAATCCTTGAAAGTGGAGGCACTCATCACAAAGGCCCAAGATGTTACTGACGATTGATGACGGGTGAAGACAGGCCAGGTCTTGGCCTGGTCTTTGCTAGGGCGTGACCCACGGGCGTCCATGCAGCAGGAATGCAGAGTTCTCAATATGCGCCTCCGGGTGCAAGCAAGATGTTCGCTGCCCCTCCTGCTATGTGTGGAGCTGGGGGATGTAGTGTGGGCCTCCAGTCTCTGTCAGCATGTCCCACGCAGCAGGAACTTAGTGTTCATTATATGCGCCTCAGGGCATAGTCAAGGCATTGGCAGTCTCTCCTGCTGCGTATGGAGCTGGGGGGTGTAGTGCAGCCTCAACCGGTCTCTGTCAGCGTGTAACACATGTTATTTAGCAAACCCGTGGAATTGGTATATACCCTTCTGCAAGTTTAGTATTTTGGTGGTTTTACTTGCAGCCCAAAAGAACCTTTCTCCATTTGTCCCCACTCTACCAAATATTAATAACTTTGTTCTATTGCCATTGATAACAGGCCTTTTGGTGCAACCCTACTCCTCTTTGATCTGTGGAGCTGAAAAAGTGCATCATTAAAGAGTGCGCTATCCAAACGCAGTAATTTATTAATTTATTTATTCATTTGTAATGCGTATCTGTGTGAATAAGTGGCAATATTATCACTACATAGCTCACAGGCATTGAGCTTACAAACCTCATTACGAGCTTACAAACCTCATTATGAGTCTGGTGGTCCAAGGACCACCAGACTCATGATGATGGTTGGACCACCTCACTCCAGGTGGCCTGACCTCCACATTGCGAATTTGATGTCAGACCACCAGGGGACCGCTGTCCCCACTAGGAACATGGTTCCCGGGGGCATGATGGCGGTCAGAGTCGTGGTCAGCCACAGTGGCACTGAGTTCACTGCCACCATGCTGATCACTAGTCCCGTTTCCTCCAGTCTTTCCATAGTGGAGACCCCGCCATGGAAAGGCTAGTGGAAACCCAGTGCAGGGGGGCTACAGGGGGGCCCCTGCACTTCCCACAACCACGTCATGCAACAAAAATATTTTGTTAAAAATATTGATAGCAAAAATGTGGTTGTCCTATACTTATAATGGTATGCCCAAAAATATCGAAAAAATATACACTAACATCATTAAATACCTACAAAATTCTTTATATATATATATATATATATATATATATATATATATATATATATATATATATATAGCATTAATCTAACGTTAAATAATGATATCTCACAAAATACATACTTTTATAAAATAATACACAGGTATTTAAAATACATATTTACATTATAATATTTTTTTCATTCATTATTTAAATAAACTATTATCAAAACATACATTATTTTATATATACAAAAAAACAAAGGAGAACTCTGGGATGTTCCCAATTTTAGGTGGAGGGCTGCTCTAGTAAAGAGCACCCTGCAACACCAGCGACACTCTAGATTTGCTCACCTCAAATGTCTGCTTATCTAGCAAAGTCTTTAAGCATAGGATTAGCACAGTGCTATCCTCGCCGAGCTAGATAGTGACGAAGTCTTTTGCCATTTGTACAGCAAAATCTTTAAGCATAGGATTGACATAGTGTCATCCTTGCCCAGCTGTAAAATGACAAAAGCCATTTACCACTCCAGGCACAGTATTACAGCTTTGGACTGGTCAAATACCATCCAAGCCAACCTGGAATGAGTAAAGCAACCCCTGACACGTGTTTCGCTCTCATTAGAGCTCTTCAGAGGAGTATAGCTTTGTCCAGACACAAGGGAGCACCCAGTATAAGTCAAACCAAAACCCTTTCAGGGATAGAGCGACGCATAAATTATGCAAAAAAACAAAGGAGAACTCTGGGATGTTCCCAATTTTAGGTGGAGAGCTGCTCTAGTAAAGAGCACCCTGCAACACCAGCGACACTCTAGATTTGCTCACCTCAAATGTCTGCTTATCTAGCAAAGTCTTTAAGCATAGGATTAGCGCAGTGCTATCCTCGCCGAGCTAGATAGTGACAAAGTCTTTTGCCATTTGTACAGCAAAATCTTTAAGCATAGGATTGACATAGTGTCATCCTTGCCGAGCTGTAAAATGACAAAAGCCATTTACCACTCCAGGCACAGTATTACAGCTTTGGACTGGTCAAATACCATCCAAGCCAACCTGGAATGAGTAAAGCAACCCCTGACACGTGTTTCGCTCTCATTAGAGCTCTTCAGAGGAGTATAGCTTTGTCCAGACACAAGGGAGCACCCAGTATAAGTCAAACCAAAACCCTTTCAGGGATAGAGCGACGCATAAATTATGCAAAAAAAACAAAGGAGAACTCTGGGATGTTCCCAATTTTAGGTGGAGAGCTGCTCTAGTAAAGAGCACCCTGCAACACCAGCGATACTCTAGATTTGCTCACCTCAAATGTCTGCTTATCTAGCAAAGTCTTTAAGCATAGGATTAGCACAGAGCTATCCTCGCCGAGCTAGATAGTGACAAAGTCTTTTGCCATTTGTACAGCAAAATCTTTAAGCATAGGATTGACATAGTGTCATCCTTGCCCAGCTGTAAAATGACAAAAGCCATTTACCACTCCAGGCACAGTATTACAGCTCTGGACTGGTCAAATACCATCCAAGCCAACCTGGAATGAGTAAAGCAACCCCTGACGCGTGTTTCGCTCTCATTAGAGCTCTTCAGAGGAGTATAGCTTTGTCCAGACACAAGGGAGCACCCAGTATAAGTCAAACCAAAACCCTTTCAGGGATAGAGCGACGCATAAATTATGCAAAAAAACAAAGGAGAACTCTGGGATGTTCCCAATTTTAGGTGGAGAGCTGCTCTAGTAAAGAGCACCCTGCAACACCAGCGACACTCTAGATTTGCTCACCTCAAATGTCTGCTTATCTAGCAAAGTCTTTAAGCATAGGATTAGCACAGTGCTATCCTCGCCGAGCTAGATAGTGACAAAGTCTTTTGCCATTTGTACAGCAAAATCTTTAAGCATAGGATTGACATAGTGTCATCCTTGCCGAGCTGTAAAATGACAAAAGCCATTTACCACTCCAGGCACAGTATTACAGCTTTGGACTGGTCAAATACCATCCAAGCCAACCTGGAATGAGTAAAGCAACCCCTGACACGTGTTTTGCTCTCATTAGAGCTCTTCAGAGGAGTATAGCTTTGTCCAGACACAAGGGAGCATCCAGTATAAGTCAAACCAAAACTCTTTCAGGGATAGAGCGACGCATAAATTATGCAAAAAAACAAAGGAGAACTCTGGGATGTTCCCAATTTTAGGTGGAGAGCTGCTCTAGTAAAGAGCACCCTGCAACACCAGCGACACTCTAGATTTGCTCACCTCAAATGTCTGCTTATCTAGCAAAGTCTTTAAGCATAGGATTAGCACAGTGCTATCCTCGCCGAGCTAGATAGTGACAAAGTCTTTTGCCATTTGTACAGCAAAATCTTTAAGCATAGGATTGACATAGTGTCATCCTTGCCGAGCTGTAAAATGACAAAAGCCATTTACCACTCCAGGCACAGTATTACAGCTTTGGACTGGTCAAATACCATCCAAGCCAACCTGGAATGAGTAAAGCAACCCCTGACACGTGTTTCGCTCTCATTAGAGCTCTTCAGAGGAGTTGCAGGGTGCTCTTTACTAGAGCAGCTCTCCACCTAAAATTGGGAACATCCCAGAGTTCTCCTTTGTTGTTTTTTTGCATAATTTATGCGTCGCTCTATCCCTGAAAGGGTTTTGGTTTGACTTATACTGGGTGCTCCCTTGTGTCTGGACAAAGCTATACTCCTCTGAAGAGCTCTAAGGAGAACTTACGTAACAAGTATTATATTATGATGGTTAGGGGTTTTTATAAGCACTATTTTATGTATTAGTTATTTGTTTTTTTAGTTTTAAATTAGGAAAATTATTTAAATGCTTTTTAATCAAAAACTACACTGTCCAGAATGCATTGTAAATAATGAGGCACTATAGGGTATAAATAGCAAAAGGGAAAAGGGACTCATTCACTGTGAACAAGACTCCTTGGGGAGTTGAAACGCGTTGGTGGTTGTTACTTTGGCATCAATAAATAGGCACTATTGAAACTTCATGGAGTGCAGTGAATACTTTTGGTGAATTGTATTCTTCGAGATATATATATATGTGGCAGTTGGCTGCAGGGCCTGGTTGCAGGCCAGGACCTGTGGCTGACTGCCACCGTGTATGGTGGTGGTTGGGTTAACATATAGTAATGAAAATTCCTATACATTTTTTTTAAAAACACAGAAATCCACTAAAAAAAACAAGCATTTACAATGCAACGGGTCTCGCGTTTGCTCATGTTAGAGCTGATCACGTTGTAAACTCTTAACCCGACTTTTCACCTATCGGGCAAAAGTGCATTTATGTACATAACCCGAAAAAGTGAAATCAAGTATGTAAAGTGCTCGACTTCTGCCAAGCGAGATCGCGCTCATAAATTAGAGAAAAAAAAGTCCACGCGCCCGATGGAAAACAGCGAGCCTTGCATGTTTTCTGTACTTGGTCGCTGCGCTCGAGGAGGGCTAGCCACCGGAAAAGGCATGACATATGGGTGCCTTCGACTAATGAAAGCAAGCAGATTTTATTAGGGAAGCCCACGAACCAATAAAAAACACTGACTTGAAGTTGACAGGGCTCCGAGCCCTTTTCTAAATACAAAAGAGTCTCGCTGCGATACGCATGCGCGAGCGCATGCAACGCAGCCTCGACCCTAAAAAAACATTGAAATTCACTAAAAAAACACAAAGGTTACAGGGATTTTATAGCTAGGCTCACATTTTGAATGTACAAAACCATAGAAATTCACCTGTTATTGTTAGAGTTATCTCAAGTAACTATAACTCGTGCCCTAAGGTAACTATAACTCGCACCCTCGCCATGCACTGCTAATTCCTCCACAAATTACGGCACTCATGACATCTTTGATAACATCATTGATAATATCAATGTAACATTTGCAGTGACATTTTTGGTGAAATATTTTTTTAGATTTATTTGCACTATTTTTTTGCCCCCCCCCATAATAGAGGACACCCCCTTTACACAGGCATAGTCAAGTGCAAAAGGTTACAAAGTGGATCAATGCATGCATTGCATAACTTTGTAAATTTGGCGCTGCAATTTTAGCCTCGTTGGGCCACATTAGTGTAAAAAAAAATGTGGTGCAAGGAGGCACTAGGTGTTCTGAAATGTGCCCCTAAGACTCTTATCAAGCATCCCCAACCCCACCAATACCCCAGTGAGTAACCTTAATCAAATAACATCAAATACCTAAAGTCAGGTGAATTACTGATTGATCAGATCTGCCATGATGTCTCCAGCTTCATCCTCATCATTTCCAATCTCACTTGGCCCATCTGAATTCTCACCCACTGGAACTGCTGGCTCCATCCTCATCCGGAATATATAGGATTTGGCATCTCAGGGTGAGGTTGTGAAGCATGCATCAGGGAACAATCATTTTACATACTTTGGTAGGTGAGTAGAGGAGGGTTCCACCAGACTTATCAATGCTATGGAATCTTGCCTTCAGGAGCCCAAAAGTCTGCTCCACAACATGCCTTGTCCTTCCATGGGCCTCATTGAAGCAGACTTATCCTGGCATGGATGGGTACCTTACTGTTGTCAACAGGAGTCCCCTGTAAAGAAGAGTTTAGAAAGGCAAACATAAGTAACGTTCATCCACACATTAGTTAGCAGATAAAAGTTACAGACACATATGACATATGTGACTTACCAACCAGCCAGGCCCTCTCTGTGTAGTGTTGTGTCATCAGCAGTGATATATTGGCAGTGGGATATTGCTGTTCTGCATGATGAAGGAATCATGGACTTGTGAAATGTAGAAGTCAGACAAACAGACCACTTGGACATTGATGGAGTGGCAGTTTTTCTTGTTCCTATACATCTGTTCTTTGGCTTTTTGGGGTCCCCTCTATGGCTCCAACCACATGTAGAAGGTGTCCCAAAGCAAAAAAATCAGCTTTAACATGGGCCAAATCTTCACGTTGTGGAAATCTGAAGTAGCTGTCCAGGTGTTTTAACAATGCAGAAAGAACAACCTTCAGGACCAGAATGAGCATGGGTTGAGACATCCCTGCAGATAGGGCCACTCTATTTTGAAAGGAGCCTGTGGCCAGTAAGTGAAGCATGGACATAACTTGTACAATGGGTGGTATGCTATGGGGATTATGAATGGCAGGCATCAGATCTGGCGCCAACTGATGACAGAGATCTATGATTGTATGCTTAACATGGTGGCAGATCTGCATCACATGTCGGTCCTCTGTGGTCTGCAGGTCTGCTAGTGGACGGTACACTGGAGGTTCTCTCACTCTTCTCATGCCAGGGTAGCTATGTCGGAGAAAACCATAATATATGTGTATGACTCGTTCTCTACATTCTAAGTATGATCATACCTATGTCACATGTTAGGCTCAAAAGGCCACATGAAACATTGTACACTGAACATGCCTAGCTAAATAATGGGCATTACTGCATTCACATCTCCTTTCCTCTATCATATGTTAGAAATGGAAAAGCATGTCACTGACAGTCTATGTGACATTAACATTAATAACATGTAGCACATATATGGGACACATACCATATGTCAGATTTTAATTGCTCTTTTGACTATGCTACTACAGTTACAATTCATAAAACACATCTGTTTGACATCCTGTACATAATTCATGCACATTGCAACATGTATGCTCAAAGCCAGAAGGGAGCACAATGTTGTAGATATGTTTCACAGCTTGTGACGCAACTTTAAAATAACTTTTTCATTCATATATAAACCTTAAAATGACAGCTACCTGACCTACTATGCCGGACGCTAGGAATGACCTAAGTCAGCCAGTGGAAGTCGTGATGGCGGTAGACAGATACAACGGTGGTGGACATTGCCATTGCAGCCTTGGATGGTCTTGGGACAATGGTGATGTCCGCTGGTGGTGACGCTCTTTTACATGGCGGACATGACCGCTATCTAATACTTCATCTCTCAGTTGACACTGCTGCCAGCAAAGCCTCCACAACCTGAGCTGCTGTGTACTGCCTCTGGGAGCAATCATGCCATGTCCTACGGGTGATAGGGACCCTGCTTTCTCCCCTGAGGAGCTTGAAAAGCTTGTGGAGGAAGTCCTACCCCTGCATGAACAGCCCTATAGTGCGCCAGAGGAACAGGTAATTGCAATGTAAGTGCAATGTTTTAAGAGTTAAGAGTATGATGGTGTCCAGGGAATGTGGTGGAATGAAGGATTGTGGTAAAATATGTGGGTAGATGGGCATGTGCACTTGTGTACAGATAGATTTTGAGTCCTGAGACATAGTAGAGTGTGTGTGATGTATGTACCCTGACCCAACTGCACACTGTAATACATGATCAGTGAATGTGTTGTGAAAAAATAATTGGAGAGGTATACCATGTTTTGAGATATGCTTGTGGTCTGGTTACATGTTTCAAGCTGATACCTGGTGCTGGTATGCCTGTCTCATCATCACACATGGCCCGACTGCAGATGGTCATCCCTTGTTGAAGGGGATATTGAAGGCAGTCTGTGTATGGCTAGTTGCAGTAACTTGTATTTTCACCCTTCTTGTTATGGTATTGTTCATGTGGACATGACATTCTCTTCTTGTCTGTGTCAACCGTGCACGTCAATGTCCATTAGAAAAAGGGGGTTTGGTGTGCCATCACCAAGAAAGTGTGGACCCTCGGGGTCCAAACCCGGCGGAGCACCTACTGTAGGAGGTGGTGGGAGGACCTGAGACGCTGGGCCCAGAAGACTGCAGAGGCCCAGCTGGTGATGTCCTCCCAATGAGGACGGGGTACTTGTTGGACCTTGACCCCCCTATTGGCCCACATATTGACGGTGGCCTTCCTGGAGTTGAATAGGCATTTGAAGGCAGCACAGCAGCCACAAGGGGGTAAGTACAGACTTGACACATTTTCATCCCTTTAACAGGTTAGTGTATGATGTGACGTGTGGCATGGATAGCGTTGATGGCATCTGGTAGGAATCCCTCCGACTATCTGCCTGTGTAAGGTGCATTTATATAGATCTGGTCGGACCCCTGACGCAGGTCTGTTCCCAAACAATAGATTACAAGACATGCCTGGGGCTGCAATTACATAAACAATTCCCTCGAAAGCACCTAATGTGAATACATACATTTTATCTATCTTTGGCGCTGATAGTGACGCCTTAGCAGATTGGCACTGATAGCATGAAACTAAAACATTGTCCTAGCTAAAAATAATGCAGGATCTTGAAAAGATCTAATTAAATAATTGTGCTAAAACAAAGCAAGCTAAGTAGGGTAAAATTAACTGGGTGATGGGAGCACAAGTCTGGAAGCCAGAAGGCTAAGCTAACTCCTGCTTCCGATTAAAACACGATTCACTACACCCTCCACATTGGCGCAACAAGTGTGACGCCATAGGATGACGCCACCGAAGGTGAATGAACCCAAGCTAAAATGCTCTGGACTAAAACAAGCTAAAACCATTAAAAAATAGTTTAAATAATTCATTTAAAAACATGTTTAAAAAATAGCTAAAAACATACAAAGAGACACAATGTTGACCATGACAAGCACAGCAGGCCGAAATAAAGGCAATAGGTGCAAACTTTGAATTTGGTGAGATAAGCCAATCATCAAATCTACTTAACAATAGCCATGATCTTGAATAGCCTCCTCCAAGCCATTGAAAGGAAAGACCCTCAAAAAAGGGGACACATTGTCAGATGTTATATCGATGACAGGATAGGCAGATGGATCCACGGAGCAGTAGTGCGTAGTAGTCTCTTGTGCAGGACCTCCTGCAGGGGCGGCACTCTCCACAGCACTGAAAAGAGCCAGATCATTCACCAAGGGCAGCTCATAAGTGGCGTTGCGAATCAGCCTTAGTCTCAAGGGGCACGACCGTGAATGAACCCTCATCGGGGACATCAGCAGTTCTTGGTTCACAAGAGGCACTGGCGGGACAGCAAGGTACACTGTAGGCAAGTGTTCTAAGAGGCACCACTCGCAGCGAAAGGCTGGCTGCACACACCATAGCACTGATCTGAATGACAGTGACCACTCACGCTCCAACTCTTCCAGTAACAGAGAATTAGAGAACTGAACCATGTATTCATGGAACAGCTGAGCAGGTGGCAGTGGCTCCATCACTCCGATTAGCTGGACCACTACAAATCAGAAACAATAGCAGCAGTATTCCGCCTATTTACGCCAAAGTTATAGGAAGCTGCCAAACACACTTGAAAAGAGTGCATGGATGGCTGAAAGAAAGACTCTGAAGACAGTCTGGAAGATGGACACAAAACCAGACCCAACAGCCTTAAAGAAATGGACATTCCCCGTAGTGCTCGAAGTGTTGAAAATTCTGGATGCCAGCTCTCTAAAGTGTTTGGCGAGTTAAGGATATTTAATAGGAATTGTATCTCGGCTGATGATCTTGCTATCTGGAGAGCATACGTCTCTCTAGCCAATGTCAACGCAACTTGTTTTTGGAACAGTAGCGCCTTTAGTCTGCTCACCTTTTCAGAATTTACATTAGTTGTATCAATGCGAGGCCACATTTCTGATACTCTTATCTCTCATGTGGGGGAAATAAAACATGTCCAAAACACATTACAACCTACTGTTAATATACTTCCATGGAATGCAGCCATTTTTCAGAGTCTGTAATGTCCACCTAACTGCATGATGGGACACAGCTGACTTTGTCCCTGGAATAAAAGGGACATGTCATTCTGAATGATGTCAATCGCAGATAACATTATGGTGTTCATTATGACCCTGACGGTCTTCTGACCACCAGGGTTAATGTGGCGGTATCACCACAGGCTGGCGGTAATGACCGTCAAATTATGACCATGGCGGTGATCTCTTCTATAGACAGCCAATGTACCACACCAACCGCAGCATGGTATGAACACCGATAGCAACACCACCAAAAGCCAGGTGGGAACACATCATTTAAAAGGAGGCACTCACCTCCAGGGGCACACAGGAGTCCGCGGCTGCCATGGAACCTGAACTGCAAGTATTCCTGATGCTGTACAATGCCATGGCCATCCTGGAGCACCAGCGCCAACGAAGACGATGACAGTGAGTACAGCCACCTAGCACAAAAGGGTGGGGGGGGAGAGTGACACACACATGCACAACACTGTTAGGGTTTGTACACAGCAAAGAGCATGTCCCCTCTCACTGCACTAGTGGGTTCTGTAATAGCTCCCTTTTAAACTTACTATTGAAAGCCTTTTTTGTTATCTCACCTTCCCCCCCCCCCTAGGCTTCTGTGTATGTTGTTTAATGTGCTGTTTTGTTTACACATTGGGCCTTGCTTTTACCAAGGCTTCTTTAAAATACTCCTCCCTAGGCCATGTGTTAATCCAACTCATTTGTATAATAACTGAAACTCTGCACACCTTTCAAGAACATGTGCAGCATGTGAGGACCACACCCAGCTCTTCAAACCACACCCAGCTCTGCACACCTTCCAAGAACATGTGCAGCATGTGAGGACCACACCCAGCCCTTCAAACCACACCCAGCCCTGTCTATAAAAGGCATCCCCGAGCCTCACCCAGTGCTTGTGCTCGTCTACCTCCCGCTTACCTGAGAACAGATCCCTCGGCGCTGGCACTCCTGCTCTTTACAGACTTTCATTGACTTCAATGGGCGCAGCTTCTGGCCATTCCTTCTTCCGGTTTCCGGTTCCTCCTTGCTTCAGCCTCTCTCCTATGAGTAACCTGCAAAAGAGAAAGAAGACAAGGTTAGACTGATCAGTATCTCTTGCCAGCAACAAGTAAGTGCAAAACCTTTTATTACCTGAAAGAACTTTGACAACAATTTCTGGATTCGTGTATAGACAATTTGAAACGAAATACCTTCCACGAACATTGTGATTCAAACTCTTTGTTACAAGAATATTTTGCAGAACTTTGTGAAGCAAACATTGTTTTTTCTCATGGAACTTTTAAGAATCGAACAGTGGAAACCATTAACAGCAAGGCAAACAGTAAATCAAGGACTTGCACAAATTACATGCTGTATTTTGATGTAAAAGTACAGTATTTGTTTTATAAAAGATTCTGGAAATATGGGAAAAGTGAGTCTGCTATTGGGAATTTAGGCTTTAGTTATATTATGATGAATGTTTGATATTGGTAATTCTGATAACGGTATTTGTTTAATGTTTTAGAAGCTTTACAGTAATAGAAAACACATCCCAGAGCAGTAACACATTCCAAACCTGGAAACTAGAGACCAGGATCCAAGAGGTACTTTTAGAAGAGAATTTCTAATAAATAAAGGGATAGTCAGGAACCCATTTAGGAATAGGTTGCACTTATCTGTTCTTTGTTTATGTTTCATTAGGCACCAGTTTCTACAGAAGTCAGAAAGGGCCGCAGATTTGTGCAGCACTTCAACAGTGGAAACGCAAGAACGGTGTTGTCTCCCTTTTTTATTTTATCCACTTCCCCCCTTCCCTTGAGCTTCTGTTCTTAGTGCACTGTTTTAAAAACTAGTGTGCTGGAACAAGCAGTTTCAGGGTGGGGTCGGATTGTCTTCAACCTCCATCAGAACTGAACAAGAACTCAGGTGAGCTGGGCTTTGACAGAAGCACAAGCCTTAAAAAATTTCAGTTCTGGTGGACGATGAATACCGGGGAAGAAATAGAGGGCATTGACGTCACGGATATGGCGCAGGCCCTAAATGAGGACTTGGCTCATAATGAATCAGTGTCTGGCATCTTGCAACATATGCAAGAGGAAATAGAGAGATTAAAGATGGAGAATACCTCTTTAAAACAGGATTTAAGCAGGTATAAATTTAGGGGATCTCAGTGGAACACAGCTTCTACGCCTTTGTTTAAAACCTCCTCAGAGACAGGGGCGCCATCAAAACATACAACTTTGCCTTCCCCAGTTGAGGTTACTGTTAATGTTCCTAATGTTGTGCCCTTAGCAGCACCTGAACGTTTTCATGGAGATAGTAACAAATTCCATGTTTTTATCAATCAATGTCAATTACACTTCATTTGTAAGCCACAACAGTTCCCTACTGATGATACGAAAGTGGCATTCGTCTTGTCTTATTTGGGTGGCACAGCAGCCAATTGGTCAATTCCTTTCGTGGATAGAGATGATCCCATCCTCCATAATTGGAATCAATTTAAACGTACCATGACCAGCCTTTTTGCAAAACACACTTTAATGCAGGCAAGTGATAATGAGCTTTTAAATCTTAAACAAGGTAAAAAGGATTTATTGACCTATCTCACTAGTTTTAATCGTTTACTCACCGAGACACAGTGGCCAGAAGAAAAGCGTGTCTCCCTTTTTTATAAAGGTTTGAGAGACGAGTTAAAAGACGCGGTGGCTCATATCGTTGATTTGCCAAAAGACTATTCGGACTTTGTAGATTTAGTTGTGAAATTAGAACATAGACTAGGAGAAAGAAAGGGAGATAAATACAAACTGGAATCACGGTTAACTTTTATTAGACACGAGAAGAAAGACACAGATAATAAACTCCCTGAACCAAAGCCTATGCAAATAGGGACACTCAGAGGTCCACTCACATCAGAGGAAAAAGAAAGAAGGAGAAAATTTCAATTATGTTTATATTGTGGCAGGGCAGGTCACTTTGCCAGAGAATGTCCAGTAAAGCCTAAAACTCCACGAAAGGGTGCTGTTTCCTCCACCTCCTCAACTGAATCGGGAAACGATTAAGCTCGACAAGGGGAGAGGTTACTTGTTCGAGAAACCATCTTAATCAAACCTCTAATGCTGCAGCCTTCAGGGTACCGCACATACCTAGACATTTCATAATTCAGGTCGTTTTAATTGTTACTACCCAAGTGAGGCATTCTCTCCCTGTCCTACTGGACTCAGGCGCGACAGGAAATTTTGTGGATAATAAATTAGCTGAAATCTTAGGACTTCCTATGTGCCTAAAGCCTTGTCCAGAAGCAGTGTGTGCAGTGGATGGGTCAGAATTGACCTCTGGATCAATCACAAAACAAACAAGTCCACTTGTTATGGTCTGTCAGAATGGGCACACAGAGGTGATTAGCTTTGATCTGATAGATACTCCTAATTTTGGTTTGATTCTCGGGGTACCCTGGTTAACAACTCATAACCCAAAAATTGATTGGGTGAATAGAACTGTTACTTTGGATTCCTCTTTCTGTAGAACCAATTGCTATCAAGAAGCAGGTACAGAACAGAGCACAGTATTACACTGTGCTAGTGTTACACAAGATGAACCAAGTCTCCCTCCTGAATATTCTGACTTTAAAGACGTCTTTGATCCAGTAAGGGCTAGTGTGCTGCCCCCACATCGGTCTTATGACTGCCGTATAGATCTTATCCCAGGGGCCACTTTACCTAATAACAGAGTATATGCTTTGACTGACGAAGAAACCAAATACTTAAGAACCTACCTAGATGACCAACTACAGTCTGGGTTCATCCGTCATTCCACATCTCCGGTGTCATCTCCACTCTTTTTTATCCCGAAGCCGGATTAAATCCCTGCGCGCGTGTATCGATTATAGAGGACTAAATAAGGCTACAATAAAGAATAAATATCCTCTTCCTCTAATACCTGTGTTGTTGGATCAATTAAGACATTCTACTGTATACACTAAACTAGATCTGCGGGGATCTTACCACCTGGTCCGAGTAAAAGAGGGGGATGAGTGGAAGACAGCTTTCAAGACAAAGTTTGGTTTATTTGAGTACACAGTAATGCCCTTTGGGTTATGTAATGCCCCTGCGGCCTTTCAGTTCTTTATAAATGAGGTCCTACACAAATTCCTGGACGTTTGTGTCATAGTATACATAGACGACATCCTCATTTACTCTAAGAACTCAGAAGAACATACCCAACATGTTCGTGCAGTATTATCAAAGTTAAAAGAAAATCATCTTTTTGCTAAGTTAGAAAAGTGTACTTTTAATGTCAACAAGGTGGACTTTTTAGGATACTGCCTGTCACCTCAAGGAATAACTATGGATGTAAAGAAAATCAGTGCTATTGCTGATTGGCCAGAACCATCCTCTGTAAAAGATATTCAGAAATTTCTGGGTTTCGCCAATTTTTATAGGAGGTTTATTGCACATTTTGCAGACATTGCGGCCCCAATAACTACCTTGTTGCGGAAAGGGCAACGATTTCTTTGGACTGATGAGGCGGCACACGCCTTTCAACTCCTAAAACAAAAGTTCACTTCAGCCCCAATTCTGAAACATCCTGATCCTGACTTGCCCTTTTTTGTTGAAGCGGATGCTTCACAAGTAGCTTTAGGAGGAGTTCTCTCTCAACGAGATGCAGTAGATGGCCAGTTACATCCTATAGCCTTCTATTCTAAAAAGTTATTGCCAGCTGAACAAAATTACACTGTGGCTGAAAGGGAACTACTAGCTATCAAAGTAGCCTTTTCAGAATGGAGGCACCATTTAATGGGAGCCAAGTACCCAGTTACAATCTTTTCTGACCATAAGAACCTACAGTTTTTTGGATCACTTAAAGCACTAACACCACATCAGATGCGCTGGTTAAATTTTTTTTGCACATTTGACTTTGTTATAACCTATAGACCAGGTGCACAACAAATTCAATCTGATGTGTTATCTAGATACGGACATACCTCAGACATGAAACAAGATAAAATAGGAGAACCCATTATTCCTCCCCAAAAGTTGTTGGCACCAGTACAACAGAAGGATTTAATCACAGATCTAAAGGATTCCCATAACACAATACAACGAGGTTTATTGTATCACGACAACATGCTGTTAGTGCCCACCTCTGAATTACAAACACAGGTGATAATTTGGCATCACGCCTCACCGTTGGCAGGTCATCCTGGTTGGGTAAAAACCCTGGAAAATGTGCAAAAACACTTTTGGTGGGACACTATAAGAAAGGACATTAAGCAATTTGTCACTACCTGTCCAATTTGTGCAAGACATAAATCTTCTCATAAGGCTCCTGACGGCTTGTTAATACCAATGCCAACACCCAAACAACCTTGGCACACTGTGAGCGTAGACTTTATTGTAGGTTTACCACCTGTAAAATCCTTCACAACAGTGTTGGTTATAGTGGATTTTTGATCTAAAATGGCACATTTTGTACCATTACGGAAATTACCCACGGCGGCAGAATTTGCCGATATTTTTATAAGGGAAATTGTGCGTTTACATGGTTTGCCAAGCAAAGTGGTGTCAGACCGAGGGAGCCAGTTCAACTCCAGATTTTGGAAAAAATTATGTGAAAAACTGAAAATAGATGTGGCCTTATCCACTGCTTTCCACCCAGAGACAGATGGACAGACTGAACGACTGAACCAAACCTTACTTCAAACGCTACGTTGTTTATTGGCTGATTATTCTAGTGAATGGTTGGAAGCTCTCCCTGTAGCAGAGTTTGTTTATAATAATACTGAGCATTCAGCTCTACTTTGCTCACCATTCTATTTCTTGCAGGGGTATCATCCAAGAGCTATACCCATTTTGTTAGAAGATTCCCTGTTGCCTACAGTAACGGATAGACTAACGAGGTTAGGTGACATACAAGACAAAGCCAGGAAACATTTATTAAAGTACAAGGAAAGCATGAAAAGACAAGCAGACAAACACAGGTCTGAGGCCCCAATGTATAAAATTGGTGACAAGGTATGGCTCTCCACAAAGAACCTAAACATAGAGGGATCCCGAAAGCTGCAACCACGTTTCATTGGACCCTTTAGTATAACTGCCATAGTAAACCCGGTAACAGTAAAATTAGATTTACCAAAAGAATATCCAGTACATACTACATTCCATGTGTCCTTGCTTAAGCCGTACAACTCAAAAACCCGACCTGAACCACCACCTCCACCCATACCAATTAAGGGAAATCTGGAATATGAAGTGAAAAGCATAAAAGACTCAAAAAGAATTAGTGGACGTCTGTTTTATTTAGTAGAATGGAAAGGATATGATGAATCTGAGAATTCATGGGAACCAGCATCATACGTACATGCCCCACAGCTGATTAGACGGTTTTATTTAAAAAATCCAGGAAAACCCCGTCCTGTAGGAGGGCCTTTGAGGGGGGCAACTGTTAGGGTTTGTACACAGCAAAGAGCATGTCCCCTCTCACTGCACTAGTGGGTTCTGTAATAGCTCCCTTTTAAACTTACTATTGAAAGCCTTTCTTGTTATCTCACCTTCCCCCCCCCCTAGGCTTCTGTGTATGTTGTTTAATGTGCTGTTTTGTTTACACATTGGGCCTTGCTTTTACCAAGGCTTCTTTAAAATACTCCTCCCTAGGCCATGTGTTAATCCAACTCATTTGTATAATAACTGAAACTCTGCACACCTTTCAAGAACATGTGCAGCATGTGAGGACCACACCCAGCTCTTCAAACCACACCCAGCTCTGCACACCTTCCAAGAACATGTGCAGCATGTGAGGACCACACCCAGCCCTTCAAACCACACCCAGCCCTGTCTATAAAAGGCATCCCCCGAGCCTCACCCAGTGCTTGTGCTCGTCTACCTCCCGCTTACCTGAGAACAGATCCCTCGGCGCTGGCACTCCTGCTCTTTACAGACTTTCATTGACTTCAATGGGCGCAGCTTCTGGCTCTTCCTTCTTCCGGTTTCCGGTTCCTCCTTGCTTCAGCCTCTCTCCTATGAGTAACCTGCAAAAGAGAAAGAAGACAAGGTTAGACTGATCAGTATCTCTTGCCAGCAACAAGTAAGTGCAAAACCTTTTATTACCTGAAAGAACTTTGACAACAATTTCTGGATTTGTGTATAGACAATTTGAAACGAAATATCTTCCACGAACATTGTGATTCAAACTCTTTGTTACAAGAATATTTTGCAGAACTTTGTGAAGCAAACATTGTTTTTTCTCATGGAACTTTTAAGAATCGAACAGTGGAAACCATTAACAGCAAGGCAAACAGTAAATCAAGGACTTGCACAAATTACATGCTGTATTTTGATGTAAAAGTACAGTATTTGTTTTATAAAAGATTCTGGAAATATGGGAAAAGTGAGTCTGCTATTGGGAATTTAGGCTTTAGTTATATTATGATGAATGTTTGATATTGGTAATTCTGATAACGGTATTTGTTTAATGTTTTAGAAGCTTTACAGTAATAGAAAACACATCCCAGAGCAGTAACACATTCCAAACCTGGAAACTAGAGACCAGGATCCAAGAGGTACTTTTAGAAGAGAATTTCTAATAAATAAAGGGATAGTCAGGAACCCATTTAGGAATAGGTTGCACTTATCTGTTCTTTGTTTATGTTTCATTAGGCACCAGTTTCTACAGAAGTCAGAAAGGGCCGCAGATTTGTGCAGCACTTCAACAGTGGAAACGCAAGAACGGTGTTGTCTCTCTTTTTTATTTTATCCACTTCCCCCCTTCCCTTGAGCTTCTGTTCTTAGTGCACTGTTTTAAAAACTAGTGTGCTGGAACAAGCAGTTTCAGGGTGGGGTCGGATAGTCTTCAACCTCCATCAGAACTGAACAAGAACTCAGGTGAGCTGGGCTTTGACAAACACATACCATACACACACCACACACCCAGAAACACAAGCACAGGAATTAAAGAATGCCATGACACATACACAGTTCCAACCACTGTATTCCTTTTGTGTGAATATGTAAAATGCAAAAACATGCACAACTGCATAAATAAATAAATGCAGACCCAAAGACCAGTCAAAAGTCACAAATGCCCACAGGGGAAAGTCCAAGCCCCAACTTGACTCCTGACATCATCGGGACTCCACTGTTCAGGAGCATCATGTTGGAAATGGGCAGGCACCTCAGGGGGTGGGAGGGTGGAGTGGGTAGAGGTTTCATCTCATTGTGAGGGGGCTCCTTGCCCACTGGTTCTGGAGGGGGCTTCCTGCCCACTGGTCTTGCGTGCCCACTGGTTCTGGAGGGGGCTGCCTGCCCACTGGCTCTAGGGGGGCCTGTCTGGGCACTGGTTCTGGAGGGGCTGCCTGCCCACAGGTTCTGGAGGGGGCTTCCTGCCTACTGGTTCTGGAGGGGGCTGTCTGCCCACTGGCTCTAGAGGGGGTTTCCTGCCCACTGGTTCAGGAGGGGGCTGCCTGCCCACTGGTTATTGATGGTGCCCCTTGGCCTCTGATTCCGATGCTGCTCCTTGGCCTCTGGTACTGGATGCTGTTCCTTGGCCACAATTGTGAGTGGGGGCTCATTGGCCATGGTTTGAGGGAGGCCTCCTTGTCCAGGGATGTTGTTGGGGACTCCTTGTCCAGAGATTTTGTTGGGGCCTTCTTGTCCAGGGATTTTGTTGGGACCTCCTTGTCCAGGGATTTTGTTGGGGCCTCCTTGGCCTTTGATATCTGAGGGGCCTCCTTGACCTTAGATTTCTGGGGGGCCTTCTTGGGCTGGGATTTCAGAGGGCCTCCTTGGCCAGGGATTTCATTGGGGCCTCCTTGGCCAGGGATTTGTGTGGGGCCTCCTTGGGTAGAGATTTTGTTGGGTCCTCCTTGGCCTTGGATTTCTGTAGAGCCTCCTTGTCCTGGGATTTGGGTAGGGCCTCCTTGACCCTAGGTTTTGGACGTGGCCCCATGGTCTTGCCAGTCTGTTTGGGAGGAGGCTGCACTTTAGCCCTCCGTTTTGGGCGGGGGGAGTGTCCTTGGTGTGGGGGAGCCTGCTTCTCACTCAAGTGCCCCTTAATGGCAGCTGGAGACTTTGGGGGAGGAGCTGTATCAGACTGAGTGTCTGAAGTACTGAGCTGGGATGGTGTGACCTTCCTCTTATGGGCAGGATGTGGGGATGGGAAGGAAGAGGTCAAGACGGGCAAGGAAAAGCTTCTTAGGGACAATGGGGCAGTATGTGGTAGGAGGGATGGGTGTGGCGGTAGAGGGAGTGATTGTAGGAGGAGGAGGTGTGCTGTACTTGGGCGCAGGTGCATGGACAGTGTGTGTGTGTGTGAGGTGGATGACTGTTGGGAGTCTGAGTGCGAGTGTGTATGTGTCACTGGAAGGGGGGCAGACAGGGTGGTGGAGGACAAACATGACATGTGTATGGATGTTGTGGTGGTTTCTGCAAGTGAGGTGGGGTGCTGCATGAGGTGGTGGTGACTGTGCATGAGATGTGTTGGGTGCATGTCTGCGGGTCTGCTGTTGTAGTGACTGTGGACAAGGCTGTGGAGGTGGCCGGTTCAGGGACCGTTGATGCCTTGCATGCAGGTGTGAGTGCAGATGTAACTGTGAGGTGGGAGGAGGAGGGGGGGACAGTGGAGGTAGTGGATGATGTTGTGTGTGCATCTGGGTGTTGGCTGTGTGAGTGCTTGTGGACTGAAGTGTGCTGCTTGTGTTTGTCTGTGCGAGTTGTGTGTTGTTTTGGGTGCATGCTTGTCAGAATGTGTGCCTGGGATGGGTTGGGGTGAGGAAATTGTGACTGGGTAGTGGTACTTGGAGGGTAGACGGATGAAACAGGGACACTGGCTGCCGTCAGTGAAGAAGCCAGAGCCTGAAACGATCTCTCTAAGGCTGCCAACCCACTGTGGATGCCCTCCAGAAAGCTATTGCATTGCTGCATCTGGGATGCCAGCCCCTGGATGGCATTCACTCTGGTTGACTACCCTAACGAGATGGATCTCAGGAGGTCAATAGCCTCTGGGCCTGAGGTGCCTGGGGCGACAGTGATGCCCACTGTCCTGGGTGAGCAGGCACGGGCAACTCGGTGGGGGCTACTGGGAGGGCGGAGCTGGTACGGGGTGGCGGTAAAACCTGGTCCCAGAGTGGTCCGCCACCACCAGGATGAATCAGAGTCAGTGGTTTCACCTCCTGTCCCGGCCATGGTGCTCCCCTCGCCCTCCATCCCACTGGTCCTACTAAGCTGGAGGTGATGTGCATGCAGTGGGTATGGCATGCAGGGCTTGGCATTTAAGTTTGTTAATTGTGGTGGTGCACTGTGTGGGATTGAGTGGACTGATGGGTGTCAGGGTGAGGGGTAGTGGTAGCATGCATGTATGGGGGTGAAAGGTAGTACATTTTGACTCACCAGTGACCAGTCCTCCGGCAACTCCAGTGAGTCCCTCAGGATTGCCAAGACTTGCTCTTCCCATGCAGTCAGCTGTGGTGGAGGAGGAGGGGACCCACCATCAGTCCTCTGGATGGCGAGCTGGTGCCTTGCTGCTATGGAACGCACCATTCCTCGTAGGTCATTCCACCTCTTCCTTATGTTGTCCTTTATTCATTGATGCTGTCCCACGGCGTTCACCCTGTCCACGATCTATCTTCCTGGCAATGGGTATCTGCTGGATCTGTGCTCCGAACAGCTGTGGTTCTACCCTGACTATTTCCTCAACTATGACCCGCAACTCCACATTAGTGAAACGGGGGTGCTTTTGTGGGGACATGGGTATTGTGTGCTGTGCAGAGAGTGTTGAGTAATGTGGTGGGGTGTGGGGTGTGTGCTGTGTGACAGATGTACGGGTGGTTGTGGTGTATGTGTGAAGTTGTCTCTGTGATTTGAGTAGCTGGCTATTGCGGTCTTTTCGTGTTAGCAAAGGATTGTGGGTGATGTGGATGTGTGTTTTATAGTGCTGTTGATGGGTGTGTGGGGTGTGTGTAATTGTCTCAGGTGTGGGTTTTTTGTTCTGTCAAATGTTGTCTTGTTGTTTGACTTTGGGTGGCCTTATCTGCCATGGCGGTGTTCACGGCCAATGGTTTACCGTCGTTAAATGTCGCTGTGGTGATTGGTGGGTTATTATTTGAAGGGCATAGTATTGGTGGCGTAACGGTATGGGTGGTAGTTCTGACAGTTTATCACGTTCAGTGGGTCTGGCGGATTTGTGGTTGTGGCTGTTTTCTGTCAATTTTGTATGTATGTGTCATAATGTGACAGACAGATGTCTGCCTCCATGGCGGTGTGCTGGTGGAAGTCAGCACGGTGGCATTCGGTATATACCACCAAGGTCATAATGAGGGACTATGTTATTAAGGGAATAAATCCTGTTGGACAGAGTGTTCATGCTGTTGTTGACAACAGCTAAAGCCTTTTCTAAATTTTCTTTGTCTATCTGCCTTAAACGTGCAGCAGCTTCTATTTAACAAAAAATCCTGCAAGTCTATATCTTCAGAAAGAGTGTTTAGATGTTCCTTAACTGCTGCTAGGATGTTAGTCTGCAACCACTGCTGGCACAGTTTACCCACACTGTATGTTGGAATTATATCTGTGTGTTAACCTGAGACAAAGAAAGGGTCTGGCTGGCTAATCTTGAAACCCCCTGAGGAATTCACAAAACATGCCTGACACTCATTTGTGTCCATTGACCATAGTAACCACCTGCTGGGGCTGGAAAGTGAAGAATTATAGGTACCAGCCTGAACCTTTGCATCTAGTTCTTCCTCTGTAACATTCAGGAAGTATTGCCAAGTATTAAACTTTGCCTGTGTGGGGATACAGGGTGCATTTCTTTCTTTCATTTTTGCTAACCCTGGACACAAAGGGCCTCATTATAAACACAGCTGGATTTCATTCCGTGTTCATGCTGGCGGTCTAAACACAGACCGCCAGCCCGTTGAGGACCCCGCTGGCCCAATAAAGAACATTCCACTGGGCCGGCAGGCGGAAACAGTATTTCTGACAGCCGGCCCCGCGGAATACTGGGCCTGGACATTGCCGACGGCTCCATATGGAGTCGTTGTCAATGTCGCAGTGCGGCGGGTGCAGCAGCACCTGTCGCGCATTTCACTGCCATTAAATCGGGCAGTGACAGGCGTGACAGGGCTATGCATGGGGGCCCCTGCACTGCCCATGCCAAGTGCATGGGCAGTACAGGGGCCCCATTCCGTCAGCCTTTTCCTGGCAGGGGAACACTGCCAGGGAAAGGCTGGTGGAAACAGGTTCTTTATCCGACGGGCAGCACTGCTTACAGCATAGCTCTTTCGGATAAGGAACTCTGCCATCGTCAGGCTGCCTGGCGGCGGTAGACTGGCGGTGGCGGAGTTCCACCTGTGGTGGTCACGCCATTAACATTATATGGCAGTCCGGACCGCCATGCCGGTGACAGTAATTTCCGCCACCGCCGGCATGGCGGTCTAGACCGCCAATGTTCATAATGACCCCCAAAGTCTGCTGATTTGTACCATTTAAAAAGATAATTTGCACAGGAATAAGGCACACTGTAATCAAAGCTTCCCTACCCTGTATTTGCCAATCTTGTGTTCTCCATACACTCTTTACATCAATAGTGTTCTTCCAGTATTTGTAACCTTCAACTGCAAGACAGGAAACAAAGGAATCTGAATAAATCACTTTTGTGTCAGTTAGCAAAGTTTCCTAATTTTGGAAGGTGGTAACGTGAAATAATCTGACTCTGGATTTTTTGTGTCATGCCCAGAAAAATAAATGAGTTAATCCCAAAAATGTTTTGGGCTTCCCACACGTGGAGTTGAACAGTGTTGCCACTGTGTGTAGTTGAATACTGATCTATGTCTAGTTGCAGTGTGCAGGTAGTATTGTCCCCAATTGTTATAGCAGAACATTTCCCCATAATTCTTTGTGTTGGTATACACATCATCACTTTCAAATACTGAATAGTCCTTCATTTCAGTTAACATAGAATCAACTGTCCGGACATCCCAATCATCAAATACAACACCAAGTGTAATTACATCAGTCATAGAAATTTTTAAAACATATGGAATCTGAATGACCCTATATACATCAAATGGAACTTTGTCCCACACAGTCCCATCAGGAATTGGTACATTCTGAAATGTTCACAAGGGACATGTCTCTTTGAACTTTATGTGAGGAAAGATAGGGAGTTGAGACTTCATCCACGGGTTCAACAGAGAAGCGTTCAGGAAGATAATGTCCATTTATAAGCAAGACAAAAACAATCACAAAACCAATCCATAGGAAAAATGGAAGGAATGTCAGCAATAACCACAGATAGTTCCATGGATAAATTAAATATTTGTTTTCAAGCCATATACACAGCTTACATGTCTTTGAAACAGTTTCAATAGTAGGAGTGGATGAAGTTGAAGAAAAGTCATCAATATTGATGAAGTAACCAGAAGCAGTCTCTGAAAACACAGGAGCAGGTGCATTACCCGTGGATTTATCCACTTCGTGTGGAGGCTCATAGTAGACAATGTCATCAGTTTGTGTTGTGTTGGAATAGCATACAGCCACATCTTGGACAGGTGTCGTCGCTGAGGTGGTAACTGAAATCAGCAAGAGCTAATTTTCCACCCCCCCCCATGGTCGAGGAGGTACTTGTAGCATCGTTGGACATGCTTGTGTAGTCAGAAGCGTTGTTGTTTCTTCTTTGAAGCTGTATGTCCTGTTGGGTAGTGAGAGGGGACCATGAACTACCCAAGGGACCTCTGGGTCTACTGTGCAAGATCAGCCACACAGTGAAGTTTGATGTTGTCAATGGAGACAAATCTGTTTGCTTTGGAACCAGGCAGCAGTGGTAGAATGACAGTTCTGGTACCTTGTATTCCCAGGGCTGGGACCAGTACTCTGTATGATGGACCGAATTCCTTCTTCACAGTGATCTTTTCATGAACCAGATCCCCAGCTTTAGTAATCCAGCCAGTAGAAGTTGATGGCAAATCCCTTATTCCAAAAGTGGCAGCATTGGTGGATGATTTATCATCACAGAATTGCTGATGCTCCTGTAAGACAGTGAGACGTTCAATTATGTCAAAAGGTGTATCTGCTGCCACCAAAACAGGGCCATCTAGATCTGGGACATACATAGGTATTCCAAAGAGAACCTCATAGGTAGTACTCCCCCCAAAGGACATTCTTGACAGATGATTCAGTGCTATCCGGACACCATATGGGTGTTGAAGCCAACTGTGGCCAGAACCTAATACTCTAGCTGTTAAGCACTGCTTTAGATCACCATTCCTCCTCTACACAATCGAATTACCCTCCGGATGGTAAGGTGAGGAGTAATGGAGTTCAACACCTATCATCCCCATGGTATTCCTGAATTCCTTAGATGCAAAAGCAGGGCCCTGGTCCGAATGGAATGCTGAAACTGCATATGTACCTATAAAGATCAGCAAGTATTTGATAACAGTTCGAGCGTGAGCCGACCTCTGAGGCCATACCCACAGGAATATAGAAAAAGAATCGACAGTGACTAAAATGTATTTTTATGCACCATCAGGTTGTAGGGGACCATGATGGTCCAGGTATATACATTGTAGTAGCCTATTGGGCACTAAGAGCAATGTCTGTGAAGGGTGTTTGATGTTTAAGCCCTTGATCTGCAGGCAAATGTCACAACCAAGGACATATTGCTTGGTCTGCTTGTGTAGACCTGGCCACCAGAAGTGTTTCTGTAAGATTGTGATTGTGGCCACAATACCAGCATGTGCAGAGGCAACACCCTCATGCGCTGCTTTGATCAGATCTAATCTCTGGTCTTGATTGGGGATCACTCGATCTCCAACCCCAGGAACTGTTGCGTAGGCAACGTTCTCTGCACTGATGTGGTATGAGTATTTTTTAGGGTATGCTTTTGGGAGAGACTTCACTTCAGTCGAAGCTTTCACAGCAGCCAAAATTTCATTATCCAATCTCATGTCAGAACGAGTCAGTGCAGCCACAGAAACCATAGCTACTGCAGATTTGGCTGCTTCATCAGCCAAATTATTGCCAGTAACGTGTACTCCTATACGCTGGTGGCCCAATGTATGTAATACATGGACACAAGGTAGCTCACCCTTAAGATCAGCCACCCTCCCCCACAGAGTTCTGTGTTTTATGGTGTTCCCTTTGGAATCTCTGAGCCTGTTCGATTGCCAATGATTAAGATAATCATTGTAGGACTGGACGCAGTAGTATGAGTCACAGACAATCAAAGTCAGTAGTCCTGGCTCTGTGTGTTCTAGCACTAAGATAAGGGCTTTGAGATCAGCCAGCTGAGCTGTGCAGTCCCCTAGGGTCTGCATGTAGGCATTGTGAGGATAGAATACACCATCCTTCATCACTCCGCTCACAGCTGCACAAGCAGCTGATTATTGATGTTTGGTTACTACAGCTGGTTGTGCTGAACCATCAGTGTAAATGACAGCGTGGTATCTGTCAAGTGGCAAAATGTAAGGCGCTGTGGGGTACTCCTGTTCGTATTGGAGAAATTCTTCTGTCTGAAGTTTTGGATCAAAGATGTATTCAACATAGTGGCAGTCAGGTAGAGTGCCCACTGAATGCAGAGTGGATGTAAAACTTTAGCGTTAGGAACGCTTGCTTTAGTGATGGCCTCTAAGGCTGGCACCGGGGTAACAACATTAATGTGTTTACCTTGGGCAAGTGGCCTCTCCTTAATGACAGCCATCTGAACTGGAGATGGAATTTTTCTGTAGGTGCAAAACATTCTGCATTGGAGTATAGATGTGATTTATATGCTATGGGCACCGTGCAACCAGTCTACAAATGATGTCAACATTGAAATGTTACGTCATGAATCAGCATTGAAAAAAGATGTTCTTTCAGTTGATATTGTGGATATGTTTTGAGTTATTGTTGTCTGGAAACCTATTGTTAGCACTGACACATTTGTGGTGCAGGTGTGATAGATGTCATAAACATGTGAGTGGTATGGTATGTGTGTCGTCAGGCATTTGGCATTTGGCTTACATCATGGTGGGTGTACCTGTCATGGTAGCCTCAGATGTGGTTTGTCTCTCTGAATTTTTACCCAAACAGATGTAAGGCTTGTCATGTCTTATGTGTGTTTAGTGATGTTGCCACTCAGTCACTGGGATATTGATGGAACAATTGCATGACATATTGCACTGTATGTCACCTTCAAGCACATGACATGTGTCCATTGTCTTGTGATAGTAGATATACTACCTGTGATTGTGTTTGAGTACATGCTCCGAGCTTATTAGACCCATATATATATCACCATGTTTTCAGGGAGAGAGCATATGCACTTAAGCACTGGTTATCATTGGTAAAGTGCGCAGAGTCCTAAAACCAGCAAAAACAGTGTCCAACAAGTGGAGGGAGGCAGGCAAAAAGTTAGGGGTGACCACCCTAAGGCTGTCAGGTCTAACAAGTATGTTCAACAGAAGGGAGAGCACTGGAATTCTGAGGGGTTAGATTTACTATACCCACTCCAGTCTGTGCAACAGTAGGGAAATCTTTGGGATTCGTGGGATTAAATTTACCATTCCCACTCCAGTCTGTGCAACAGTAGGAAAAGCTTTGGGTTTCGGAGGGGTAAATTTACTATTCCTACTCCAATGCTGCAACAGTAGGGAAAGCATTGGACTTTGGAGGGATTAAAATTACTATTCCCACTCCAGTCTGTGCAACAGTACTGAAAGCGTTAGACTTAAGAGGGGAACACTTTACTATTCCCACTCCAATTGTAGTAACAGTACTATTTCACTTCAGACACATTACATATTTGCATAACCATATTTATTTAGAAAAAAAATAAAACAATAATACTATATGAAAATAAAGAATAGAAAATTAAAAAAGCACTAACCAATTTACAAAACTCATAAACTATGTAATAATTAATTTTCATTTTAAAAATAATGGCTATTTATGTTTTACTTAATTAACTTACCATCCTATCCCTCTATAAGACTAGTAACCCATAACTAAAATAAATGAGTATAACACAATTTACATAGTTGATAATACATTAGATAGCTAATGAACAATTATTAATAATTACTTAACTTCCCACCCAACAACCATACAAACCCACCAGCCCACACCTAAAATACAACTTTTACATAAGATTATTATACAATTGATACAATTATGAATCAAATACATATTCAATTAAACAAAAATAATTATTTATTAAATCTTACTTAATTAACTTCCCATCCTATACCATTATCAGCCCATAACTAAAATATAACTAAAATAATCCTGCCTTTTTCATAATGTACATATTTAATAATCACTGCAAAATGTAATAAATATGAATTTATTAAATATAACATAATTACTTAAATAGTATTGCAAAATATACATAATTAATATCAATCTCATACTTAATTAAGAATTATTCATGAATTAATATTTAATTACTACTTAATTAACTTCCCACCCTACCCCCTAACAATCTACAGAACCTGGTACAACACTATAAATTACTATTCACAATTAAATAAAAAAATGTAAATCACTTTTAATTACAAATTATTGGGCTCATTACAAGTTTGGTGGTCCCAACCCGAGGCTGCCGAACTCGAGGGGAGGACGCCACCGCCATGGTGGTACAGTGATCAGGCGTCCTGGATTTGCTATAGTTTTTAGAGAGAGTCAACTGAAAACAGAGGGAGGCATATTTTTGTGTGTTACACTGCATGGCTAATTAGCAGCTACTATAAGATGCAATTTAAATAAAATGTATCTTACTGGATTTGAAAAATTGCATTTTATTTATTTTTTAGTGCTACCTCTGTAATTCTAGGTTGGTGGAGACTATCATTCTGTGTGTTCGGTTGATATAAAATTGTAGTCTTTCTTTCATTTTTGCTAAATGTCCTAGTCTTTGGGAATAAAATTGTGGCCACTCTACATGGTGGTGGTGCCCTCACCTGCTCTATTACAATGTTACCACTGGACTGACCAGCTGGAACATTGTAATAGAGCATTCCTGCCGGTCAGGCCAGTGGGAACAGTGCAACGAGATAGCACTCTGCTCCTTTAAAGGAGTCGAGTGCTATCTTGTAGCATAGAGGCTGACCAGCACCCTCAGGATGCACACTGTCTGCAAAGCAGACTGTGTGCATTCTGACGGTGCTGGGCCCCTGTGACCCCCAGCACACCCTCACTGCCAGTCTCTCCATGCTGGTGAAACCGACATGAAAAGGCTGGCAGTAAGGGGAGCTGTAATCAGCAAGGTGGTACTGAGTTCAGCGCCACCTTGGATGAGTACAACTCAGACTGCCTTCAACACATTGGGAACCATGTTCCCAGCGGGGATGGCAGTCCCCTGACGGCTCCATCCACCAGGCTTGCAATTTGGTGGTCAGACTGCCCGGAGTCTGGCGTTCCGACAGTCAATGCAAGTGTGGCAGTAATTTTCTGAATTTGGTAAATGTTATTTATCTTTTATAATTTAAAAGATAATTAACATTTACCAAATTCAGAAAATTCTTATATGAACTAAAACACCAGCCCATGCATTGCCATGGTGGTGGCAGTTGTCTGACCTCCATTGGCTTGGCGGTCAGACCACTGTATTACAATGCTGGCATGCCCATTGAGGAAAGATCGCCAGTGTCCCTCCTGCACTGCTTGGCTACCTTGACTGCAGAGGTGAAGAGGCAGGCCAAACAGGCCAACTGAGCCAGTAATCCCACCAGAAACACATTATGATGATGCACACCGCCAACGTGACCATGGCAGTCCAACCACCACGTCCCAGCAGGCAGAAATGGAGAGCATTAAGGAAGCAACTCGCCTGCAGGCAGCGTTACACATCCTGGGCCACCATGGAGCCCATCACACATGTCCTACCACTGCTGCTGCTCATAGATGGAGCCCAAAATTCATGCCGCCGTGGATGCAACTGATGGTAAGAACACACACCTACCTGGGTCATGAGGCTCAACAACAGATCCTCGCGTTGTCATCCACATGATATGTGGCTCACGCTATGGGCACAAAGTACACGTCATTGTGTCCGTTGTCGGAATCATTTGCAAAGTATGACTCCTTCATGGCCTTTAAATGCCCACTTTGGGCAGGTCACTGACACTGCTCTGCCACACTCCACAATAACAAATGCCTGCTCAGCACAGGGACAGTGAAGTGTACAGAACATTGTGTTACACAACAGCAACATGGCATCCACATCATATCTCCCAATTTAACTGACACCCCCACATTGCGCATATGCCATGGACTATTATCAGATTGAAGACACATATGTAGCGATGTGTCACGGAACACAAATTCCCCTCCCATGAAACAGCCCTGCAATGGACCCACAGATCACCCACATTGCAACACAATTGAAGGTCAATGATTTTGTGAGATAAATATCCAAAGCTCACAATGCAAACAATACCTGCACCATAGGGATGGGGGTATCAGGAGCACTCTTGAAAGGATGCTGCTCTGGGATAAATTTCACTTTGTAAATGCCCCTAAAACAACATTTGCACAGGAGCTTGCCCTTCATTTATCTCAGAGACAAACCAAATGTGAGCCAAATGACATGCCCATCTGCATAATGAGTAAGGGCTAGTCAAAGAAGCACATACAGCGGTAACAGCATGGCCATACATCTAGATTAAGTAGTTGCAAGGTACACACATCAAAATGGACAAATGTTAAGTCAAATACAAAATCCATGTGTGGACAAACAGAACTCTAGTTTACACACATGAGACAAATGTATAGATAATATCAGGGGGACAATTCTAACACCATTCATGCTGACATTGGCCAACACAAGATGAAATACTTACCAATGCAAGCATAACACAATGCAATGACATCCCAATTGGATTAACAAACCAATATCCATACAGTGTATATTTACCATTCAGCACTGTCACTGCCCACAAAGTCAGATATTGCAAACAACAGCAAATGGATCAGCAATCAGGATAAAACAAACACAGCTGTAGGCATACAACACAAATTACTCAGGAAGAACATAAAGGTAGAAAAGTAATTGCAGGACAAATGTGTACCCCAAAAAAACAACTTGTGTTTATTAATTTCAAATGCTTAAGAGGAAAGGCTATTGGACAGTCCTCATAAGTTCATGTATGTTACTGTTCCCAACCTTGACTCCAATCACTGCCAGAGAACCTCCATGGGAAATAGGCATCAAGTGGGCAACAGGTACCTCAGGGATCATCCTTGGGTGGGGTGGTGTTGGTTTGAGATGGGAGGGTTTGGGTTTGGGAAGGGAGACTTTTTCTTTGGAGGAGTGGCTTCGTGTTTGGGGGAAGGTATGAGTGCTTGCAGGGGGGCAGGTGTGACGGGGAGGACTTGGATGTGGAAGGATGGATTGTGATGTGGGTGGGGGCCTCTTGGGTTTGGGTGGGGTTTTGGAGATAACAGGGGAAAGGGCAAGGTCAAAAAGGAAACTGTCTTTGGGAAAACAGGTAGGGTCATCTGAAGGGATTGGGGATTTGGAGGTTGAGGGAGTGGTGGGCTTGGCTGTGGGTATAGATGTCGAGTGTATGCACATGTGAGGTATGCTTGCGTTTGGTTGGTATCTGCTGCGTATGTAACTGTGGTCATTTTTGTGTCTCATGGGCTGTGAGGTGGTGGTGCTGGGTGACGTGGGAGTGGCTCTGTGTGTGTCTGTTGGGGTGGTGTCTGTGGGTATGATGGGTGTGGTAGATGGGTCTGTGTTTGTTGGGGTGGTGTCTGCGGCTATGGTTATTGTGATGGATGTGTCTGTGGGTGTTGTGCTGGTGTCTGGGGGTGTGGTGTCTGAGGTGTGTGGGTCTGTGAGTTGTCATCTGTTGTCTGGGTGTATGAGGGGTGTGGTGGATGTATAACTGGGTGTTGTAGTGGTGTCTGTGGGTTTTTTGGATGTGACGTGTGGGTCACTGGGGGTGGTGGGGTGTCTGTTGAAGTGGTCATGGATGTGGTGTCTGTGGGTGAATGTTGAGTGCCAACATGCCAGTGTGGTGTTTGTGTTGATGTGTGCTGCTTGTGTGTGTTGAGGTGGGTGCATGCTGATGTGTCTGTGTGCATTGGACAGATAGGGGAATAGGCAATTTGGATTGGGAGGAGGGAGGTGCTGGGGAAGGATTGTGCGGGTGGATGGCTGCCGTCAGTGAGGAGTATGAGAGACTGGCTCCTTGTTGCAGCACCCCCCACTTTTTGCCTGGTTTCTGAATGCAACTTGGACTGGAGTGCACTAGGATCCTGCTAACCAGGTTCCCAGTGGCCTTTCCCTAAAACATGGTAAAGGTAATTGGATACACCTTTAGTTACCACTATAAGGCCCTAATAAAAGGTACTTAGGTACCCAGGGCATGGGGTACTATGGGGAAGCCCCTGAGGGCAGCAGCAGTGATTGTGCCACCCTCAAGGACTATGCATCTAGATGCACCCAGCACTGCCATAGGAGGGTGAGTGTCCTGGCACAAACCTAAAATACAAACTCAACATGGCATACTCTCTGTGTGCCCTGTCCACCCTACACTGCATATGTTATGGATAAGTCACCCCTCTAACAGGCCTTCCAGCCCTAAGGCAGGGTGCATCATACTATATGTGAGGGCATAGCTGCTTGAGCAATATGCCCCCACTGTGTCCTTGCCAAACCTGGGACATAGTGAGTGAACACAGCAGCCATTTTAATATATGTGCTGGACACTGGTCAATACGAGTTTCCCAGCTACATAATGGCTACTCTGAACCCTGCATTGTTTGGGATCAAACAACTCAGAATAATAAATCCAAACTTGTACCAGTACTGGATTTATTATAAATTGTACCCAGGGGTCACCTTAGACGTGCCCCCTGCAAAAACCAACTATCTTGGCATGGTTGCTGACTGGTTCCAGCAAGCTGCCACATCCAGACAGCCAGTACACAAACATGGGGGGAGAGTCCTGCCTCTCTGGTTTGTGAAACAAAGCCCATCCAGGGTGGAGGAGCTAACTCCCCCAACCTCAGGAATGTGCACTGCCCTGGCAGTGAACTTCAAAGGGCTACCGCCCTTGAAACTTGATTCCCAGGCATGCTGCTAGCAGCAGATGACCTCCCCTTTTGCAAACCCCCACTCTTGGAGGGAGGGAAGGAGGGAAACCACACAAAGGCCCTCATTCCAACCCTGGCGGGCGGCAGTAGCCGCCCGCCAGGCGGGAACCGGCATTTGGCCGCCATGCGGCCAAAATACCGCTTCCCTCATTCCGACATTCCCGCTGGGCCGGCGGGCGCTAACCAAGTTAGCGCCGGCCGGCCCAGCGGGAATGGGGGCCGCAACACAGGAGCCGGCTCTGAATGGAGCCGGCGGTGTTGCGGCGGTGCGACGGGTGCAACGGGAAACAGGCTGGCGGTAAGGGGGTCAGAATCCCCAGGGCAGCGCTGCTTGCAGCGCTGCCCTGGCGGATTCGCCCAGCCGGGGCAAAAACGGCGGGAAACCGCCGGCCCCGGTTTTCTGACCGCGGCTTTACCACCGCGGTCAGAATGGGCTTGGAAGCACCGCCAGCCTGTTAGCGGTGCTTCCGTCATTCGTGGCCCTGGCGGTCTTGGACCGCCAGGGTCAGAATGACCCCCAAAGTGTAGAAGGTGTGGCCTCACCTAGCCTGCACCACCCCTAAGGGGCTTGTAGGCACAGTGGACTGTTCATTTCATTTTTCTCCATCTTGGAATGGAGTAAAATAGCCAATCAGGTTTAGGGAAGTGACCCTTCCCACAGTAAGTGGTCACTGTAGTGGGTGTACCCACCCAAGCGTAAGTGTCCCACTGGACACTACCAGGCTCCCCTAAAACACCAATTAAATTCAGTATTTAGTGGGCTCCCCTAGACCAAGAATTTAGATTTTGAAATGGATAACAAGAATAAAAGAAGACCAGCACCAAAGAAACTGCCGGGACGAGAACTGTGGACCTTCTGCACCAGAAGAGGTGCCAAGACCCATGCTTGCTGCACCAGAGTCCTGACAATCACGACTGCGGAGGAGCTGAACACTGGACCGACCCCAAGAAACCAAGGGGACCTCCAGGCTTCAAGGATCACCCCAGATCTCCCTCCTCAGTGGAGGCACCACTCATGAAAAGCAAGGAAACCGCAAAGGACAGAGAAACCAGTGAGGGTCACTTCAATCAATCACCGATATCTCCGCAACCGGAAGTCACAGCCGGACCCGATTACACACTGATGACATCCCAGAAGTGCCCCCCAACTGTGATACGTTTGGTGGCGCTGCGACCCCCAGTGACTGAGATAGAGCAATACCCTGGGACCTGGTCATCTGACATTGGACCAGGAGACAACCAGCTCTGCCCGAGCTGAAAGAGGATCAGGAGGAATCCCCAGCCCTCAAAGAGACTCACCTCCAGCTCCAATGGACTTCGTTGCACACAGCATCCAAGACCTCCAAAACACCCTGCACCTGGCCGCCCTGGGCCTTGAATTGCAGGATCTGCTGTGTGCCCCTGGTCCCCAACCCCTTGTGAGCTCGACAGCCCAAGGGGACTCCCAGGCACCACTTTGAATTTGAAATCCAGCCTTCTTTTCCAAGTGGCCCATCAAGGTGTCCCTGTGCCTGTGCCAAGAACTTTTCCAACGCTGCTCCCGCCAGAACCGGGAGCTGCTCGAGGCTCTCTAGCTGGCACGAGGTGCCCACCGACCATTGCGACCACCCTGCAAAAGGAGAGACTGGTAACTTAACTGTGCGATTTTTAATGCATTTTTAAAAGTGACTGCCTATTGATTCCTATTGTGCGTAATTACGCACAGAAAGACTAACTTTATTAAAACTCCAAAAAGTCATAACTCAAAAAGTACTTAACGTATTCTAAAGATCTTGGTCTTCAAAATTATATAAAAAGCTGAAGTATTTTGATAAATTCTGGTCTTGAGTTATTCATTGAGTGTGTGTGGTACATGATTGGATTTGTGAGTACAGCAAATACTTAGCACACATCCTGGATTAGCCTAACTGCTCAACCAGCTACCTTAAAAATTAGAGCATTAAGTGGTCTGATTTTTACCCCTGAAAACTAACATGTGGTTGTCCAGACCCTCTGAATAGTGTTCTTGGTTTTGTACACTGCATAGAGGGCCAGCCTCCAACAATGAAGCCAGAGCCTGAAAAGATCTCTGTTGGTCAGACATGTCACTATGAATGCCTTCCAGGAAAGCATTTGTGTGCTGAAGTTGGCTTACCAACCCCTGGGTGGCATTCACCCCACAGAGATATTCCTCAGGAGGTCAATAGCCTCCTTACTCAGGGCAGCAGAGTGAACAGGGGCTGTGGCTGAGGTGCCTGTGGCAAAGGAGACTCCCACCCTCTTGGGTGAGCAGGCATGGCCAAGTGGGTGGGGAGCAGCAGAGAGGTTGGCGATAGAACTGGGGGTGGCAGACAAGGATGGTACAGGAGCAGGTCCTGATGGGTCTGCCACCACTAGGGAGCTTCCACTGGACGTAGAATCTTATGATGACAAGGTTAATCATGTGTCCTCCGTGGCACTTCCCTCACCCTCTGGGCAACTGGGTCCCTCCGGGTCGACAGTGTCATGACTGAAGGTACCGTGGCCAGATACTTGACCACTTGGTTGAACCCTGTCTCCTTTGCTTGCCTGGGATGATGCTGCAAATACAAAGAGGAAAAGGGCCACCAACCGGTCCGGATCACACTTGAACAATAGCTGTGATTAGCTAACATTACCAGGATGTCAAGTAGGCCCAAGCAACAAACTACATCAAAGTGGCTCCTATATGTACCGTACCATATGCATGCATGCAGATAAACTGTCAACAGTTGCCTACAGGAAAATCAGGATCTCAGACAACTCCAATTGCATGGGTGAAGTTGTACAGTCACAGTAACCATTGAACAAGTAGGAGATGACGTCATCACCTTCAATCCTTCACTTCAGGGAGCATACCTCAGTTACCGGTTGTCGTACAATAGTAGGGTAATGTCAAGTTCATTCCCACAGATCTCACACAAGGTCATGCAGACACATTAACAGAGCAACAAGAAATGATGCTCCAAAATCCTGCCATGTTGCTGGCAGCAGTACAGTAGCCTGAAGAAGGCAACATGGAAATACTCATGTCACGCTGGAAACATACAACAATGCACATGTCACCATGTGTAATTTGTCCTAACGGAGCCATGAAGGTAGTACTAATGTTGCTGGGATATACTACACATTTGGCATGGAAATTTACACTGCAGACAAAATGTGTAAATTGTTAGGGAGATATGTCTCTAAAATCCACAAAACAATGAATTAACTAGCCCTAGGGAAATTATCACTACTATGTGGAACCCCTCACAATAATATACTCTAATTGCATCCGTAGTAGCCATTAGTCCTTTGTACATTGGAGAGGCCCAGGGATTTGCAAGTACTTGCAAAAGGCCCTCAACAAGTTTCCCAATGGGAAGCTTCATCACTGCCTCCATGTTGGTCCTGCACACCCAGATGTCAGTGGATGAATGGTGGTACATAACATGATCCCAACATAACTGCAAGTCACTCCATAATGCATGCTAACAGTCAGGTAATAAACCCCTATTGCATACGTCTAATTCCAAACACAGGTTGGCATGCACATATATGTGAGGGAATACAGAAATCATCACATGAACACAAGTAGACCATGCATGAAACAGCAGTGTACAAATTGTGTCAAAAAACAAAGGAACACATGCGAACTTGTTAACACAAGGAATGTTGTCAACAGTGATGGCACATAAATGGTACATTACCCACTTTCCAAGGGAAAGTTTTGATCTGTAGCTGCACCCAAAGAACAATGTATGCTGTCACATGGATGATGGCCACCTTCACATGGCAGACAATAGTGAGGCACCAGCACTCGTCACACACTGAGAACACATGGCCTCTGGGGGGGCAGATGCCAATTTTCTCACTTGACCAGACATGTGGCTGAGGACATTGATCCATCACGTCTTCTTCTTTGGGCTGTAATACTGAGGAGTAGTGGTATGTTGCTTAGAATTTAGACCCACTACAACAACAAACATTACTTGATTGATCAATGTACACAGCCATGTGTTGTCCCTGGTGAGCATTTGTTTTGTGAATTGTACTCAGTTATGTCCTAGGTCCCTGGGCTTGTCACATAGGTTCTCATTATCCTAATGAGACCACTGAATTTGGGTGGTAGAATCACTTGTACTGCAGGGGACTGACTCTGAACCCACACCAGATGACACCTGTCGGCCTAATCTGGGTTTTCTTCTGGCTAACTAGCAGTGCCTCATCTCCACCCAAGAGCGGAAATGATTGGGCAACCCAGAGCATGACACAAATGGCACCTCAGTGAAATCATGGTCACCCAGATCTCCTCAGTTTTTCTCAGTTACATTAATCTCACATATGCAAGGACAATCAGAGGCAGAGTATAGTTCAATAAGGCTTTATTGAAGTCACTGCATCTTAGATAATAAAGCATGTATTGCAATAACTAGGATGATGAACCACAGCAAGATTAAAATTGTGACAAGGAGAGTGAAACATAAAAATAACTCTACCATATTGTCACTAAGATTGTTAAGAAAAGTTTCTATCTAGGCTATGTTAGAGCACAGCATGTTAAGCTCTAAATCTGCCCTTCAGGTTACCCTGGGAAGACATCATCCTTCATACCTGAGCAAAAGGCCTGTAGTCTACATAAGCAGCCGCAGCGAAGCACTCAGCAATCAGCATACAGTTGTGGTCATCTGTCTGGAATCTCCCTCTAACGTACATGGGTCAAAGTAGTGTTTTTATAATAAAACAGCTGATTTTCCAAGAAAGGATCCCCACGTAAGAGTGTATATGTTTCTTTGAACATTGGAGACAAAGCCACTTCCAAGTACCACTTTCGCTGACAACCTATCTTACTGCAGCCTTGAGAAAAGCACAGAGTGAAAGAAATGTCTTGTTTAAGAACACAGTGCTGATCTAGGTGAAGAACAGCTAGATAGAGAATATAAAACAAGTCTGCAAATGTGGCTATTGTTAAAATAATATAACAAAGCTGAATAAAATATATCTAGGTTAAAGTGCACAGCGGCAGGCCTAGTTTTGCTAAAATAACATGTATAAAACTATAACTAAAATGGCTACACAACATCCTCCCATTGCCGGTTCAAAGGTGGTTCAAGGCCTAATTATGTATAAAAGCTACTAAAATTCACCCTAAGGCATATATATGGGAATGTCAATAATGACAAGTTAAAAGACACTTGTGCATGTGTTAAAAGGACAATTTCAAATGTTAATTGTGGAGTCAAGGAAAGGACGAATTTCAAAAGTCAGAGTCATTTTTAAATTCACCAATTGAATCTGGGACAATTGAAGACAGGAAATCTTCAATTTTGGCAGGTGGGTAAAGTAGGAAGCTCATTGCCAAGGAAAACCAAGGAGCATTCGTGTACCACAACATGAGCTCCAGCCAAGGCAGCAGCATTCTGTGGTGTGCCCAACAGTGAGTTTACAGCTGAATGATCCACAAAGGGCTACTAATAAATAGCTTCCCGTAGCAAACACACCCTCAACAAACCATTGTCTGGTAATTAGCCCTCAGCGAGAACATCAACAGATCAGTGTCCAATGAAAGCAAGCGCTGTGTAGAAAGACAACATTTTCAGTGCATATTCAAACAAGCACCAGACGCACCGAAAAACGAGCTGCGAACAATGCAAAACCGGTTTGAATGACAGAGATCAGTCACACTCCAATTGCTCCAGGAATGATGTTCCAAAGTACTGCATCATGCATTCATGACATAGCTGTGCTGGTGGAAGCGCTTTCAGTCATCCTTGTTGCAACGGGACAGCCATTGTGCAGAAAAAGTATCAATGGCAAGATGCCACCTATTATAGCCAAAGTTATTGGAAATCCCCAGAAAATACTGGAGAATATTGAGTGGATGGCTGAAAGTATTAAGCCAAATATAGAGGAGAAGGTGTGAATGAAACCAGAACCAACAGCCTTAAAGAAATTTGTGATTCAAGTAGTGCTGGGCACATTAAATATCCATCCCACGAGTTCACCAAAGTGTCTTGGAAAGTTAGTACTGAGGCGCATAGGTCTTGCATGCAGATATAAGTGCCACATGTTTTTAAAACAATAAAGCCTTGAGTCTGCTCAACTTGTCAAAATTCCAATTTGCAGTAACAATATGGGGCCAAATCTCAGCTACTTCCCTCTGTTGTGTAGGAGGAAAAAGTACGCTCCCTCAGCATGTAAACATTTTGGATACCGAAACGACATAAACTATTCCGGCTCGCATCCCACAACAGCTCTTACTATTGAAGAGAACATAGCTGCCATTTGAGAGCACCTGGAACCCAGGTCTTGTCAAGGGGACTGGGACTCCCTTCAGATAACAAGCCAAGGTTGCTGCCGAAATGTTACACGCCCGTGCAAGGACAGCCGTTTACAAACCATTGAATGGCTGACAGAAATCTTGCATTCGCTATAGCTAAGAAAGGCCTTTTCATGCCCCTAAGACATTTGTACGAGAAGGGTAGCTCCCACACCTCATGGATGTAACTATCTCCTAGCCTTTCATATTTGCCCACTGAAATGTGTTTTAAGCAGGACGTGAATTGAAGTGTTGAAATAGGCAGATTAATGACCCCCTGTTTTAACCACTCAGCAGATGGTATTTCAGCTGCAGTAAAAGGCAACTTTTCTAATTCCTCAATATTTAAAAAGACATAAGTCACTTCTTTCTTAGCCATTAGTTGTTGTTGTTGCGTTAAATTAAATGTGGAAAATATATCCCTTGCACTAACATGTTACCAGGGAACGAGACCTGCCTTCAGTGTTTTTAGTGTCCAACCTAACTGCATAATGGACCTTAGTTGACTCTGTCCATGGTGTAAAGAGGACATGTCACTTTGTATTATGTCTATTGCAGAAGAAACAAAGTTGTTTAAGGTGTATATTCGATCGGACAGGGTATTCATTCCATTATCTATAACAGCTAATGCCTTCTGTAAGTTTTCCTGATCTATTTGCCTTAACCGGGTAGCAGCTTCTTGTTGAGAAAGCTTCCAAATTTCATTATAGACTGCATATAACAAGAGCTTTCTGTGATGTTTTCTGGGGCCTAACAGGAAATCCTGAAAGTGTTATTAGACAGGCGACTGAGGTGTTCTCTAACAATGAGGAACTCTTCAACCATTGCTGGCATAGTTTCCCTACACTGTGTGTTGTTACTATACCCGCATGTTCAGATGACACATAGCGAGGGTCAGGCCTACTTGTTCTAAAACTTCCCGTGGAGTTTACAAAACGTCTATGACACCCATTGGTATCTATTGGCCACAATAACCACCCACCAGGAAGTGAAAGTGAAGCATTAAACATGCTATTTTGGACCCATTCATTGAGCTGGTCTTCAGTTCAATTTATATACTTTTGCCATTTGTAAAGTTTTGCAGGGGCAGGAATACTAGGCACATTCAAATCCCTAATTTTTGCTAAGCCTAAACAGTTTGTCAGTTGTACAGTTTCCTTTAAAAATATCATTTGAACAGGTATCAGGCATGCTGTAAATAAAGCTTTCTTTCCCCTTATTTGCCATTTTCTGGTTCCCCACACACTTTTTAAGTCAATCAACTTCAACCAATATTCATAGCCTTCTATAGCCAACCGGGAAACAAGGGAATCCGAATAGATGGATTTTATATCTGTCAACATTATGGGGGTGATTCTAACTCTGTCGGGCGGCGGTGGCCGCCTCGTGGCCAAAATTCCGCGGCCCCCATTCTGACAGTCCCGCCGGCCCAGCGGGAATGAGGCCGCAACACAGGAGCCGGCTCCGAATGGAGCCGGCTGTGTTGCGGCGGTGCGACAGGTGCTGTTGCACCCGTCGCTCTTTTCACTGTCTGCCATGCAGACAGTGAAAAGCAGGCCGGGGCCCTGTTAGGGGGCCCCTGCACTGCCCATGCCAGTGGCATGGGCAGTGCAGGGGCCCCCAGGGGCCCCAGGACACCCGTTACCGCCAGCCTCTTCCTGGCGGTGAAAACCGCCAGAAACAGGCTGGCGGTACGGGGGTCAGAATCCCCAGGGCAGCGCTGCTTGCAGCGCTGCCCTGGCGTATTCTCCCAGCCAGGGCAAAAAGGGCGGATGACCGCCGGGCCCGGCAAACCGACCGCGGCTTTACCGCCGCGGTCGGAATGGGGATTGAAGCACCGCCAGCCTGTTGGAGGTGCTTCCGTCATTCGTGGCCCTGGCGGTCCAAGACCGCCAGGGTCAGAATGACCCCCTATATGTACATTTTCCATAAATGGCATTTTGTGCCCAGAAAAATATGTACATTTTTCAGAATATGTGTTAGAACTCCATTGGGGTGGAGTTGGACAATGCTCCCAATGTGTGTAATTAAAAATAGTCTTTGGGGGTACTTGCTCTGTGAATGAAATGGTGTCCATAATAATTATAGCAAAACATGTCACCATAATTTTCTTTGGATTGATAAACATCCTCACTTTCAAGTACACTAAAATACTGCAACTCAGTCATCATAGAATCAACTGTTTTCACATCGCAGTCATCAGAAACAGCTCGGGTATTATTACATCATTCATAGAAAGTTTAAACACATATGGTATTTGAATGACCTCCGTCAGGCCCTATATATCAAATGTGACTTTATCCCAAACAATCCCACCAGGAATTGGTATAGTGTAAATGTTCACAAAAGACAAGTCTCTGCAGACCTTGTGAGAAGAAAAATGGGGTTTTAGGACCTCATCCATCAGTTCGACTGTTGATCTTTCAGGAAGGTAGTGACCATGTATTAATAGAAAGAAAGCAATAACAAAGCCAATCCAAAGGAGGAAAGCTAATATAGTCAAAGAAAGCCACAGATAGTTCCATGGGAAAATAAAATAATTTATTTTAAGACAATTTATCAGTTTACGTTTTTTTTTGCAGTTCAGTTGTAGATGAGGCAAATGAGTCCAAAAAGTTATCATTGATGTCGGCAAAGTATCCAGAAGCAGTTTGTGCAAAAACTGGAGCCGTATTTGAAGGAGGAGAACTGGTAGGAGTCTCCTGTGGCGGTTCACTATAAATGACGCCTTCCATTTGTGTAGAAGTTGAATCAAATTGATCATCAATTTCCGTGTTGCTTGTTGTAATAGATGTTAGTGGAACTAATGCAAGATCATTTTCCACACTCCCCAGAGAGGTGTCAGTGTTGCTGCTCAAATCTTGCAGAGGGACATCTTGTCAGGAATAAGGCTGTGCCCGGTCCAGGTCCCGCCCGAAACTACCCTGCGCGTATTTGCGGCGCTTCATGCACACCACTTGTCATCCCTTCCTGTTCTAAAAGTGGTCATCAGCTTTGTCTGCCCTGTGGTAAAGCTCATGTAGCTGCAGGGTCAGGACATTGGTGGACAAGATGCACTTATCAGTGCTATTCTATGAAGGGACTACAATTCCCAGGTTTTTAGAGGCAGTGGCCATCTTGGGGTGTGGCAGGCCTATAAAGCCCAGCCACACCCAAGCACCTTGCTCACTATTTTGAAGACTTTGATGCAGTCAGACCTCGTGGGGGTTCCTCTGAAAAAGAGGAAATTTCCTGCATGCCAGATTGACAGCAAGTGGAAGTATCCTTGTTTCCATGGTGAATTCAGATACGAGTGGGCTGTACTCATAGCGGTAAGGTCTTGATGAGCCCAATCTTGAAGGAAGTTGTTTCTTCCAAACGTACAGCGCCCCTTAGCACAACGAGCAAAGCGTTTCCAGTTCTAAGAGTAAAGTGGCCTTGGCTCGACGATCAAAGCGCTTCGGATCACAGGAGTAAAGCGCCCATTAGCACAACGAGCAAAGCGCTTCAGGCCACACGGGTAAAGCGCCCTTGGCACAACAATCAAAGCGTTTCAGTCCACATGAGTAATGCACCCTTGACACAACAATCAAAGCGATTTAGTCCACATGAGTAAAGTGCCCTTGGCACGACAATCAAAGCGTTTCAGTCCACATGAGTAAAGCACCCTTGGCACAACAATCAAAGCACTTCAGTCCACATGAGTAAAGCGCCATTGGCACGACAATCAGAGTGTTTCAGTCCACATGAGTAAAGCGCCCTTGGTACGACAATCAAAGCGTTTCAGGCTACATGAGTAAAGCGATCTGGGCACGAGTATCAAAACGCTTCAGGCCACATGAGTAAAGTGCCACTTGGCATAACAAGCGTAGCGCTTCAGACAAAAGCAAGTAGAAGCGCTCTCTGGTATAATGAACAAAGTGTTTCATGTATGATGATTAAAGCGCTTCATGAACAACAAGCAAGGCGCTTCTGCCCAATGAACAAAACGCTTCAAGTTCAATGAGTAAACTTTCAGGCCTAAGTAGTAAATGTGAAAACGTTTCAGAGATAAGCAAATTATAGTTTCATTGTTTTTTGGGAAGCATAATATGTGAGGCACATATTTAAGTCTTTGAGAATTTCTAGGCTGAGATCACACGTTTATCTTATGAATGCATAATTGTTACATGATTGATATTTAGAATATGGTCATAGTCCAAAGCCCTTGCCATCTCTAGGTTTAGAGGTTGCAGTTTGTTCTTGTTCCATGATTCAAAGAAGGGGCTACGCCCAATTCATAAAGGGTCTCAATCTGATATCACGGAGAAGCCTTTATTCAAGAGTCTATTGGTGAGTTACATTGTTATGAATGAATATATGCATATTTGTTCTAACCGTTTCTTTTCAGATCTCTCTCCCTGCAGTTCCCCACCCTAATTCCCTTCCCCCCGCCTGGCTTCATCATAACTCTTTGCTATAATAGCCTTCTGAGTTGGTGACGCCGGGAGGTGGGCCTTTTGTTCAGCAGCGTACAGATCCTGAGGAAAGGAAACTGTGACAGAATAGTGAGCCCACAAGTTTATACTTTCCTCTTGGTCTGTACGTGAGCTGTGCAAAATGGCCACCTTAGACACCCTTATGCAAGTAGTTACTCAAATGCAAAGGGATTTAACAGACTCAAGAAATGTTACAGACGATTTAGTTAACAAAGTAACCCAGTTACAGAGTAAGGTGGATGGTTCTGAATTTGAGTCTTGTGCTACGCTTTCCATACCTACTAACATAGCTGTGAACGCGCCAACACAAATTCCTCTAGCTGCACCAGAAAGGTGTTCTGGGGACCCCAATAAGGTTCAGGTTTTTCTCACACAGGTGGAATTACATTTTACCTTTCGTCCCAGTGCCTTTCCGGACGCACAATCTAGAATTGCATTCCTTATATCATATCTGAAAAGTGATGATGCAACTTGGGCAGTGCCATTAGTCCGATTAGAGAGTCCCCTTTTGCATAATTGGCGTCGTTTTGTAGAAGAATTTGTAAAAGTATTTGACAGGTGCCCAATAACTATGTCTGCAGACAAAGAGTTACTAGAACTATGTCAAGGAAACAAAGACTTGATAACTTATTTATCACAATTCAACCGGTTAGTAGTGGAAAGCGCTTGGCCAGAGGAAAAAAGGTCAGCAGTATTTTATCAAGGGCTAAAAGACAAGCTGAAAGATGTATTGGCCCAAGTTGAACCCCAACCAGAAACCTGTACTGATTTAATTAATCTAACCCTGCGGATAGATCATAGACTCTCAGAGAGAAAAGGAGTAAGGAAAAAACGGGAAAAACCCAACTGGCGAATGGAAAGGTCGAGACACCTTCAGTTGTCCTCAGATCCTATTATAGAACCGATGAATATCGGAACTATTCGCCCATCATTGACCAAAGAGGAGAAAGACATGCAACGAAGAAATGGACAGTGTCTGTATTGTGGAAAAAAGGGTCATTTTGTAAAGGAATGTCAAAAGAAAACCAAAGGTAAAATTGATCCACCATTTGTGACAAAGAAAAAGATAGCGATTGGCTTGGAAAATTCACAGGAAAAACTAAAGTGCCCAAGAAAAAACGAAGGGGACCTCTTGGGCAAATTGACAATCCCTTAAGTGTGTTCTTGCACAAATCGCTATGTCAAACATTTTTGAATTTTAGTACAACTGACTGTACAGGGAAAAAGACATAGGGGGTCATTACAACATTGGCGGTAAAAGCCGCTTACTGCCGTGCAGAAGACCGCCAACACACCGCCGCGGCCGCGGAATTCCGCCACACCTATTATGACCCACATCTCGGAATCCACCAAAATTCAGACACCCACACAAGTCTGCCACACCAAAGGTCAGTGATAAACTGGCGAAAACAAAACCTCCACAGTCACGCCAACAGAAATACGCCCACACTATCACGACACACGAATCCATGCAGCGGTCTTTCAACCGCGGTATTCCATTGGCGGTACACACCGCCGCGCTCAAAATAAACACACTCTTACAAAACACAGCCACATTGGACAATTTGAAATACACACACCTGATACACATACACACACCACTTCCACACACCCAATACAATATAAAACACACACCTACATCACCCACAAGCCCCTACGACCACAATTCACGGACGAAGGCCTGAGAGAGACACTACCATAAACAAACTAGCATCCACATGCACACAACACCATCACCCACACAACTTCCACGCACCTCACACAACACACCAATACATATCACCACAGTTATCACCACACACACCACCCCACACATCACCTACACCACCCCATGGCACGGCAAAGACAGCCCAGGTTCTCTGAGGAGGAGCTCAGGGTCATGGTGGAGGAAATCGTCCGGGTAGATCAACAGCTATTTGAATCCCAGGTGCAGCACACCTCAATTGCAAGGAAGATGGAGCTATGGCAAAGAATAGTCGACAGGGTCAATTCAGGGGACAACACCCAAGAAATCGGGAGGACATCAGGAAAAGGTGGAACGACCTACTGGGGAAAGTGCGTTCCGTGGTCTCAAGACACCACCAGGCGGTTCAGCGGACTGGCGGCGGACCCCCACCTCCCCACCCACAACTAACAACATGGGAGGAGCAGGTCTTGGCGATTCTGCATCCTGAGGGCCTCGCAGGAGTTGGTGGAGGAATGGACTCTGGTAAGTCAAATCTTAACTATTACATCCCCCACCCTACCTGCATGCCATCACATACCCCCACACTCCCCCTCACCCCTATCACTCCAACTCCTCACAAATGTACCAATATCACAAACCCCACATCCCAACACCACGCCCTGCATGCAACAACAACGCATGGACACCCATCACTAAAGCATGCCCACTGCACATACCCATACACCCCCCTAAACCATCATCACAAGCTCACACACAGGAATGCCAGCACTGGGGTACACGGTCACCCACCCATTGCACCCCATGCCACACACAGATGCAATAATCATGCCTTTCCACCCCTGCAGGACCACAACCCAATGTCACCAGACAGGAGGGTCCAGACATGTCCACTCCACCCACAGAAGAGGCCCACAGTGATGACAGCACCTCTCTCCAACTGGATCGAGATGACCAGCCCGGACCATCGGGGGCCTCGGGACAGTCGGTTCCCCTCACACAGGCACAGGCCACCACAGACCTTCCCCCCTCAGAAGATACCAGCACAGCACCCACCCGGCGGGCCCATACCTCCGTCCCCAGGACACGTCAATCAGCTGTGTGTCCACCACTACAGGGAACCCAGGATAATCCACCACCCCAACAACAACAGGGACCTGGGGGCAGTGGCAGTGGGCACACGGTCCAGGGGACGGAGGCACAGGAACACAGGGGAACTGGGAGGGCTGCTGTGTGACAGGGGGCGGACAGGCCAAGGGAACCCACTCTCCACGAGGCCCTCTCCTCCATCATGGGAGCCTACCACCACTCCCAGGAGACGATGGCAACGGTACTGGCCAAGTTTCAGGAGACCCAGCGGATGCAGGAGGAACAGTATTTGGGGTTCAGGGAGGAACTCAGAACCATTAGCTCCACCCTGGGCACCATCGTAAGGGTGCTAAAGGAAGTATTCAACACCAGGAGGGACACTGTGGCACTACAAGGGTCCCCTGACACTAGCATGGACGATGAAATGCCCACCACCTCTGCCGGCGCCAGTGGACAGGAGGCACCCCCACAGGACCACCACACCAGCACCCCACCCCCTGCAGACGGACAACCACCCGCAACGGTCCCGGAGATCCAGGAACAAGACAGAGCACGATGCCAAGCCCCCGCCAAGAAATGAGACCACCCTGATTGTCATCCCACTGTCCCACTTTGTCACCCTGTCCATATTGAAACTGCCCCAGCTCCACTTCCTATGCCCATATGGGCAATGCACCTGTGAGACTAATAGACTGGACTCTGCCATGGACACTCCTCCGCCATCACCCCTCACCATTTAACTTCCCCCTCCAATATTTTGTATTTAAATAAACACACCTAAAGCACCAAAAAATCTGGAGTCTGTCTGTGATTTCGAAATAGTGTATTTGCAATTACAGTGACAACATGTTCTTGAAATAGTAATGTCCACATATCTATGTCACACAGCTCTAGTCCATGAGGAATCTAAGCAGATGAGACACGTTGGGACCCACACCTGCGAAACCGTAAGGGAAAGTGACAACTCAGTGACCATACACTGGGTGAAAACGACAGACAGGATAGAGGTAGAAGTGTAAAAGTACATGTAGTAGGCAGGAATGTATTCTCACCTGTGTTTCACTGGAAATATTTCTAGATCACTGAGTCCCTGTTCGGCATGTCTTCTTCCTCTGCTTCATCCTCATCACTGTCCACAGGCTCCACAGCTGCCACAACACTGCCATCTGGACCATCCTCCTGCAGAAAAGGCACCTGGCGTCGCAAAGCCAAGTTGTGAAGCATACAGCAGGCCACGATGATCTGGCACACCTTCTTTGGTGAGTAGAATAGGGATCCACCTGTCATATGCAGACACCTGAACCTGGCCTTCAGGAGGCCGAAGGTTTATTCGATCACCCTCCTAGTTCGCCCATGGGCCTCATTGTAGCGTTCCTCTGCCCTGGTCCTGGGATTCCTCACTGGGGTCAGTAGCCATGACAGGTTGGGGTACCCAGAGTCACCTGCAAATGGCGAGGGACAACTGTTAGACACACACTAACCTGTAGGGATAACCCCAGACAACCATTCCCACTGTCTTGCTTCCAGTGGCTCACCTAATAGCCACACACGGTGCCTCTGGAGTTGACCCATCACATAAGGGATGCTGCTATTCCGCAGGATGTAGGCGTCATGCACTGAGCCAGGGAACATGGCATTCACATGGGAGATGTACTGGTCTGCCAAACATACCATCTGTACATTCATGGAATGATAACTCTTACGGTTTCTGTACACCTGTGCACTCCTGTGGGGAGGGACCAAAGCCACATGTGTCCCATCAATTGCACCTATGATGTTGGGGATATGTCCAAGGGCATAGAAGTCACCTTTCACTGTTGGCAAATCCTCCACCTGAGGGAAAACGATGTAGCTCCGCATGTGTTTCAGAAGGGCAGACAACACTCTGGACAATACGTTGGAAAACATAGGCTGGGACATCCCTGATGCTATGGCCACTGTTGTTTGAAAAGGCCCACTTGCAAGGAAATGGCGTACTGATAGCACCTGCACTTGAGGGGGGATTCCTGTGGGATGGCGGATTGCTGACATCAGGTCTGGCTCCAACTGGGTACACAGTTCCTGGATTGTGGCACGGTCAAACCTGCAGGTGATTATCAAATGTCGCTCCTCCATTGTCGACAGGTCCACCAGCGGTCGGTACACCAGAGGATTCCGTCATCTCTTCACATGTCCTAGTGGACGGTGCCTAGCAAGGACAACAGCGACCACAGAGTCAATCAACTCAGAGGTACGTACCTACGGTTTACACAGAACACCAATCTTACACAAAATGTGGCCTGTATGTGTGTTGAGACTAGGCCTAGGTATGTGTGACGCAGTTGGAAATTAGGCCATGTGGGCCCCTGAAATGGCGGCTGCCTGACCTCTGAAGTGGGACAATGGGATGTGAGGTAACTGCGCTGGCGTTGTACACCGTCGCGGTAGGCGGTCGAAGACCGCAGCGCAATGCTGCATTGGTTAACATTGGACCCTATGGGTCCCAGTAGCCAATGACGATGTACGGCGGCGGTGATGGTACGCACCACCGCGGACGTGACCGCCGCGGACGTGACCGCCATTTTCTATCTGTATAATCACTCGATACCTGATCTTCGACAGGAGAGGACCTACACTGCAAGTGCTGCTGTGACCTCGGTCTGGAAGAGACAATGGCTCGTGCGTCTGGGGAAAGGGCCCCTGCCTTCACATCGGAGGAGTTGGAGAAGCTCGTCGATGGGGTCCTCCCCCAGAACACGCTACTCTACGGTTCTCCAGACCAACAGGTAAGTACACAGGGAGCATGTCGTATGGGCTATGCCTGTGTGGAGAGGGTTGGTTGTAAGAAGGAAGGGGGCAGAGTTCTGCATGCATGAAAGACGGTGGGTGCATGTGCCACATGGCAAGGGTAGGGATGGGGGCCACTCACTTTGACGGCGCAGTTGGTAATGACTTCTCTTCTTCTCCTGTACATTTCATGTAGGTCAGCGCCCACCAGAAGAAGGATATTTGGCGTGCCATCGCCAAGGACGTCCGGACCCTGGGGGTCCACCACAGACGGAGCACACACTGCCGGAAAAGATGGGAGGACATTCGCCTCTGGAGCAAGAAGACGGCGGAGGCTCAGCTGAGGATGGCCTCCCAACGTGGGACGGGTCCCCGTCGAACCATGACCCCCCTGATGTTCAGGATCCTGGCGGTGGCCAACCCGGAGTTGGATGGGCGCTTGAGGGCATCACAGCAGACACAAGGGGGTGAGTGCACTCTCATTCAGCTGACTTTGCGCGCAGTGGAGGTGTCTGGGTGGGGGAGGAGGGAGGAGGGCTGTGGGTTTCCCTAGGCCAGGGCGAGTTCCGAAGGCTAGGCCCCTCCATAAGGCATGGCCCTGTGGCCCCCGCCCCACCTCTGTAGAGTGGCAAGTACAGCTATTCATGCACCTGTGTCATCTATGTGTGCAGATGTCGTCCATAGCCTTGTAGGCCATTTCCCATGAATTGCACTGTAGAGCCCAAGAGCGCGACATAGTGCAGGGGGCTTCTGTGTCTGTCTTGTCCACCAACGGTAGCGGTAATCCATGCACTCAACATGTCTTTCTTCTGTTCCCCCCCACCCTTTTTTGTGGTTTCCCTGTTCTTGTGTGCATTAGCATCATCAGGCGGAGGAGCAGTGGCACCGGAGCACGAGGGAGCTGCATCCCACATGGCCATGGAGGGCCACACTACGGACTCAGAATTCACCAGTGGGACGGAGGGCGAGGGGAGCACCACGGCGGGGACAGGAGCTGAGACCAGCGACACAGACTTGTCCTCTGATGGAAGCTCCCTTGTGGTGGCGGCAACATCTGTGCCCCCCGCATCTACAGGTACAGCCACCACCCCCCCTACCAGCACGGCCCTCCCAGCAGCCCCTCAGCCTTCGCCCCGTGCCCGCTCACCCAGGAGGGTGGGCATCACCTTCGCCCCAGGCACCTCAGGCCCTGCCCCAGTCACCCCTGCTGCCCTCAGTGAGGAGGCCATTGACCTCCTCAGGTCCCTCACTGTTGGGCAGTCTACCATTTTGAATGCCATCCAGGGTGTAGAAAGGCAGTTGCAACAAACAAATGCATTCCTGGAGGGCATTCATTCTGGTCAGGCGGCCCTTCACCGAGCCTTTCAATCTCTGGCCTCAGCACTGATGGCAGCCATTGTCCCTGTGTCTAGCCTCCCCCCTCCAACTTCCTCCACCCAGACCCAATCCCCTCTACCTCTGCCTATCCCAAGCACACCATCAGACCAGCCTGCACACACCTCACCACACAAGGGAAGCTCAGGCAAACATAAGCACCACACATCCCACAGGCACTCACGCAGGCATCACACACATACAGACACACCAACATCCACTGCCTCCACTGTGTCCCCCTCGTCGTCGTCTCCCTCCTCCCTCCCAGTTTCGTCTACACTCACACCTGCATGCACTACCTCTACAGCGACTACGTCCCTCACCAGCACACCCCGCTCACGTGCAGTCACCACCCCCACTACCATACACACGTCCCCTGTGTCCTCTCCCAGTGTGTCTGTGACGCCCCCTCCGAAGATACACAAACGCAGGCACACACCCACCCAACAGTCATCCACCTTACGACAGCCTCCAGCACATGCACCTGCACCCAAAGTCACCAAACGTACACCTCCTACTACCACCACCTCTTCCTCCATTCCCAAACCCCCTCCAGCTACCCATCCCTGTGTGTCCAAAAAACTTTTCCTGTCCAGCCTTGACCTATTTCCCACCCCCCGTCCAACTCCCAAGGTGGGGAAGGGCCACAAGAAACCCGGCAAGTCTGGGAGGAGAAGCACGGTGGAGAAGACCGCCATCATCCCCGCTGCCCAGGAGGCCACCACCAGCCCCATCCTCGCTGCCCAGGAGGCCACCGCCAGCCCCATCCTCGCCGGCCAGGAGGCCACCGCCAGCCCCATCCTCGCTGCACAGGAGGCCACCGCCAGCCCCATCCTCGCCGGCCAGGAAGCCACCGCCAGCCCCATCCTCGCTGCACAGGAGGCCACCGCCAGCCCCATCCTCGCCGGCCAGGAGGCCACCGCCAGCCCCATCCTCGCTGCCCAGGAGGGCCCCGCCAGCCACAGCCCAGCTGCCCAGGAGGGCCCCGCCAGCCACAGCCCAGCTGCCCAGGAGGGCCCCGCCAGCCACAGCCCAGCTGCCCAGAAGGGCCCCACCAGCCACAGCCCAGCTGCCCAATGAAGGACCGCCAACTCAAGCACCGCTGAACAGGGCACCGCCAACTCAAGCACCGCTGAACAGGGCACCGCCAAATCAAGCACCGCTAGCCCATGAGGGGCAGGGGCACTGACGCAACTGGGACCGTCACGGGGTGCGTGATGCACTCTGGGCACCAGTCCCCCTCCAGAACCAGTGGAGACATGCATCCACTCCATCTGTCCTTCACAGGATGAAGCACTCTGGGCACCGGTCCACCTCCAGAACCAGTGGAGACATGCATCCACTCCGTCTGTCCTTCACACGATGAAGCACTCTGGGCACCAGTCCCCCTCCAGAACCAGTGGAGACTGTTATCCACTTGAGAGACTGTGGCTTTGCACTCCCCAGGATAATGCAGTGGGCAAGCCACCCACTTGAGAGACTTGAGAGACTGTGGCTTTGCACTCCCCAGGATTGAACAGTGGGTAACCCACCCACTGTATAGACTTGAGAGACTGTGGCTTTGCACTCCCCAGAATTGAACAGTGGGCAAACCACCCAATGTATAGACTCGAGAGACTGTGGCTTTGCACTCCCCAGGATTGAACAGTGGGCAAACCACCCACTGTATGGACTTGAGAGACTGTGGCTTTGCACTCCCCAGGATACATCAATGGGCATGGAGCCCCTCGTGGATCTGGCGTCGTGCACTCATCCGGCTGAAGTGCCCCCCATTCCCTTCCCCCTGAGGTGCCTGTTGTATTTCTATCTGATGCCTCTGCAGTGTTCTCTCTGTTTTGATCTGGTATCGAGTGTGGGCCTCGCCCATGCATTTTGGGCCCAGTGGTCCACAGACTATGAATGGTGCAATACCTGGACTACTATTCTTGGTGTATATTTTGTTAATGGTGTATATATGTATATTTTTGCGTACTGCATTTTAATATATTACAATGGTTACACTCATTTCCTTTTGTCTTTGCATTCTTCCGGGGGGGTTGGGGGGTGTTACTATAATGTATAGATACATATTAGTGTGTGTGTTGTAGTGGGTGAGGGTGGGGGTGTTGCGTGTGTGTGTCCCTGTTTTTTGCCTCCCCCCTCCCCTGTGTCGTAGGTGCAGTACTCACCGTGGTCTTCGCCGCAGGCGTTGGTGCTCCTGGTACAGGAGCAGGAAGACTATCGCAGGTAGGATTTGGAGTTCCGGGTCCATGGTGTCCTCCTTCCTCGTGGAGTGTGTAGAGGTGAGCGTTTTCCCTTCCAAATTCCTGTTTCCGCCGTGTTTTTATCCATGGTGAATCCGCCCCGAAAATGGTGGCGGATTGGCCTGTCATGATAGTGTGGGCGGTACATTGTCCTCCGCCTGTCTGTTGGCGGTGACTGCCGCGCTGTTTGTTTGTACCGCCGTGGCGGTCGGAGTGTTAAAGTGGCTGTCTGTGTTGGCGGTTTCCGCCACGGTCGTAATTCCAATTTTTTTACCGCCGGCCTGTTGGCGGTCTTACCGCCGCTTTAACACCGTCCGCCAGGGTTGTAATGACCATCATAATGTACAAGTTCTAATTGATTCAGGGGCAACAGGAGATTTTGTGGACCAACAGACTGCACTAGATTTACATATACCCAGTGTCAAGAAAAAGGTTCCTGAAGTTGTTTATGCAGTTGATGGTAGTGAATTGGCAGGAGGCCCCATTACTAAACAAACCTCACGGATACAAATGATTTGCAAAGATGATGAGAATGTAAGATAATTTGCTTCGATATAATCCAAGCACCCCAATATGGTTTTATTTTAGGAATGCCGTGGTTAATGTTTCACAATCCATGCATAGACTAACGCAACCAGGTTTTGCGTTTTTCTTCTTCTTGTTAAAAAAAGTGTCTTCAACCAAGACGAGACAAAGAAGGAAATCTTCAACAATCTATTGTTACTGCAGTCGAGAAGGAAATTGAGCTGCCACCACAGTATTCAGAATATACTGAAGTTTTCTGTGAAAAGAAAGAGAGCTCCTTACCACCTCACAGGCCGTACGACTGTCAGATCGACCTTGTACCAGGCGCCAATGTACCAAATTGTAGAATCTATGCATTATCAGAGAAAGATAATCAAGTCCTACGAGAATACCTTGATCAATGCTTAGCCAACGAGCTAATTCGGCCATCACGATCTCCAGCGGCTTCTCTGCTGTTTTTCGTCACCAAAGCTAATGGCGAATTGAGACCTTGTATTGACTTAGAGAGATAAACAAGATCACTGGTAAAAATAAATATCCACTACCTCTCATACCAGTCTTATTAGACCAGGTGAAATCTGCCGTTATTTACACCAAACTTGATTTACGAGGTGCTTATTACCTAGTTCGAATTCGAGAGGGAGATGAATGGAAAACAGCTTTTAAGACTCGTTATGGTCTCTTTGAGTATCTAGTGATGCAGTTTGGTCTATGTAATGCTCTAGCAGCTTTCCAATATTTCCTAAACGATGTTCTGAGAGAATACATCAATATCTTTGTCATCGTTTATATTGACGATATATTGATCTATTCAAACTCTGAAGAAATACATGAAGAACATGTAAAAAAGGTATTACAAACTCTACGAAACCATGATTTGTTTTGCAAGTTAAGTAAATGCAAATTCCATACCAAAGAAGTTGAATTTTTGGGAGTCATTTTAACACCTGACGGCATGCAAATGACTGAAAGAAAAATTCAAGCAGTATCAGAATGGCCCACACCAAAATCAGTATGTGACATCCAATGTTTTTGGGGTTTTGCAAATTTTTATCGAAGCATCATCCATTATTTCTCCCAAAGGGTGGCACTAATTACCAAATTGTTAAGGAAAAAAGCCATCTTCAACTGGTCCCAAGAGACAGAGGAAACATTTCAAGACTTACAAAAGGCTTTTACTTCAGCTCCCATTCTAGCTCATCCCAATGTGGAGGAAGCATTCATTGTGGAAGCCGATGCATCAGAGGTCGCTGTTGGGGCCATCCTATCCCAACGTCACCGAGAAACTAGACAACTGCACCCCATAGCATATGTGTCAAGAAAACAGAATGAAGCAGAATAAAATTACACCATAGCAGAAAAAGAATTACAATTCGCAATGCTTTCAAGGAATGGAGACCTTATTTATTGGGAGCAAAACACACCATAACTGTGTACTCTGATCATAGAAACTTACAATTTATGAGCTCTGCTAGACTACTAACTCCCAGGCAACTGAGATGGATGCTATTCTTTGCAGAATTTGATTTCATAGTGACTTTTAGACCACGAGTAGATAATTGTAAGGCCGACGCATTGTCTAGGATAGATTCTTCGATCACACATACTGAACAAAAACCCATGCCTATTATAACGCCTTCAAAAGTGTTGTGTTTAATAGCAGCCGAGAAGTTCTTTGATCTTATTCGTAATCATTTTCACATCACCAAGTGGCAAGAGTGGCTACAGCAAGACACCAAAAGGTCCATTCAACAAGGCCTATCTCCACACGAATCTTGAGTATTCATGCCCACTGAGGAGTTAAAAGAGACAGCTTTTTATTGGCTGCATAGTCATCCTCTGGCAGGTCATCCAGATCCTAAAAAACACTAGAACTCATGAAAAGGTATTTTTGGCAGCCTACATTTGTTCATGACTTAAAACAAATACTACAATCATGTGAAGTATGTGCAAGATGCAAAAGCAAACATAGCAAGCCCAAAGGTCTATTGATAGCTCTACCCATTCCCAATCATCCATGGGAACATATCTCTATGGATTTTATTACTGGTCTTCCTCAAGTAAAGCAATTTACAACCATTTTAGTGGTGTTGGATAGTCTTACCAAATGTGCTCATTTAATTGCCTGGAAAGGTCTCCCAACCTCTGACACCTTAGCAACTATTATCTTAGAAAACATTTTTCACCTTCATGGACTTCCAAGAGTCATCCTCTCTGATAGACGAACACAATTTTCTGCACATTTTTGGCAGCAATGGTGCAAGGCTTTACGAATTGATTCTACTTAATCCACTAGTTATCATCCACAAACGGATCGTCAAACAGAGAGATTAAACCAAACTCTAAAGCAATACTTACGATGTTATGCAACAAAGTCTCCTAAAACATGGCTGGATCTTTTGTGGCTTGCAGAACTGGCTTATAACAACTCTCACCACTCTTCAATAAACTCAACTCCTTTCTATGGTTTATATGGGCGTCATCCGCACATTTTGCCAGTTACGTTACCTGTTTCTACTCAAACCACTCCAGCAGTCATGGACATGTTAACACACATGAAAAAGGTACATTTACAATTGCAAACAAATCTACACCAAGCAAAGACAAAATATAAAATGCAATATGACAAAAAAACACCAGCCTGGTCCTCAGTATACAGACAAAGATAGAGTTTGGTTATCCATGAAAAACCTTGTATTCAAATATACAAATATGTTTCATCCAAAATTCATAGGGCCCTATGAAGTTCTGCGACAAGTGAACCCAGTAACATATAAACAAAATTTGCCATTGTCCTTGGAAATTCATCCGGTGTTTCACACTTCAATTCTTAAACCTGCTTCGCACTCAAGTGTCACACAACCTGCTCCTCTATTAGTCCAAGGTCATTGGGAGTATGAGGTGCGATCGATCTTAGACTCCAGATATCGTGGGTCTTCCCTTTGGTATTTAGGCCCATATTTATACTTTTTGACGCACAACTGCGCCAACGCAGTTGTGCGTCAAAAATGTTACCGACGGCTAACGCCATTCCAAAGGGCCATGCGGGTGCCTTATTTATTGAATGACGTTAGCCGGCGCAGCGGACTGGTGTGCGTCAAAAAAAATGACTCACACCAGGCTGCGCCGGCGTAGGGGAAAATGGGGCTTGGGCGTCAAAAAATGGGGCAAGTCAGGTCTGAGGCAAAATTCAGGACTCAACCCGATTTGCGCCATTTGTTTTGACGCCCAACCCCCATTGAAATTACTCCTGTCTTAGCAAAGACAGGAGTCATGCCCCCTTGCCCAATGGCCATGCCCAGGGGACTTATGTCCCCTGGGCATGGTCATTGGGCATAGTGGCATGTAGGGGGGCACAAATCTGGCCCCCCTATGCCACAAACAAAATACGAAAAAATAAACTTACCTGAACTTACCTTTTCTTCCCTGGGATGGGTCCCTCCTTCCTTGGGTGTCCTCCTGGGGTGGGCAAGGGTGCAGGGGGTGTCCCTGGGGGCATGGGAGGGCACCTCTGGGCTCCTTCTGAGCCCACAGGTCCCTTAACGCCTGCCCTGACCCAGGCATTAAAAAACAGCGCCCAGCAGGCTGGGCGACGTTTTTTAAGGCCTGCCCCCTCCTGTGCGTCAAAATGACGTCACAGTATAAATATGGGGCACAGGCCTTAAAGTCATTTTTTGGAAGGGAACGCCTACCTTGCATATAATTAACGCAAGGCAGTTTCCCCCTTCCAAAAAATGACACACATGGTGGAACTTTGACGCCCGCGGGGTCGGACGTCAAAGTATAAATATGGGGCAGGGTTTGCGCCGATTGTGCGTCAAACATTTTGACGCACATTCGGCGCAAACAGAGTATAAATATGCCCCTTAGTGTCCTGGAAAGGATACGGACAGGAAAATGACTCCTGGGAACCTGCAAGACATGTCCATGCACCACGTTTGGTGTGACACTTTCATCTCCTCCATCCTGATATGCCGGGCCCTGGACCGCGCTTGGGAGAGGGGTGTAATATCAGGAATAAGGCTGTGCGCAGTCCAGGTCCCGCCCGAAACTCTGCTGAGCATATTTGCGGCGCTTCATGCACACCACTTGTCATCCCTTCCTTTTCTAAAAGTGGTCATCAGCATCGCCTGCCCTGTGGTAAAGCTCATGTAGCTGCAGGGTCAGGACATTGGTGGACAAGAGGCACTTATCAGTGCTATTCTATGAAGGGACTACAATTCCCAGGTTTTTGGAGGCAGCGGCCATCTTGGGGTGTGGCAGGCCTATAAAGCCCAGCCACACCCAAGCACCTTGCTCACTATTTTGAAGACTTCGATGCAGTCAGACCTCGTGGAGGTTCCTCTGAAGAAGAGCAAATTTCCTGCATGCCAGATTGACAGCAAGTCGAAGTATCCTTGTTTCCATGGTGAATTCAGATACAAGTAGAAGCGCTCCCTGGTATAATGAACAAAGCGCTTCATGTATGATGATTAAAGCGCTTCATGAACAACAAGCAAGGCGTTTCTGCCCAATGAACAAAACGCTTCAATTTCAATGAGTAAACTTTCAGGCCTAGGTATTAAATGTGGAAAAGTTTCAGAGATAAGCAAATTATAGTTTCATTGTTTTTTGGGAAGCATAATATGTGAGGCACATATTTAAGTCTTTGAGAATTTCTAGGCTGAGATCAAACGTTTATCTTATGAATGCATAATTGTTACATGATTGCTATTTAGAATATGATCATAGTCCAAAGCCCTTGCCATCTCTAGGTTTAGAGGTTGCAGTTTGTTCTTGTTCCATGATTCAAAGAAGGGGTTACGCCCAATTCATAAAGTGTCTCAATCTGATATCACAGAGACGCCTTTATTCAAGAGTCTATTGGTGAGTTCCACGGTTATGAATGAATGTATGCATATTTGTTCTAACCGTTTCTTTTCAGATCTCTCTCCCTGCAGTTCCTTACCCTAATTCCCTTCCCCCCACCTGGCTTCATCATAACTCTGTGCTATAATAGCCTTCTGAGTTGGTGACGCCGGGAGGTGGGCCTTTTGTTCAGCAGCGTGCAGATCCCGAGGAAAGGACACTGTGACACATCTTGCCCAGTAGTGAGAGGGATTCGGGTACTAGTTGTTCCTCTTGGTCTGCTGTGCAGGATCGGCCACATGGTGTAACTTGACATTGTTGATGGAGACAAAGCGGTTTTCTTTAGAACCAGGCAGCAGTGGTAGAATAACAGTTCTGGTACCGTGTATTCCAAGGACTGGGACCAGTGCACCATAGGAAGGACCAAACTCATTTTCCCAGCAACTTTTTCATGTACTAGATCCCCAACCTTTGGAATCCAGCCGGTAGATGTTATTAGTACATCCTTATTTCCTATGGAGGCAGCATTGGCAGAAGCATTGTCGTCACAGAACTGTTGTAATTCCTGAAAGACAGTGACCCGTTCATTTATGTCAAAAGATGTTTCTGCCGCCTGCACGCCAGGACCATCAAGATCTGGAACTTACATTCAAGTTCCAAACAGGCACTCGTATGAAGTACGACCCCAAGGGACCTTCAAGGCAGATTACTAAGTGCTCTCTGGACTCATACAGGTGATTAAGCCAACTACGACCCATACCTAATACTCTGACTGTTAAGGATTTCTTCAAATCTCGGTTTCATCGCTCCACAACACTATTTCCCTCGGGATGAAATGGGGACGAGTAATGGAGTTGGACCCCTAACAAAGCCATGGTGTCCCTGAATGCCCTTGAGGCGAAAGCAGGGCCCTCCTCTGAGCGAAAGCCGCAACTACATATGTGCCAATAAAGACTTGCAAGTCTTTAATAACAGTCAGAGGGTCAGCTGAGCGTTGTGGCCACACCCATAGAAATCTGGAGTAGGAGTCAACAGCTACTAAGATGTATTTGTATGCACAGTCTGGTGTTAGGGACCACAATGGTCCAAGTACACACATTGTAATGGTTTGTTAGAAATTAGGAGGGGTGTCTGTGGTGGGCATTTGACGGTGGACCCCTTAATTTGTTGGCAGATATCACAACAAAGGACATATTGCTTGGTCTCTTTGTATAGACCTGGCCACCAAGAACAAGCCTGCAATAATGATATTGTAGCCGCAACACCAGCATGGGAAGTGGAAACCCTCTCATGCACTGCTTTAACCAACTCTGGTCTTAGGTCTTTATTGGCAATTACTTAAACTCCCACACCTGGTATTTCTACTTCTGTGTCAAGAAAGCCTCCCATGTGGTAGGTATATTTAGCAGGAACTGCTTTTGGTAAGGATGTGCCTTCAGCCGTGGCTGTTACGGCAGTCCACATGACATTGTTCGGTTTCATTCTAGAACGAGTTACTGCAGCAACAGAAGCCGTAGCTACTTATGATTTGGCTGCTTCATCAGCCAGTGTATTCCCAGCAACGTGTATTCCAACTCACTGGTGTCCAAGTGTATGTACAACATGGACGTTTGATATCGTTTCCTTCAGATCCGCTACTTTCACCCACAGAAGTCTGTGTTTGATGGTGTTACCTTTAGAATCTCTGAACCCATTCTGGTGCCAGTATTGCAGATATTCATTGAAGGACTGGACACAATAGTATGAATCACAGACAATCAATGTTAGCTGTGCAGGATCTCTATGTTCCAGTGCCATCACCAGAGCCTTTAGATCTGCTAGTCGTGCTGTGCAAACCTGTAGGGTTTGAATGAAAGTATGTTGTGGATAGAATTTACCACCCTCCATATAGCCGCTTACAACTGTGCAAGCAGCGGAGTATTGATGATTTGTGCCTATTGCAGGTTGTGCTGAGCCGTCAGTATACATGACTCTTTGATATAGATCACTAGGCAATGTGTTTGCCGGAATTGGGTATCCTAGTTCATATTGCAAAAATTCTTGAGTTTGTAACTTTGGGTAAAAAATATAGAGGGTCATTCTGACCCTGGCGGGCGGCGGGAGCAGCCAAATGGCCGCTCCGCGGTCAGAAGACCGCGGATGCCATTCTGGCTTTCCCGCTGGGCCGGCGGGCGACCGCCAAAAGAGCGCCCACCGGCCCAGCGGGAAAGGCCCTGCAACAAGGAAGCCGGCTCCGAATGGAGGCGGCGGAGTTGCAGGGGTGCGACGGGTGCAGTTGCACCCGTCGCGATTTTCACTGTCTGCTAAGCAGACAGTGAAAATCTTTATGGGGCCCTGTTAGGGGGCCCCTGCACTGCCCATGCCAGTGGCATGGGCAGTGCAGGGGCCCCCAGGGGCCCCACGACACCCGTTCCCGCCATCCTGTTCCTGGCAGAAAAAAACGCCAGAAACAGGATGGCGGGAAGGGGGTCGGAATCTCCATGGAGGCGCTGCTTGCAGCGCCGCCATGGAGATTCAGCCCATGCAGGGGAAATCCGTCGGGAAACCGCCGGATCCCCTTTTCTGACCGCGGCTTTACCGCCGCGGTCAGAATGGGCTGGGAAGCACCGCCAGCCTGTTGGCGGTGCTTCTGTGGTCCCCGGCCCTGGCGGTCTTGGACCGCCAGGGTCGGAATGACCCCCTCAGTCTACATCAGTGGCTGTCAAAGACATTGCCCATTGGCTCCAATGTGGATGCAGTGCTTTAGCGTTTGGAACGCTGGCTTTGGTAACAGCCTCAAGGGCTGGGCTGGAGATACGTCAACAATGCGTTTCCCCTGGGCCAGCGGTCTTTCTTTAATGACAGCCATCTGAACAGCAGTGAGAATTTTCTCAGTGGGAGCAAAACGTTGTTCTGCTGTTGAATACAAATGTGATTTGTATGCAATCGGGACTGTCTCACCCTCATTGAAAGTTACATAAGTGAAACCAATGGCACTAGCGATTATTCTGATGATGTTTTTTATTGTCCCCAGTGTGCAGGTGTTGTGCTGCAATGTCTTGCTACAATGCTCCGGGAATGCGTGGGTGTTCGACTGTCCAGAGTTTACTGGAAAAGTCAGGACGTATTAAGTCATATAAATGTTTTTTGCCTGATGCGTAATATGAAATGTATGTTCTGCCAAAATTTAGAAAACCCAATAGAAATTGGAGTTTTTTGATGGTATTTGGAGGTTGTAACTGCATTTTTATAAGAATTGTGACGCTAGGCTCTTTCCTTCACATGATAGTTCATATCCCAGAAACATGACGCTAAGGAAGGATATTTTTGTTTTTTGGAAATTGAATTTATAACCGAATTTTGAAAATACCACAACAATGCGGGATACCAGTCTTAGATGTTGCAGTAATTAGTGTGCCTAGTGCGCTGAAACTTATTAAGTCTCTACTCTCAGGCACTATATTTTGGCAGAAGAAACCATTTGAACTCTCCAGTGTTGTTTTGTATTTTTTGCACACTATGTTGTTCATAAGTGCTGTGCTGTGTGAGCTTTGTATAGCATATGTGTGTATATGACTGTTTAAGTGTCTATAGTCTAAGACTATTCTGTATGAATGGTCCGCTTTAGCTACAGGGAACAAAGGATTATTCAATGGTGAGACAGAGGGTTCGATTAGGCCCTGGTACTCTAGTTGTGTGAGGATTTCCTTCACAGGTGCTTTAGCATCATGTTTTATTGGATATTGTGGTTTAGGTTGGGGTTGATTTTTAATTGGAATTACATGATAGGGGGAAACCTTATCCCACCCTACGTGGTTGTGATATAACGCAGGTGCCTGCACCAATGCCCAATCAATGGTGTAGGATTCTGCAAGCTCATCGGGAACAAGAGGCGAGAAAGATGGTTTGGTAACCTCTTCCCCATATGGACAAGTACGGACAAATTCAGGTGGCCAATCCCTTTCGGCCAGTAGAATATCATAAATGTTTACAATGCAGTCACAAAAGATTGTGTCATTCGTGCATTCAATGTCTCCTTCTAAGTGTAACGTTACTTTGTACACCGTCAGTCAGGAGACACGCATGTCTGCAGTTTCAGCTTGTAAGAACTCATCAGTTGCTTTCACCTCCAGATGCTCTTGAAGATTCCAGCAAACTATTGTGACCTCTGCTGCGCTGTCTAGCAGAGGTAGTGCCCACGTCTTCTTCTTCAATAAAGCCCTCTTCTTGAGGCGCATGACGAATCGCAACTGCTGCCACTTTTATTTTTAATTGGGTTTTAAGTTGGGGAAGTTTCTCTTCTTTTTTAACAGAAACCTCTGTAGAGCATTGTGATTCTTGTCTCAGATTCACATACTCAGTTCTTCACTCTGGCCGCCCACCTCTCTCACTGCGTTTTTCCGGTGAGTCCTGAAAGGAAGGAAATTAGCCTGTATCAGTATATTGATATCTGTCAGGGGTTTTAATATTATCTCTATTTCTGAGAATATATCCATTCTGTGGGGTCTCCGTACGCAGAGATTCTCCCATTTCTTTTTTAGGAGTTTGTTGTTTTTTATCCCAGTGTTTTTTAGTACCCTCAGGTGCTTGCTTGGTAGAATCCTTATTAGATTTACCCTGAAATTGTGGTTTTATGGGTCTGGCCCCAAGACTATCTCGACCAATACTAGAGTAGGTCTCCACGATAATCTTTGGCAGATCACGTTCCTGATCCTGTAGAGGAACGTCCCAGAGCCACATGCGCACTGCTAGTGCAATTGCTTCCCCTTTAAGGTTACTTAATATAATTGAAGATACAGTGGCAAAATTGCCCATGAGTTGCATTCCCAAATCCAGGGCCGGGGCAGCCCAGTATTCATCTTGAATTTGTTTTAACACTTCTAGTAAATTGGCAAGTATCGGTGTAATGTGTGTGGTAGTATAGAGCATGGCAAATACCGTGCCCCAAATGTTGCACTTATCTACTGTGGTAACCATCCTAAATGGCAAGCACATAGTTAATATTCTATGCTTATCCTGAGGTCCCATATGGGGAAATACTGCTTCCAGTGCATTTATTTTTTGAGCTAACCAAAACGGAATCTCTTCTCGTTTGTCGGGTACCTTACCCATGATCGAATGTACAATCGCAGGATTAATATCTGGCGTTACTGCATGTGGTTGCACCGGGGCAGCACTTGCTGGGTTTGTATTTAATGTTTGCATCACAAATTGTGCTAATCGTCTATATATTTGCGTAAGCTCAGCATACAAGCGACGGACTTCGGCTACCATCAAGGTTGCTGCATCAGGGTGCGGTGTATATGTGGCCAATAAATGCCATGTAGGACCATCATTACTCAGAAGACCTAACCTAACGTGTAGAATTGTATGTGGTAGGGCGCCATCAAGCCAATTATTATGTGCTTGATAAAACAGAGGTATTTCTAGATATGCGTATGCTATATATTGTGCAGGTATGTTTGCAGGTGTATAGTGATAAAATGTATTTGTGTTCCCATCAGCTGCTGGAAATGTGAACCAAGAATTGAAAATGTCTGTTCTATAGGCCGGATGAGCCTCAACAACAAATGTAACAGGATCCCCCTGGGCCGTTAAGCCATGTGCCAATAAATGTGCAGTCAGGGGCGGTCGCTTATTGACTGCAATTGCTACCCGTTGCGGGTTCGCCAGAATGAATGGTAAATTTTGTTCAGAGATAAGCACACCAAATGGGGATTATCCTTTTAGGGTTCAAGCTTGAAACATCTACAGCATTAGTTAGGTACTACCTACTTAGCTGAGGAGGAAAATCCTCAATAGCACGGACATCTCCGCAAATAGTACTGAGGTGTCTTTGCATGTAGTGATAGAGAGATTCTCATGAGGACCCGAAAATGAGTGCCTGACCAAATGTTGGCGGCGCCATGTCACGCAGGTTCTCATTATCTTAATGAGACTACTCGATTTGGGTGGCAGAATCACTTGTACTGCGGGGGACTGAGTCTGAACCCACACCAGGTGACACCTGTCGGCCTAATCCGGGTTTTCTTCCGGCTAACTAGCAGTGCCTCATCTCCACCCTAGAGCAGAGATGATTGGGCAACCGGGCGCATGACACAAATGACTCCTCAGGGAAATCATGGTCACTCAGATCTCATCCGTTTCTCTCAGTTACATTAGTTTCACATATGCAAGGACAATCAGAGGCAGAGTATAGTTCAATAAAATTTTATTGAAGTAACTGCATCTTAGATAATAAAGCATGTATTGCAATAACTAGGACGATGAAACATAGTGAAACATAAAAATAACGCTACCAATTTGTCACTAAGATCATTAAGAATTGTTCCTACCTAGGCTATATTAGAGCACAGCATGTTAAGCTCGAATTCTGCCCTTCAGGTTCCCCTGGGAAGACCTGAGCACGAGGACTGTAGTCTACATAAGGAGCTGCAGCAAAGCACTCAGCAATCAGCAATCAGCATACAGGTGTGGTCATCTGGCTGGAATCTTCCTCTAACATACATGGGTCAAAGTAGTGTTTTTCTAATAAAACAGCTGATGTTCCAAGAATGGGTCCCCACGTAACATTGGAGACAAAGCATACCACTTTTGCTGGCAACCTATGTTACTGCAGCCTTGAGAAAATCACAAAGTGAAAGAAATGTCTTGTTTAAGAATGCAGTGCTGACCTAGGTGAAAAACAGCTAAGTAGAGAAAAAAAAAGAAAACCGCAATTGTGGCTATTGTTAGAATAATATAACGAAGCTGAATAAAATATATCTGGATTAAAGTGCACAGCGGCAGGTCTAGTTTTGCTAAAATAACATGTATAAATGTATAGCTAAAATGGATACACAACAGGCTAATAGCCAAGGCTCATCAGTATGCACCACATTACATAGCTACATAAACAGTTACTCATCTTGTGTGTCACACATGCTCCATCCCCAATTGTGAGGGGGAGATGTCAAAACTTAACGTTTCAACTTGACTATGTGACAGGCAGGGATATGCCCTGTACTCACCCACTTGTGGCTGCTGTGCTCCCCTCAAACGCCTATCAAGGTCTGGGTACACCACCGCCAGAATGAGGGCCATTGGGGGGGTCATTCTGTGACATGCACCCTGCCCACGTTGGAAGGACAGCCCCAGCTGGACCTCAGCAATCTTACGGGCCCAGGTCCTCCCACCTCATGCGACAATGGGTGCTCTACTGGCTATGGACTCCCAGGGTCCACCCCTTCAGAACGATGGCTCTCCAAATCCCCTTCTTCTTATGGGTGTTGACCTATATGGATACAAGCAACAAATCAAGCGATTAAAAATACAAGTTTTTGCCAAAATGGTTGTTTCACACATATGTAAAAAAACACCAATCACAAAATGGACAATTTGCCAACGCATCACACGTGTAAATCACACATGTGTCAACACCAGGGCAGTGCACGTTCTAATGGCGACTAGAATGCAAAAACCCAGCACTCTCAAAACAACGTAATTTATGCATTGTGCTGATATGTTGTTGTTTAACCTTTTGCATTGCAGAGATCAATCCTGAAGACTTATTTGTAATGTGTTTACAAATGATTCACACGATTCGCTTTATGGTGTTTTAACTTTGTTGTTCATTGCGCGCTACCATTTCTTGACATTTACATGGTGGTTTAAGAATCGGCAAAAGATGCGCACTTCGTTTCATTGTACTTTGATCTTGTTATTCATTGTGAGCTGTTATTTCTTGGCATTTACATCGTGGTTTACAAATCGGCAAGACGCACTATTCTCTCCTCGAGTTTAATTCATGTTGTTTATTGTATGCCACTATTCTAAGTAATTTATCATGTAATATTCGAGTTGACAAGTTATGTGATTTGTTTTTCCTGAATCCATATTGTGTTATTCATGGTGCACAATCCTTTTATGGTGTTTACTATATATATATATATATATATAAATCTACAATATGCACAATTTGTGTTGAAACATTTTAAGAGTACACAGAAGATCAGAGTGTCTAGATGCAATATTGTATGGTCCTAGTATGCATTCTCAAAAAAGGATTTATATGACTGGTTTAAAATTTAGACAGAACGTTTTTCTGATTCTCATGTAAAGGAAAGTACTTGAATAAGAAAGTTTTCATTTAATCCACCTTGATTCCTTTACAGGTATCCGGGCATCTTGAAACGTAGTAATTTTAAACTTAATTCTTAGATTGTTCATGTTTTCAGAATGACTATGCTTAGAATCATAGTCTAGTATTGATTTCAGGAGATATAATTTTCATATTGTGTGTTCTAACCTTTTTCTTACTACAGGTCTCCTTCCCAGCTGTTTCCCTTCCTAATCCCCTCTTCCCCTCTTGAACTCTCTTAGCCTCTGTGATTTATCTATCAGAGTCTTGGAGCTGTTCAGTGGTGGATGTGTTGGGATCGTGCGCAGACCCCGAGGATCTGGTGACTCTGACAGAAAATTTTGTTCGTGAGTTTGAGAGAGTTTTTGATCGTAGAACTGTAACACAGTCAGCAGATCGTGAATTATTAGATTTATGCCAAGGGAATCAAGACCTAGTGTCGTATTTAGCCAACTTTAACCGGCTGGTTGCCGAGACATCCTGGCCTGAAGAAAAACAAGCGGTCTTGTTTTACAAAGGACTCAAATAGGAACTAAAAGATATCTTAGCGCAAATCGACCCACAACCTACAGACTGTCAAGAATTAATAAACCTTGTGTTGAGGCTTGATCATCGTTTAGCAGAACGTAAAGGAACGCGGAATAAGATTGAAAAATATTCATAGCGTGTTCATGATAACAGAGACTCAAGAACTCTGAAAGAGAGAACGCCGGAACCGATGGAAATTGGAACCATCAGAAGACCTTTGACCAAAGATGAAAAGGACTTACGCGGAAAAAATGGACAATGTCTTTATTGTGGGCGGAAGGGTCATTTTGCCAAAGATTGTCCAATCAAACCAAAGAACAAGCAAGGTCCAGTTCAGAAGGTAGCAGCCAATGCACCAATTGATTTGGAAAACTTAAACACCCAAGATGCAGAGAAGGGTTGCTCTTTGGTGTCACCGTGGACCCTTCACAATCTAGACATCTTAAACTGGAAATAAGAGTTAAGGTCAAGAAAAATCGTGTTCTCATCTGCGCTATGTAACGAACAATGTCTCCAAAAGATTCAAGTACCAAAAGTTTGTAACTCTTACATAGCTACTGCCGCAGAGAAAGAAATTGAGCTGCCCAAACAATATTCATCTTACAAAGATGCATTTGATGAGAAAGGAGCAGAGACTCTGCCTCCTCATAGATCTTATGACTGTCAAATTGATCTAGCCCCAGGTGCGATACTTCTCAACTGTCTTGTATATGCCCTGTCAGAACATGAAAATCAACATTTACGAAAATACCTAGATCAATTTTTGGAGAATGTCTTCATTCGCCCCTCTAAGTCTCCTGCAGCTTCGCCTTTGTTTTTTGTTTAAAAAGCTAATGGAGAACTTCGAACTTGCATCGACTATAGGGGTTTGAACAAAGTCACCATCAAGAATAAATATCCTTTTTCCCTAATTCCGGTATTATTGGAACAAGTAAAGAGAGCAAAAATCTACACGAAGCTTGACCTTCGAGGTGCTTATCATTTGGTCAGAATGAGAGAGGGTGACAAATGGAAAACAGCGTTCAAGACAAGATATGGCCTTTTTTAATACACCGTCATGCCTTTTGGTCTGTGTAATGCTCCAGCAGCATTTCAATTTTTCTTAGAGAGTACCTCGACATATTTGTCATAGTCTACATCAATGACATTTTGATCTACTCTGACAATGAAAACGAACATGTCCAAAATGTCAAGAAAATTCTTGCAGCCCTTCGAAAGCACCATTTATATTGCAAACTAACCAAGTGTGAGTTTCATGTTACCACAGTTGAGTTTTTAGGGGTTATTCTTACCCGTCAAGGTATGGTGATGGCAGAAAAGAAAGTAAAAGCCGTATCTGATTGGCCCACCCCAAAGACAGACCGTGATGTACAATGTTTCCTGGGGTTTGCAAATTTTTACTGGAGGTTCATAAATCATTTCTCCCAGACAGCGGCTCCAATCACTAAGCTACTAGGAAAGAAAGAAAAGTTTGTATAGTCCCCAGAAGCTGATCAAGCCTTCTCGACTTTGAAGGAAACTTTCTCCACTGCCCCAGTCTTGACTCATCCTGATGCGAATCAACCTTTCATAGTGGAAGCTGATGCTTCAGATGTAGCAATAGGAGCCGTCTTATCACAACGAAATAAAGACACTGGTCAACTTCATCCTGTAGCTTATATGTCTCGGAAGTTGAACGAAGCCGAACAGAACTATGTAATTGCTGAAAAACAGCTTCTGGCGATTCGTGACGCCTTTAAAGAATGGAGACATCATTTGTTGGGTGCCAAATACACTTTCACAGTATATACTGATCATCGTAATCTTCAATTCATGAGTTCCGCCAGACTTTTGACCCCTCGGCAATTACGTTGGATGCTGTTTTTTGCCAAATTTGATTTTGTAGTAACCTTCCGGCCTGGTAAAGATAATCGCAAAGCTGACGCCTTGTCCCGTCAAGAGTCTACCACGTTGCCTGCATTTCAAGCCTCCAGAGCTATCATTGCTCCTGACAAGGTTCTATGTATCATAAAAACTGAAGATTTATTTGAAGAAATTCGCAACTCTTCACTGTTGAAAAATGGCAAACATGGGCCCAAGCAGATCCCAAAAGGTCAATCAAGCAAGGACTACCCTTTCATGACACTCGTTTGTTTGTACCCACTACCAAACTTCGCAAGATAGTGTTTCATTGGTTGCATGTTATACCAACGGCAGGTCACCCAGGTACTCCTAAAACTCTTGAACTGATCCAATGCTATTTTTGGTGGCCTACCCTAACAAAAGATGTAAAAGCAATGGTAATCACCTGCGAAGTTTGTGCTCTCATTAAAACAAGTCATTCAAAACCAAAAAGGTTGTTACATCCACTTCCAAACCCAAGTCGTCCATGGGTGCACATTTCTTTAGACTTTATTACCGGTCTGCCAGTGGTTCAACAGCATTCAGTAATTCTGGTGGTAGTAGATATTCTCACGAAATATGGACATTTCATTGCCTGTAAAAAATTGCCCACTTCTAGTGAACTGGCAACTATTTTACTGAACAGAGTGGTTTGTTATCATGGACTGCCAAAAGTTATCCTCTCCGATCGGGGTCGCGATTTGCCTCCAATTTCTGGAAGATATGGTGTAAAACACTCCAAGTGACATCTACGCTATCTACTAGTCACCATCCTCAAACAGATGGTCAAACCGAGAGACTAAATCAGACTTTGAAACAATACCTACGTGCCTACGCTGAAAAGGCACTTAATTCTTGGACATCTATGCCCTGGTTAGCTGAGTTAGCTTACAATAACTCATTCCACACTTCTATTGGTGTTACACCCTTTTTTGGTTTATTTGGCTATCATCCTGACACCCTGCCCATCACAATTCCTCAAGAAAGTTCTCTTACTCCAGCTGTATCAGAAACCATTCAGCATTTGCATCAAACCCAGAAACTGATTCAACAGCATTTAGAAAAAGCCAAAGAAAAATACAAAAGGCATTATGACAAGAAACATTGTGAGGGACCGCAATATCAACCATGACAAAGTGTGGCTTTCCACAAAACAAATAGACTTCAAGAAGAAGCACATGTTTAATCCCAGATTTATAGGTCCTTACACAGTCCTTCAGCAAATCAATCCGGTAACCTATATACTACAATTGTATAAACTACAATTGCCCAGATCCTTACGGATTCATTCAGTGTTCCACACTTCCCTATTGAAAAGGGCAGTCCAAAAGGCCCACCCTCATCCAGCTCCTGTTCTAGTACAGGGAGAAGAAGAATATGAAGTTAAGAAAGTGTTGGATTCTAAACTACGAGGGCGTAATCTATGGTACCTAATCTCATGGAAAGGTTATGGTCCTGAAAGTAACTCATGGATTTCCGCATCTGATGTTCATGCTCCAGTACTTGTGAGACGCTTTCATCGTCTTAATCCAGGCAAACCAGGCCCTAGAGCGCGTCTGGGAGAGGGGAGTACTGTCAACACCAGGGCAGTGCGCGCTCTATTGGCGACTAGAATGCAAAAACCCAGCACTCTCAAAACAACGTAATTTATGCATTGTGCTGATATGTTGTTGTTTAACCTTTTAAATTGCAGAGTTCAATCCTGAAGACTTATTTTTAATGTGTTTACAAATGCTGTTCATTTGCAATGTATTGCTGCAGGCTTTCTGAGTGTGTTAGGGTGTGGTCCCTTTCCAGGGCCTTCTAGAGACTTTACCTGCAAAATGCCTGGGTGTGGTTGTGGGCTGAGCCAAGACTCTATAAAACGGAGCCAGCCCAGCTCCAAGTGCTCACTATTCAGAGGTCCCGGTGCAGAGCAGCAGCTACTTCCTGAGCTCCTGTCCCGGTGGCCTATTTGATCTTCCAGACATCTGACTTTCATTCTTCATTTGGAGATCCTTGTTCTGGGTGGTAAGACGGTGGTTGGGCTGGCCTCCTGACGCCGTTATTGAGAACTCTCATGTTCTTGGGCCTAATTCTTTTATGATTTGACAGAATACTTTGCGCGTGTGAAATATGCGCTTGAGTGTTTGTGACATTTGCAGGGTGACTTGCGAATCGGCAAGACGTGCGATTCGTTCCATGGTAATTTAATCTTGTTAATTATTGCGCGCTACCATTTACATGGTGGCTTAAGAATTGGCAAGCCGCGCAATTCGTTTTATGGTGTTTTAACTTTGTTGTCGATTTCACGCTACCATTTCTTGACATTTACATGGTGGCTTAAGAATCGTCAAGACACACGATTCGCTTTATGGTGTTTTAACTTTGTTGTTCATTGCGCGCTACCATTTCTTGACATTTACATGGTGGTTTAAGAATCGGCAAAAGACGCGCAATTCGTTTCATTGTACTTTGATCTTGTTATTCATTGTGAGCTGTTATTTCTTGGCATTTACATTGTGGTTTACAAATCGGCAAGACGCACTATTCTCTCCTCGAGTTTAATTCATGTTGTTTATTGTATGCCACTATTCTAAGATATTTATCATGTAATATTCGAGTTGACAAGTTATGTGATTTGTTTTTCCTGAATCCATATTGTGTTATTCATGGTGCACAATCCTTTTATGGTGTTTACTATATATATATATATATATATATATATAAATCTACAATATGCGCAATTTGTGTTGAAACATTTTAAGAGTACACAGAAGATCAGAGTGTCTAGATGCAATATTGTATGGTCCTAGTATGCATTCTCAAAAAAGGATTTATATGACTGGTTTAAAATTTAGACAGAACGTTTTTCTGATTCTCATGTAAAGGAAAGTACTTGAATAAGAAAGTTTTCATTTAATCCATCTTGATTCCATTACAGGTATCCGGCCATCTTGAAACTTAGTCATTTTAAACTTAATTCTTAGATTGTTCATGTTTTCAGAATGACTATGCTTAGAATCATAGACTAGTATTGATTTCAGGAGATATAATTTTCATTTTGTGTGTTCTAACCTTTTTCTTACTACAGGTCTCCTTCCCAGCTGTTTCCCTTCCTCCTCCCCTCTTCCCCTCTTGAACTCTCTTAGCCTCTGTGATTTATCTATCAGAGTCTTGGAGCTGTTCAGTGGTGGACGTGTTGGGAACGTGCGCAGACCCCGAGGATCTGGTGACTCTGACAACATGCCAATAAGTATAGGACATGATTACACACTTTTGAATTCATCTGCAAACTAACCCACTACCCTGTTCATGGTGTACAATGACTGAGCAAGCCTACTGACATCAGGTAGCCTATGCTTAAGCAACATTTACTGTGATGTGAACCATAATGAAATATTACACACCAATGTGGCTTCTGAAGGGTTAACTCCTTAGGCCTGACTGGATAAACACATGTACACTCTGTAAGATTGAGTCACTGCATACAGTCCCTACAGGCAACTACCATAATAGAGACTTCACCCTTATACTTGAGTGACAATGAGAGGGCTGGCATGGTGGGTATGGAAAGTGTCTTCCCAGTGCATGTGTAGACATATGACCCACCATATTCAGATTCATGTCACTTCATTGGTGGGTTTCTGTGGTATGGTTCTGTACCACAAAACACTTCTTTGAAAATATGTCTCTAACCTAGAGAGATGACATCCAATATACAAAGGTATATACTGTACAAGTTCTGCTATGCAACCAAGCTACTGAGTCACAAATCATGTCCTGCCAGATATCTGCACACCCTGCGCTGTGGGTCTGTCATTTGTGCAATAAGCCTATACAGGACAAGCTGTGGGAGTAAGGAACCTGTCACGAGTCTAGGACACACATTGACAATCATGTGAAATGCACACATGCACTAGTTCAGGGATTTACCTCAGTATCCACTCCTAATCTACTCAATGGACAGAGGCATTCAGTACAGGTTTTGTCTCTAGAGCCCCATACTAGCCACATGACAGGATCTGCAGGTCTACAGGGAGCGAGCACAGTTTCACAGTTACATAGCCACAGTGACTCTCTCACAGCTTGGACTATCACCCATACTGGGAGATACATTTGACAAACACTGGTCTCTGCAGGCTGAGCATACAAAACCTACATGGCACTCACACGTCCATCACTTCCATGCATGACAGTACATCATGTGGCCATCAACAATGTGGATTGTGTGGCAACCTGAAGAGCAAAGTGAGTCATGCTATGTGTTAGAAATGGGGTCTTTGGTTGGCAGTCAGGTTACCCCTTGTCCAAGCAAGGACCCTCACTCTAGTCAGGGTAAAAGAGAATCACCCTCAGCTAACCCCTACTTAACCCCTTGGTAGCTTGGCATGAGCAACAGGCTTAACTTCAGAGTGCTAGGTGTAAAGTAATTGTACCAACACACACAGTAACTTAATGAAAACACTACAAAATGACACAACACAGGTTTAGAAAAATAGAGAATATTTATCTAAACAAAACAAGACCAAAACGTCAAAAATCCACAATACACAAGTTAAGTTATCAATTAAAAAGCATACAGAGTCTTCATCTAGTTTTAAACACACACTAACACTGTTAGCATGAAAATGTACCTAGGGTGCATCAAAAATAACCCTGCAAGGGCGAGTGTGCATCAAAAAGGGCTTGCAATGTGTTGATTTCAC